>NC_141616.1:26676085-26996858 GCF_047967505.1 Dipteris shenzhenensis
CTACATCACAAATATGAGCGATCTCAGATGATGTGATATGAAACAAATTGCAATTCCTACAAGTCTCGTATCGCCCTGTCTCTCCTCATCTCCTTTGTGTGAGCTGACTCATAGGTGTATCCTATCACTTGGGGCAGCCATTTCTATGGACTCTGACGTGTCTCAGTATAGAAGACCACATCTTTGTCAGTGTAAGTCTATGAGAAAGCCCCTAGGTCAGACCAAAGGGTGCCATTGCAATTGCACACCGCCATACTCAATCTATTTTGTGCGTGTGTGCATTACGTATGTGTGTGTGCACGTACACGCATGTGCATGTGGTGTGTGTGCGTGCGTACGTGCATGCATGTGTGCATGTGTGTGTGTGTGTGTGTGTGAGAGAGAGAGAGAGAGAGAGAGAGAGAGAGAGAGAGAGAGAGATCTTTGGGAGGCCTCATGGGCCTATGAGACAAAGTATAATCAAAGAGTAACTCATAAAAGCCACTATGGACTAAGGAAAGGGCTGGGTAGGGTCATTGCTAAGTGACACTCATCTATCTTACATGTATTGGGGATTGATAATCATTCCCTTCCCACTCAAAAAGTGGCCAAGGTAGAACTGGTCGGTGGGAACTCCTAGTTTCTCTATAGAGATGGATGAGATCCAACTGTATGATATGATCTCGTCTCATGGGAGTAGGGGGGACCGGGCATCCAAGCTGTAGTGGAAGGGGGGGAGTTAGTCCATTTGAATACCCTGACTATTAGCAAATCATATGGATATGTGTGAGTATGAGGCCATGCTACCCTCTCTTGACTCAATGAACTGAACTTGTATCCATGTGCCATGCATGATCATCCGCATCACAAATATGATTGATATAAGATGTAATCTGAAATGAATTGCAATGCCTCTAGAGCCTTGTATCCCACTGTCTCACCTCATCTCCTTCTTGTGAGCTGACTCGTAGGTGTATCCTGTCACTTCGGGTAGTCCTTTCTCATCTCTGTCAGTGTAAGTCTCTAAGAAGCCCCCTAGGTAAGACCAAAGGGTGCCCTTGTAGTTCCACCCCACCATGCTCAATCTAATCTATATGTGCACATGTACATGTATGTGGATGAGAACAATGACGTACTTGATAGCTCATAAAGATGAGCTTTTGTAAGGCCTTGCATTAGAGGAGGGTATTCTAAACTAGGTTAGTATTGAGCTAGTCCGTGACCTTGGTACACATGTGCACAAACATAGATTACTCTCCTTCTAAACCCCTTCGAAGTCACTGAGGTCTGATTCTCAGGAGACCCAAGCAATATACGAGCCTTGTTTTCTACCATTTCCTCCCCATGATTTGGCTCCACGATCGTGCACGTAGATAGCCACAGTATCTGCTTCTTCAAACAGGAGGTGTAGAGAGCAGTGGTAAGATGAGTAGTGGATCTTCTTCTGATTCAAGAGTATATGTTTTCAGCAGCAGACATTGGAGGTCTTAGGAGGGCAGAGGAGGGGCTGAAGAAGTTCCTTAAGGGTCTACTCTATAGAAGATGATGGGATTTTCCTTGGCTCTGTTAATTGCAATAGGCAAAATGTTCACCATTATGCAAAAATTTGTTTTTCCTTTCCTGTTTGTACAAATAAGGCTATGCCTTTTGTGCGGGCCAAGAATTAACAAGTAGTTCAACAAGAAGGATATGCCTTTTGTATGGGCCTAGAATCAACATGTAGTTCAAATTCATAAAAGGTGCATTTTAAAGGCTCCAAGAATCAGGTTACCAGATTATAGTGTGGAATCTAAAGTTCAAGTAGGATTCTATGATTGATGTAGTAATCTCCTCCTTGGATTTCATAAGAGAGCTTATCTCTCGCTTGTCTCGGTGTTATGCTATAGGTGGTGTGTTGCTATATCAAGACCATCCAATGGCTTTTTCTAGTGCAATCCTTACAAATGTAAAGAAGGACTATCCCACTTATGACAAAGGAGTTTATTCCATTATGCAATCTCTCAAGTGTGGAGATGTGTTGGGATTAGAGGTCATCATCAACACTGATCATTAACCTCTTCAGTATTTAACAACTCACCAAAGCATGGGCAATCTAGGACATGTGAAATGGTCATCCTAAGCTAATAAGCATACTGATTGCTTGAGTATTCCCTTTGAGCACTCTATGATTGGTATTGTCCATGGTAATATTCTAGTGGTAATAGAGAAAAGTGGCTTTATGTGACTCGAGGTCCTTGGAGAACTCAATAAATCAGAGATCATCACACATCATAGTAATAATCATTTTGAAGTTAACAAAACTTTCTTGCATTATAAAGGTACTTTCATTGGCTTTACATGAAGCATGATGTTCAGAGGTTTTATGGGATAGGGAGCACATCATGGATTTGATATCAGGCCTAAAAATTTAGCCATGCAAACTCCTACCTCTTCCAAGGCTACCTAGGATATCTTGATAATAGATTTTTTTTCCCAAAATTTTATTTAAGTTCATAATATTTAGAATCAAATATAAGCTAAGGATCAAGTCACAAGTATAGGCAAAGTGTTCACAATGTATTGGGTGATATGATTTCTCTCCATCTTCCCAAAGAAAGCTTGAAGGATTCCTCTCATGCAAAAATTCACCAGCCCCTTTGATGTGGACCTTTCAAGATCCTCATTCATGTCATTGAGAATGCTTATCTTTAGGATTCCTCCACCAAGCCTCTTTCTCCATCCTACTTTTGATGTCAAATTTCTCCATCCTTCCTCTTCGTTCTTCCTTCAAATGGTCTCAACCCCATTCAACATTCTTCAACCCCAAACATTATTTCTAATTTTTAAATCCCTATTTAAAAATATACTTTACTGGACTAAAGGTCACAAGCACCTTCTACTTTTTGGGCAGGGAAGGCAAGTTGCCTTCACAAGTAGCTTGGATAGACGTGGCTGAACTTTTTCAATAAGTTTCCTAGTCTAATTGGTATTTTGGAAGGATTAAGATGGAAGAGATGTGGGTCACAATCCCTAGTGACCATTTGCGTACCCAAGTACTCCATTTGATTAGCATTGCATTGTATTAGCATGTGCTCAGTTCATTCACTATGCTTGGAGTCATTGCATGCTTACATTAGGTATCTATGGCCATTGGAACCTAAATTCTGCAAACAAGGAATAGTTTATTGTATAATGAGCCGCATAGAATCAAATTATATGCAATAGGGTAGAATTAGACTTGGTGTTGCATCAAGCATTAAGTTGATGCACAATAATCCTACCTATAATTTAGGGCTACAAACCTCATGTACATAAGACATCGAGATAGGTTCCACTTTGGAGGCCTTGCCACATGGATACCATGAAGAACGAATCTACCACCTTATTATACACTCAAGCATACCTTGGGTCATTTAGGGTAACCGACTAAATGACTTGGCTAATGAGAAGGATTGGCTCACATTGAGAGCTTCACCCTTCAATGGTGATTTGCTACCAAAACAAGATGGTGAGGGGCGACCTACCTAAAGATCTAGCTATTAATTTTCCAACCTCCCTTCACATGAAATGAAACTTATATAGAGTACTAAATCATCACTAGAGATATTTGGATTAGGCACTTTCATCTAGCCATGATCATCTTAACCTAACTTCTGCTTTCCACCAACAGTTTGGGAGAACTAGTTAGGTTACTCTAAGGCCATTGTCAAAGCCTCTCGAGATGATTCTACCTCATTTAAAGCATCATTGGAGTTCAAGTAATTGCTTTGCCTATTAGTGATTCAATAATGGAAACATCTTACTCATTTGTATTGAGGTTCTCCTCTTGACAGGGTCCTTAGTGTGTCTTTATGACTTACTATCTTGTAGTTGTTCATTCTTCATGTAAATAAAGCTCATAGTCCAATTTCATTCTCGTATGTTGAGTCAAATTTAATTGACTTGAAAAGTAGTATATGTGCGAGAGAGGAGAGATAAAATCAATGTATATTTGTTGATGTTTTCTTATAAGTAGATGAGAAAAGGAATTCTAATATTTTTAAATACCCATCCCATTATAATGGCCCCTATTGTGAATGTGTCTTGTCTAGTCCTGTGTGTCAAATGCTTCATCTAGATATTGTAGAAAAGAATTCAATTTCACCTAAACAGCCCTTCCATCTCCTTGACCAAGACATAGAGCAAGTGTGTGAAGGGGAGAGGAAGATGAAGAACTTTTAGGTGGCAAGCCAAGTTGTTTGCTTATTTTCCTTAAAGATAGAGGGTCTGATAAAGGGTCCTAATATCCATGGTAGAGGACTTTGTTTAAGCTTGGGAAGATTGGGGACTAGTTTGCAATGAAAGGTGAGTGGGTTTGAGGGTTTGGTAGGGGAGGTATGAACGCACATGCATTTTTGTCAGAAATTTGTGTAACTGGGTTATCATTTGTTTAAGTGATGTAAGGAATGAGAAGGGGGCTCATGGAAAGAAAGTTTGGAGCTTAGATGATTAAAAAATGTGATCTATAGAGTGGATTAGTTATTTGGAAGTTGGAAGGTGATAGTATCTTAAGGAAATTTTGGAGCTTACATGATCAAAAAATGTGATATAGGGTGGATTAGTTATTTGGAAGTTGGAAGGTGACATTGTCTTAAGGAAACCAAAAATAGCAACTTTCCATCATACTTACATTTAAGTACATGGTTGTGCATTTGATTAAAAAATTGTGTAATTTTGTTATTCTTTGATCAAATGATTAGGTCATGAGAAGGGGCCTCAAAGTTTGGAGCCAACATGACCAAAAAAGGTGATCTATATGATGGATTAATTATTTGGAAGTTGGCACGCAACACTATCTTAAGGAAAGCAAAAATGGCAAACACCAATATTATATTTATGTACATTGTTTTTTGGTAAAGATAATGGAAATCGGGGATCTAAGAGGTTGCGCCAATGTTGCATAGGAGACTTGTGGTCTAAGAGGACTATCACAAAACTTAACGTCTTCTTGCAAACGATACTGGCAATGCTTGCAATTCGATGATAATAGAGGTATATCATAAGTACCACCTTTGTGGGACTACTAGAGAGGAAGCATGCTCTATAGTGCCAAATGTGGAGAAAGTGTATGGTGCTTCCAAAGTTTTCTTGTAATAAAGGCATTCTCAAATAAGCATAGATAGAAGCACACCAACTTTAAGTGATGTGGGAGATTTGTCTTTTATCGTATGTTTAGCCTAATAATGGGACCATTTTTTTGGGTGCTGTGGGTACTCAAAAACAAAAATGCCTTTAGTATTCATAGTCTATAGCTATTTGTAGTGAGAGCATATGCAAATTGCTTATGATATATCAAAGGCTGCTAATGGGTAGTGATTGAGAAATACTTGCAAAGTCTAAAGCAAAACTATCTTTAGTACCTTGAGTCAAAAGCTATTTGAATTGGGAGCCATAATTGCTTGTGATAAAATGACTAAGCAATACTTGGATGGTTCGTTGGGGAGTAGCATGCACAATTTCAAAATTAATAAAATGTTAGAAATTCCCCTCTAAGTTTTGTATAATAATACTTGTCTATTTATCTATAGCTTTTGGACTCCAAACTTAAAGATCAATAAATTAATGGATGTGCTTCTTCATCTTCTGGACATGACAAACGTCTATCCCTTTACACATTAGATACATTGACTATATGTAGAGGCATATATAAGGTCTGCTCATGTTTAAAACATGTGAAAGCATTGCCATCAATGTACTTTTGTAATTTATGATGTCCTCGTCTACATTGTCCCCTTAGACATCTGTCTAATTCCCCTTATACATTTATATGGCTTGTGTTATCATATAATTTATAAGCCTTGAAAGAAACAATGAATCTTTTTTAAAGAAAAAGTTTGTACCTTACAAACTTTACAAACTTAAAAAAAAAAAAAGCTTGTACCTTGTAAACTTTACAAACTTAAAAAAAAAAAAGTTTGTACCTTGCAAACTTTACAAACTTTTTTAGAAAAAGTTTGTGCTTATGTTCTCTTTCCTTTTAAAGTAAAGACGATTCGTCGCTCTTGTGGACACGACATATGTATGCAATGAACACCCATTACTTTAATGCATATATTTATTATGCCAAATGGCTATTTTTCAATATACATGTTTTAACCATCATGACAATTATGGACTTAAGTGGATTTCTTGGCAACAATCATTACAACTATGGACTTACATGGATATGCAAATAAATTTATTTCCCTTTTCAAAAGTGTCAACTAAGGGGATGACACTCTCCTAATTTTTGCCTTTTAAAAAGATGTCAACTAAGGGGTGGCACGGCACGACATTCTCCTACTTTTTGGATAAATTATTAAGGGGATGCATGAATGGCGACACTTGACCTCTTTGAAATATGTCACTTGGCTTCTTCTAATAAAGCATTCAAAGTGTAGGTGGGCTTTAGGATTCCGACAATTGCCATGCTGGTAAAGGTATTCCTTAGGGACTTTGGTAAAATATTGGAAAATAGGGACCCTGTGGTAAGCCATTCCTTGTTGTCGGTTGAAGCGTAGGCCTTGGAATCAAATCCTTAGTAGGCCAAATTTTGTATACTAGTCCGATTTTTTAAGGGCTGACCACCCTCTTAATACAAAATCCTTTCGTTGGAAAAAAAAAGGGTAGCTCGTTTTATTGTTGATGGATGTGTCAACTAGGGAGTTTATGATTGAAAAATAAAATAAAAAATCAAAGTGCTAGATATATTAGCAAAAGAGGGTGGTAAGCCCTAATAGATCTTTTACAAAAAGTGGCACAAGCGGAAGGAGATGCGAGAGAACATAAACAGAGTCATGGATTTCTAGGAACGTGATCACTAAATTTTGGCATGTGGCACAGACTTTCTTGCAAGAACTGGGATTTGTGAAAGACGAAGAATGGACCCGCAACCTTAATGAGTTGACCCATAGGAGTATCACAAAGAGATCATAGCCAAGCCGTATTCATAGCATTAGATGCCTTGGAGAGAACGATAAGTCCTGTGGTCCTAATGGACAACTGAATTTGGCCTCTCATTGGGTGTGACCTTGTGGAGAGCCGAATCCGATAGTTGCAAAAGCTCTAGCAATCTGAATCAAAGAACTATGTTCTAGGGAGTTTATGATTACTTAATGTGACAAAGATCTAGTTGTTAGAAGACTTTTGATGGTCACATGCAAAAGACATGTGCTTTAATATGTCTTGGGAGGCATTGACATGGTGCAAACTAGCATGTTAGTGGCAAGGTCTGTTGATTGTGAGAGTTGAAAATAACTAAGAGCAAGTGGATTGATACATGAGGCATTTATCCTTTTAATTATATGTTGGCTATCTCGTTTACTTTCATGATGGCCATCATACTCTACACTTATGCCACTCTTGGTAGTGGAAGGTTGCATGGAAATCCAAAGTTGAGCGCCATAGCTTGAACACTTTGAGTCTTGGAAAAAGTAGTGTGGATGCTTTTTTGAGTTGGTAGAACTTTGTAGGATTTCTTCAATGATAAGATCATAGTTATCGTTTAATTCATGCACCTTGCTATCTTGGAGTCCTTTTATCTTGCACATGTGCGAAGGAATAAGTTTTTTTGATTGTTTGATTGATCCTCTCCAAGCCATCAAGGGTATTAGGAAGGTTGCAAGCATGATCATGTTGTTGCTAAGGCATTGGAAGGCGAGTGTGAATAGAAAATGAGCCCTCTTGCCTTTCATGATGTCCACAAATTGGCACTGGGATCTCATTTATCGAAAGTGTCTTATTATTGGCATAGTTGTGTTCTCAAAGCACTGTTTGTTAACACTGTCGTGTTCTCCTTTTTC
This sequence comes from Dipteris shenzhenensis, assembly GCF_047967505.1. Taxonomy (NCBI): domain Eukaryota; kingdom Viridiplantae; phylum Streptophyta; class Polypodiopsida; order Gleicheniales; family Dipteridaceae; genus Dipteris; species Dipteris shenzhenensis. The sequence continues at coordinate 26,683,864 of NC_141616.1, forward strand.
ATTTGCATGTTAAAGCCATGATTTGCATTACCTGTTCCAAATTTTCTGAAGTGCGTTGGAATTCGTGCTCCCACACCCTCTTCATCACACACACGTCCCTCAATTTCCAGAAACTCTCATACTGCAGTCCATGTCCCCAAGTTTCCAGAAACTCTCACACTCTAGCACATGTCCCCCAATTTCCAAAAAACTCTCATACTTGAGTACACGAAAGGCGGGAGGTGAGAATGTAGCACGTGGAATAAAATCGACAAGTGTGGAGAGTGTGCATGGAGTGGATGGGAGGGGGGTGGGGAAATTGTGGCACGTAAGGGGGGGGGAGATGGGAACTCAAGGGGGGTTAAGGCAAAGGTTAAGTTTGGGGGGGGGTTGCGGTGGGGTAGGGTATCCCGTTGAATCTTTCGAAGGGCAAAGGCGGGCTAACTATAAATATACGTCATGTTCATCATTGTCTTCGTCTTCTTCACTTTTGCTTTGCAGTCTTTGCTTCTGAAGCTCTGGCCATGGCGGCCTAAGCTCCCCCATGCAGCAGAAAGGCTCCCCCCACAACCGTCGCTCCCGTAGCTTCTCCCGTTCCCGCATCGCCATTGAAGGATCTTGACCATAGCGCGTATCTTCATCCCCCCCCCCCCCCCCCCCCCCGCCATGGATCGCTCCAGTAAGTCCTCTCTTTGCCCTTTCCCCTTCCTTCCTTTCCTGCATTTGGGTGTCATTGTCTCCTCCTGCATTCTCGTCGCTTCGTTTCCTCTTTCCTGCCATCGCGCGCCTGCAGCAGTGACGCTTGCGAAGCACGCTCCTCTTCTTTACGCTCAGCTCAAAATGCTGTTAGCCTCCTTGCTCATTGCGAGGCCTGATAAAGCCCCGTGCGATTTCTTGCCGAGCTTCCTTTGTTCTAACTAAAGCTCCAGGCGTCATTGTAGCCGCAATTGTAGCCGCGCTTCATGCTTTGAGCACTCTTTTTGGTGTGCGTGCGTGCGCGTGCGTGCGCACGCGGGGGGGTGTGTTTCTATCTCCTTTCTCTGTGTCTAGCTCGGTGGGCGGCCGGCTCTTCTGATTTTCTTCCTACAAAAGGCTGTTGGTCTCTATCCTGACGCTAATATATGTCACACATTGTCGTCGATGAGCCGACTCACGGTACTATATATTTATATTTCGGGGCTACCTCCGTCTCCTCTTTCCCATTCCGGTAACGTGTCTTGTTGAATCTCGTGGTCACGTGAAGTTTGTGGTAAGAAGCTCTGTTTGTTACTTATGATCTGCGACCGTCTCTGTCAACAGTACAGCGAAGCCTTCAAAGGGAATACTGGAAGGAACATTCTGCTGTTTTGAGCGTGGAGGCCATGATGCTGGATAGCAAGGCCTCGATACTTGATCAGGAAGAAAGGCCAGAGGTATAACTTTTTATCTAGGGAAGAATAATTCAATCGAAACGGAAGATCGAACAAATATATATTTGACAAGCAGAAACAGTAAAAAACAAGCAAGTAGATGATTAATTTGAGAACGAGACTGTTGTGTTGGTGAGAAATAAAGCTAATTAACAATGCTATTGAACCTACGCAAACAGAGGTAGAAGGCAGGCCAGGAGGCCGAACTAATTATCGCTGTCCATTGGATCTGCAACGTACTTAGTTATGTATTTGCCGCATATTGAAGTGCAATGTATTTGCATTATCACTATTACTGTACATCTTCTAATTTAGGTATATATGCATCATGCCGCGTGAAGATCTGACCCTATGAGATGCTTCACATTGCTCATATTTTTCCAGATTCTTTCCTCCCTCCCTCCTATCCAGGGGAAGTCTGTTGTGGAGTTGGGAGCTGGTATTGGTCGATTCACAGGGGAACTTGCTAAGCTTGCTAGTCATGTACTAGCTTGTGATTTTATGGATCATGTCATTAAGAAGGTAACAGTAATGCCAAATGCGCCAAAGTTTTAGCTTGTCATTTTATTCATCAAGAAGGTAACAGTAGCCAAAGTTTTAGCATTCCTGCTTAATGCATATGCTGAATTATTGGTTGCAAATTGCACATTTGCAGAATGAAGAGATTAATGGGCATCTTGGAAACATTGAATTTGTTTGCGCGGATGTGACTTCTAGCGAGAGCTTGAAAATATCGCCAACATCCAAGGATTGCATCTTTTCAAATTGGCTTTTGATGTATTTGTCAGATGAAGAGGTGCGTTGGACACCATTTTCTTGTGCAAAATTCTACTGCTACTTCCCTGTTTGCTTAAGGCACTTTCATAAACCTTTTACTTGAATATTCAAAATTTTGGAGTTGCTTAACAAAGCTGTGATTTGTGCCCATTTTTTTGTCCTTGCATGTTACCTTGTGTTTTGCGTTGTGCTTGATGGTGGATGCAAGTGAGGACAATGCCTCTTGTGCTGCTCTAGTCCTTTGTGGCAAGGAATGCACTCCTTATTGTGCTTATGTTTCTATTTGGACTAAGTAGCTCTTTGTCCCTTTTTTATTTAAAGGCAACTCTACCATGTTGAAGTCACCTCTAATAATCCATGAATTTGCAATTGGGGCCAATTCCTTGCTCAAAAGGACACAGTTCCTTCTATTATTGGGAGCATAAAGTTTGATAATGTGCACCAATATGAAGTGAAATCTTTTGCTCTAGAGGGTGTGATGCTATGTCTAACCACAAAGGGGAGAAATAAATCTGAAATCAAAATGTATGTTTCTTCCCTAGTGCCCAAGAAAGGAGACTAAAAAGTGTGACTAGAATGCAATTTACCTGTCTTTGCTTGGTCTTTACCATTCTAACTTATGTTCCTGAATAAAAAGAATGTCAATGAGACGCCTAGTGATACTTGGATACTTGGATAAAGCTGATTATGAAGCAGCTGCCTTTAGTGGTGATGAGGAACATTGGCAAGGCCTTGAATCTTCTAGTTGATTGACGGGAGGAAGTATATTGGAAAACCTTAAGCGACTGGTGGTAGGAACACCTCCTCCTTGTGAAGTGGATCTTGTGGAAGGGAGGAAAGTCAATGGGGAAAGGACCTGCAATGATCAATCCAAACCTGTGGAATTGGATGCTCTATAATTACGATTTGGAAGAACAATGTCAACAAAGGTGGAGGGCACGGACTTTGCCAAGTCTCCACAACTAGCTAGAGGAGAGAAAAGTTCCTCTAAACCAATAACGGCATTGAGTCGATAAGATCTTTGCTTGTAGGGAGGTTGTAGAGCGAGGGGTCACCCTAGGCCCTCAACCAACATGAGGTACCTGTATATATATACATACACACACACACATACATACATTATATATATATATATATATATATATATATATATATATATGTTGTTGAAGAGAAAGGAGCCTACTCGGAAGGAGGGGGGTGTTAGAAAATACCCAACAGAGGGTACACACAGCGCGGAAGACTTATAGTAATGCCCAGGAGCTCACATAGTGTGCGGTGTGGGTGTGGAATCACAAACTTCTTTACTTATGTGCATTCAATAGATGTGCAGACTCATCAATAGACAATGAACCAACCAGATAGAGAAACCACCAAAATATATATATTTCCGTCCAAAACTATGGACACAATACAAGAATGGGGAGGTGACCTTTCCAACACCCCCTCTCACCGACACATCTCGGCCCAATGCCAACACGTCGATGAAGATGCTCCAGTAACTCCATGGTTGTAGTCCTCTGGAACCTTTCGGCGTCAAAATCTTTTCCTGGCTTTTCATCCAGTGGCTCCTGCTCCACCAGGTCCGGTTCCGCTTCCGCACACCATCCTGATACACAGGTCCATCTCTGGTAGCACCTCCTGGCACCACCTCCTTTAGTCACGTTCCCGCCTTCGAACTCGAGCAATCCAGCCGTCACGATCTTCCAGTCGTCCCCCTCATAATGAGTGAACAACCTGGAGTCTTCTAGGCACCATGCTCTAAGGGTCTGTTTCAACTTGTCCTTCCTTTGGCAAGGTCTGCAACCAACGAATATTTCCAGATAACCTGGACCATGAACTCTCTCTGAGTTCTCAAGCAGGTACTCTTCTGGCTTCAGTACTCTTTGTCCATCACCTTCTAGCAATCTGCGCCAAGATTTGAAGAAGCACCAATACTTCTCCTTTTGCCTTCTAAGAAGGCCAATTCCTTCCAATCTCTTATCACCTGAGACAAATGAAGAGCAGAATCTCTCCACAGCATGCTATAAAGGCAAAAATGGCTCGGAACAACCCCAATGAGGTGTTTGGAGTCCTCACACTGGAGGATAAGTTGGATGGAAATGAAATGACGAGCAATGAACAAAAATGAGAGTACTCACATGTAGACCTAAGAGCTTGTACTTGATACTTGATTGATTTGACACTAGACAAGTACAACTCTTATATAAGAGCACACACACACATATGAACACCTATGCATATGGGATACCTCCCAATGTGACACATGGCATCCATAGGACACACTAGACTAGAACTCATACTAGAACACACTAAAAGTCACTCAAATTGACTCCATTTCCTAACACCCCCCCATGGAGGAAAGGTGAGGGACTACTGGAATGGAACCAAGAACAGAACATGACAATGAAGGTCATCAAAACTATGCATGCCGGTCTAGAACTAGACATGGCTCCCATACAATCTCAGAGGCAAGTGAGCATGGCTCAGAGGCTAGTGAGCATAACATAGAAATCTCATCTAACATGGCTTAGAGGCTCATCATGCATGGATGCATGATCAACTCAGAGGTCTAGGAGACCAATGCACTAACAAATAGACCTATCAAAGCCAAAAACACATGGCTTCCACAGTACATCCCCACATGGCTCCAAAGACTAATGAGGAACATGGAGCCACACACCAAAAGTATAAAAGAAATACATCGTTTTAGGAGGACTATTCAAGGTAGAGGACCTTTATTGACGCTCCAAACATTCATTTTAGAGGGACTACTCAAGGCAGAGAACCTTTAACTCAAACATATAAAAAATATAAAAGATTTCATTCATTTTATGCATAGCAAGGGCAGAGAACCCCTGAGCCCGAAGTATCTACCGCACAAGAGTGTGCACATCTTGATGCAAAGAGGTATGTCGGTGAAGAACCAGGCGAGAATGCCCTCGAATGATGTGTCGATGAAGGCCATAGGAGCAGCTACGAAGGGAGGTCACGTCATGACTCTCAATGTGCCGGAAGGAGTTACAAATGTCGAGTAACTTCACTTGATTTTACAATGTCCCCGAACACATGTTACAAAATAGTGACGATTTTACAAAATTTCTTGGCAAGCCTCAAGAGTTTTACATAGAGGATGCTGTAATACAACTGTAGGAATCAAAGAATCAGAAAAGCCCTAATTTTTGAAATTAGGGTTTCTGATATTTTCTCAGAAACATGCAGAACTGTAAGCCCTAGTGCATCAGAGGCTAAATATGCCAAAATCTCCAAAAAATACTGAAAATCTGGGCTAAAATTGCAAAAGTCGATTTTTAGGTGAAAAATCACAGTTTTGACAGTTTTTCAGAGATTTCAGCACAAAATGAACTTGGAAACTTGCTGTGAGTATTGGATAAGCTTCTCCTCAGTAGGGCGACCAGTTTTGAAGCAGAAAACGTCTGAAAAGATGGCTGGAACCCTAAAACCAGCAGTGGTTTTGAGGATGGGAGCTGATTTTGAAGGGGCTTTTGCACTAGGATGAGGCGCCCTGCTGTAGTGACCGCAGATATGCAAGAAAATTTGGAGTTGATCAAAACCACCCAATCGAAAAGTTGTTTTCTTGTTTCAGCAAGCGATTCTCGCGATGAAACTCATCCAAAAGCTGTCCAGAAGGCTGGACCAGCAAAGGGAAGGTCTGGCAATCGCTGAAGAGACGGTTCGAGTACAAGATCAAAGTGATGGCGGGCTGGAGCAGCATCGGACTTCAATGGAGAGGCTAAGGAAAGGGGAGGGCAGCTCTACCTTGGAGCGAGAGGGTAGCTTTCATTTGCGGGCCTCCCTTATCCTCTAGGTTGAGCTAGGTGAAGGGAAGATGAAAGGTAGGAGAGGTGGCTCTGATACCACATGAAGGAACATGGCGGAGAGAGGGAGAGAGAGAGGGTAGTCTACGGAGAGAGGAAGTGATACTCAAATGCAGACATAATGAAATGGAAATGAAATGACGAGCAATGAACAAAAATAAGAGTACTCACATGTAGACCAAAGAGCTTGTTCTTGATACTTGATTGATTTGACACTAGACAAGTACAGCTCTTATATAAGAGCACACACACACATATGAACACCTATGCATATGGGATAACTCCCAATGTGACACATGGCATCCATAGGACACACTAGACTAGAACTCATACTAGAATACACTGAAAGTCACTCAAATTGACTCCATTTCCTAACATACTCACCTCACAAAGCTTCAGGATTTGAGGGAGTAATTGTTGAATATTGATGAAGTTATTCCGGATTTAGAGATGATTACCACCACTCTGAATTCTCTTCCTGAGTCCTATCTTGGTTTCCACACCTTGCTGAATTTGTCATTAAGGGGGGACAGCAATCCTCTCTCTTTTCACGAGTTGGTAGGAATTTTGTTGTAGGAAGAGCAGACACGCAGAAATATGGTAATACAGGCTGGCGAGCATGCCATGCTTTCTAAGTTTAAGCCCAAGGAAAAAGGGCAGCCAAAGCAACATGCCAATCAGCCCGCACATCAGCATAAAGCTGATTCAGGATAGCCCTCTTATAAGGCTGAGGGTGATGCAGATAAGTCTAAAAAGAAGGGCATTTGTCACTATTGTAAGAAGCCAGGTCATTATATTGGTGAATGCAAGAAGCGCATAGCTAAAGAAAAGAAAAGGGATTCAGGTAGGTATGGCTGTGTTAGATGCATCAGCTCCTTATGCACATGATGGAGGAGATGTTACAGCCAACTTTGTGGAAGAGCACTATGCCTTTTTGTCTTGCATTTCAGATTTTTCAGTGGGTAGTTCAGATACTACAACTATTGAGGATGATCCTTATGCTTTTTTGACTTGCACTTATGATCCTTCAAAGGATGCATGCTCTCTCAGTGTCAAACAAACACTGAATACTTGGTATTTTGATAGTGGTGCTTCAAAGCACATCACTTCTAAGAAGAGCCTTTTTGCATCTCTGCATCCTCCACCTACTAAAAAGAAGGTGACTTGTGCAAATATTGTGATTCCACTCCCCACACACACTGTGTGAGCTCCTGGGCTATTCTATCAGTCTGCCGCTGTGCGTACCCTCTGTTGGTCGATTTCTAATGGAGGGGAGGGGAAAAGGAATTGAGTGGGCTAAACGAACGGAACATATTAAGGAGTTTGAATCTTCACTTAAAGATTGAAATGGCCCCTCCTGCATAGGCTTTCTTTACTGCTTACTTTTTTGGATAAGCTGTTTCCACCAGTGTGCTGGCTTGCACTTTTCCAAATGAATGGGATCAAGTATGCATTGCATTTGTCTTCATTTCTCTGATAGCGTGATGATGTCCTATTGGCAGTGTGATGGACTAATGATGGTATTTTTGAACTTTAGCAAGTGCTATATGTTCATGCATTTGTGTCAATATCAGTTAGGGTGATATACATGCGAACTGTGAACTGTCCTCTTTTGCTTCCATTGTATGTTATTACCTATTTTTATGATTCTTCTTTCCAGACCTATAAGTTGCTTGGTTTGCCATGTCTTCCCCCAAAATGGTCAACAAGTGGATTAGATGCATGTTCTTCTTTTTCTCAATGCTTTGATTGTGATGATGTGCCAATTTAGCTGACTGGTCAGTGTGTAACTTGAATGTGTCAAACTATGACATGGCTTTTTGTTCTTTTCTAGCATCTACTAATTTCTTTGTTTGCAAGTAATTTGATTTGTTTTTTGGAATGGTGTAATCCTTTTGTTAAATTAGGGAGTGCCTACCTAGTTATGTTTTAGATTTCCTTGAACAAGTTGTCTGTAACATAGCAAGGGGCCTAGTTAACTATATTGGTTTGCATATTACTGTTGTTCAATAATTGTTTGAAGCTTAGTTTATACTGTTGTGAAGGTTGAGGACTTGGCACAGAGAATGGTCACATGGGTAAGGAGGGGTGGATTTATATTCTTTCGTGAATCGTGCTTCCATCAATCTGGAGATCACAAGCGAAAAAATAATCCCACTCATTATCGACAACCGAGCTTCTATTTGAAGGTTTTATCAACATTTGACTATTAACTGAATGCACCGCGGAGTTTGAATCTTCTGATGTTGTACGCCCAGCTGTTACTGAAGATGAGATGGTATGTGGTGTTTGTCAAAATAATCTTTTTGCACAGGTCTTTCAAGAATGCCTTGTACAAGAAGAGGATGGTAGCTACTCAGAATTGCAACTTATTAGTTGTAAATGTGTGAATGCTTATGTTCTGAAGAAACGCAATCAGAATCAGGTACTGAATTTCGATCATGTCTTCACCTGTAACTTCAAGGTAGCACAAAGTGCCTCTAAATGCTTGCAATATGTTCAGTATTTGCATTTTTCCGGGCTTGTGATATACGACAAAAAGCTATTCCAGATCTGAGAGAATATGTTGTTTGCCAGATCTGCTGGCTCTGGCAAAAAGTGAAGTCTTTAGGTCCAGAGGAAAGAAATTTTCAGAGGTTTTTGGACACATCACAATACAGTTTGAACGGAATATTGCGGTATGAGTGGATTTTTGGGGAAGGCTTTGTGAGCACTGGTGGAAAAGGTTAGCAAGATTCTTCTATGTGCATTGTGTATTTCTTTATGTCAGCTTCTAGATGAAGGCTTATCACTCCTGTAGTTTGATAATTTTGTGCTGTTTTACATGTAAAATCATGTTTATAGGTCCAATGGGAATGACTAAAAAGATTGCGACTTTTCTGTGCTACAGAAACCACAGAAGATTTTGTCAAGAACTTGCAGCTACAAACTGGTCAAAAAGTGTTGGATGTTGGATGTGGCATCGGTGGAGGCGACTTCTTCATGGCAGAAAATTATGATGTGGAAGTTGTAGCAATTGATTTATCTGTGAACATGATATCTTTAGCTTTGGAGCGAGCGATTGGACGCCAATGCACTGTGCAGTTTGAAATAGCAGATTGCACGAAGAAAGAATTTCCTGCAAACTATTTTGATGTCATGTACAGCCGGGATACTCTTTTGCATATCAATGTAAGTATCTTTCTATCCCCATAATAAATAATTATGCTTGCAGTTTTTGTTTTATTCTTACGGACTGTTCACTAGTAAAGAAACTCAAGCTTCAGTTTGATAGGAGCTGCGAGGAGAAAAATGTATTTAAACATCTGACGATGATTGTCAGCAGCTTAAAGTAAGTATTGGTCTCGGGTTTCTAGAAAAGTGCTCCTTTATGGCCTTAGTGAACGCGTTTATTTCACCAAAGGCACAAGGCTTGCATAAGATGCCTTCATAGGCCAAAAAGGACATTTGTGTATGAAATCTCTTCAATAACCAGATAGAGCCTCTGTACGTTTGATCTCTGTATTTGAGATTGGCTATAAGGTCCCAAGCCGAATCTGTAGATGTCTGATGGAGAGTGAGGCGTGAACATAATAGCTGTTACTCCATCTTGTCTTCAGTACCTCTAGAGGAATGCAATCCTGAATCTGATTCCACGGCTTATTGGTAGACAGTCATCCTCTAATCACCAATGTACGTATGAAAGGCTCTACACTGAATGTTAAAAGCATTAGTGTTGGGGCCGCCCTTGTGCATAGTTAAGATGATGGTGTTCCAAGCTACGCTTGCCCCTGTATGAACTATGCCACCAGAGTCAATTTCGAGATCATTCTCTTGAGCTAACCAATACATGGACAAGAGAAGCACCAACAAGATGCAATCATCGATCTACCATGCGGATGCTAATAAATCTTGGTTTACCACCAGGGTTCTAGAGGCTAGATGTAGTTGGTGGAGCTCCAATAGAGCAGATTCCTTTCTGATTCTTCCGTTACTAGAGCAAATGCTGGGTAGCTGGGTGAGAGTTATGTCTACGCTTCCTGGCATCCCAAATATTCGGCTGTGGTTCCCTTCTTCTCTATCCATCCTAGTCCAAGCTCAATGTCCCATCCTGTCACTGACCAGAATTCTATGGATTTGTGCCGTCAGCTTATCGTACCTGCTGCGAAACAGAACTCCAAAGATTCTCTGAAACTCCTTAGCTTCTTGAGACTAGAGATTTAATACTAAGAATGATTATCTCGTATGATTTAGCTTGATCTGAAGATAAGGGGGTCGTTTTCTTCTTTAGGTATTGCTTTCATCCTTCAGGCGATGTTTTGACTAACAGCCCAGGCGCATGCGCTATTAAATTTTCAGTTTGTACTTTAGGACGCTATACTTTGTCTGTTTAAGTGTCGGGTGTCTGTATTTGGCATTTCCATATTCTAGGTCAGTTTCTGCCACTTGTTTGGTAAAATTGTCAGGCTTCAACTTGCCTATGGTTTAAATCGGGAGAGACTAGAGTGAAACAGTGCTTTCTTACATCGTCAGACGCCAATCATAGAGGGCCCGTCAAATGGGAGGTCGAAAAAACCCTGCGATGGATGATTGGCCTCTGACGTCACGTTGCCTAGTCGAGCTCGGTCGTCGGGGGCGGCGGGAGGCCCTATGTTGAAGAACGAGAGCGACGGTGACCTCGGTAGGGCGTGCTGAGAGCATAGAAGGGATGTCATGGACCTGGATGTGTGAGTCTGTCCGTTGGCGTAGCTATCGTGGCTCTGGCTCTCGCTCACGTCCGCGTCGTCGGCTAGACTGAGGAGAGGTATCTTGTGACTGGAAGAAATCAGTGATGGGTCGCTGAGTGTCCTCACGCTGTGTGGGCTACGCATGCTGTCGTGCCCGGAGAGATGCATCTCGGTGGCGGGTCATCTCATGTAAGAAAGCCGCTAGGCACCGTTGGTCCGGGAACTGCAGCATGTGTGTGAGGGGGCCGAATCCGTCGCGGAATAGGCAGTGGTACCGGCCTCGGATGGCATAATAAATAGGGCATCTGAAAGCAAAGTGCTCCTTTGACTCGATCTCTTGCAGGTATGATGTATAGGCGAGTTCACACCCTAGTGGTTCGGAACTCTTATCTGTGCTGCAGGGCTACGGGAAATTTCTAATCACCATTTTCTTGATAACCTAGGATTTTCAAAACAGGTTAAAGTCATTTGCTACTCTGGCAACATCTGATGACCACTTTGTTAACGATTTGCCAATAATCAATGTCTGCTGTATTGTCACAGGACAAGCCATCCCTTTTCAAAAAGATGCATAAATGGCTGAAACCCAACGGCAAGCTTCTTATCACTGACTACTGCAAGTCCTCAGGTCTCCCATCTGAGGACTTTGCAAATTACATCAACGATCGAGGATATGATCTACATGATGTGGGGCAGTATGGCCAGGTATTTATACCTTTTCTCAATCATGCTGATTGGTTTCCACAAAGTTCTCTGTGTCTTACTGTTTTTATTGACTTCATTTTTCTCTAGATGATCAAAGATGCTGGTTTTGATGAAGTGATAGCAGAGGATCGAACAATCCAGGTGATGCCATGTCACCAGTTGTATTTTTCCTTTGTTGTATTTTTTTGTTTTGTTTTTTTTGGGGGGGGTGGGGGGGGGTGTTGGCCTGGCTGTTGGAGAATTTAGTTGTTTGTAACCAAAGTTCTGGAAATTGGGGGGGGGGTGTTGGCTTGGCTGTTGGAGAATTTAGTTGTTTGTAACCAAAGTTCTGGAAATTGCAGTTTGTGAAAATATTGCAGCAGGAGCTTGCACGTTTTGAGAATATTAAACAGTCATTTGTATCGGATTTTTCAGAGGTGAGACATTGCTATGCAAATGTAAGGTACTTTTGTCTGCCAACCTAATAGTTATTAGTAACAGTCAAAGCAAGGCTGACATTCTGGCTGGCTAGAATCACAATAGGTTGTCCTCATCTTTCTCGAAGGTCCTGGTCCTTGATGCTAAGAGTGTGGCTTTACTTCAAATATTGCAATTTTTGCTACCCTGATTTATCTTGTGTTTGCCTTCCTTAAAAAGTCCCCTCCCCCTCTTCCTCCCCCCAACCCAGTTCTGTGGTATGTAGTCTTGAAACGGTTGTGAAGTTCTCTACTGGTATAAAGAGCTGAGCATTGTAATTCTCACTAAAGAAGTACATTTTGACTATTAGGAGGATTACACGGCCATCGTGACAGGGTGGAAAGCAAAGCTCAACAGATGTGAAAAAGGGGAGCAAAAATGGGGATTCTTTTATGCCACAAAATGTGCCTCATACAGTACCTGAATACAGAAAATAGCAGTTGAAGCAGGCTTTTTGAGAATTCAGTAAAGCTTTGTTGTAGCAATGAAGCTAGTTGCTACAGGAATAAATGAAAGAAGTTATATCCAAGTGAATATTCATCTAAGGGTGCTTTCTCTATAAAGTTAGCAATCTTAATCGAATGATAAAAATACAATGATGCAGATATGCTGGAGGACCAGTTTTCTTGTTTACCTGTGCGGCACACCTCGTGGTTGCGGATGGATGCCTTGTTTTACTCACATATGCCTTGTTGTAAAAGGACTGGATCAGGTTTCAATTCGTGTAGAAATAGTATTTTTTATGGCAACTTGAAGAGGTTGAAGCACACACTAATTGCATGTGTAGCTAATGCACCATTTGTGCTTTGCCATTGTCCAAAAAGCAGCTGCATATTTAGGGCTGTGATCAAGTTGAAGAGGAGTGATCTGATGTTAACATGTTGAAAGTGCATTCCCTCTAGTTATGCATTTCATACGGCTTCATGGTAAATTTGGGGCATGTGAAAATTCACTCATTTGTGAAACACTAGTGTTGAGCGTGAACATTATTAGTGTAGAAGATCATAACCTTGGTTTTACCCATGTACACACACACACACACACACACACATGCACACACGCGCACAACTTTTTCCAAATAATGTAGTGATGTGAGTAAAGACTCTTGTGTCTTTAAGGTAGTAGTTGTGTGTGAATGAAGACTCTTGTGTCTTAAGAAATGCAAACATACAACTAGTTGACATGATGCATGCCTTACACACGCGCACATGCACGCACACAACAATACACACATTTGCATGTATATGCACATGTACATGCACACATGTACACACATAAGGTATATACACATGCATGCCCGTGTGTAGACAGACACGCATGCATGCACATAAATGTGCGCATGTGTGAGCACACACACAGGTTGTCAATGGACATCTTGGATCAAATCAACATTTCTCATGTGAGAAGTGTACCTTGTAGTTTAAATGAAAAGTATTACATGCAAAATGAGAATCAATGCACGAACAAAATTGTTGGGGTGAGTGGGTGATTGCTTAGCAATATGTGTTATTTCTCTTGCTACATCCATACATGGTTGCACGCCACGATTGCCAAATTCCACATTTATTTTTGTTGAATTGCAAGATCAAAATGCGTTCTCTGAACTCACCGTTGCATGGATGGACATCACCTTCAATTAGACAATCCATTCCAATGGATGACGTTGTCAAACAAGGGTGTTTGAAAACCAAGTAATTGTGCTCAAAAGTTAAGATGTTCTTAATGGTTCAATACTTCCTCAAGAGTACTAGAGGTAGAGTTTTACATACCAAAGATGATTGTTTGTCTCAACTTGCACATGCTCAAATGTGAGTTATGTGTTGGGCTCAAGGATGTATGCAATTGGTTCCTTAAGGCTTGGTAGGCTCAAATACCAAGGATAAGAAGATTGAGTGGTTGAATGAGGGATGGAGATGTGGTGGGAGAGAGAAGTGGAGAGAGGTAAAATAGTTAGTCAGCACATGTCAAAAAGGTGGTATGGCCAATAGACGAATGGAGGATAAGGGTGAAAAAAAACTACCTTTCACATAATGAGCCCTCACTAGAAAAATTGGAGAAGCTTCTTGTTATGAACATTGGATTAGGCGAAAAAGGTGCTTGAGGAAGCTTAGCAACACATGGTTCTCTCAGGCTATTCTTCGTTGCCATGGATTTTGATTCCTTGAGCTATATTCAAACTTCCCTGTGACCACTTGTAACACAAGTTCACTTGTGCTTGACTCTGCTTAGTTTTAGCATCCTCGATTGTTTCCAGCTAGTTACCTCGTTACTAAATTGTAGGGGTTTTTTGATGTTGCATAAAAGTGAGTAAAAAGAGTTTGTAGCTTCTAATGTTGACCTTGAAAAACGTGATTGTATTTGGGCTCAATATAGGTGAGAGATGTTTATGTCGATTGCAAATTTGTGTGCTCCCAATTATAAATAGGAGGTGCTACATTGCACTTTGTTGGTTTTTGCTATACAAGGCTCTGTTTTCTTCTCTAATTGTAACAAGCTTTTGGTGATTAAGAGAAGGGGTTTTTCGATGTTGCATAAAAGTGAGGGTAAAATAGATTTTGTAGCTTCTGACCTTGAAAAATTTTTGCAGGTGTTTCGTAGGCACATTTGGCAAAGATTCAATTGAGTTTATGCTTTTGGGCTGTTGCATTTTGTGAAGTTTTCGTCCAAGTTGCGGCCTGCTGGAATTTTGATTGTATTTTAGGGTTAGGGTTTAGGGTTTAGTATTTAGGGTTAAGGATTTAGGGCATATAAACAAACAATATTGCCAGGCAACAATGCTCACAAAGAAGGAACATTCATTTTTGAATGAAAAAAATTACGCTCTTTTTTCGTACTTTTAAAAGAGCATTTACAATAGAAAGTACATATGATCGCCCCTGTAGTCAAAAGAATTGAAGAGTTCAACACTTTGTTCAGTTATATGGTATTGTTACACAGACAAGAACACCATGCGGGTTCTCTTACTATCCTCTTTTGTGTCAACTCCTACATCTTCGTCATGATCAAGAGCATCATTAGCACTGAATGAAGAACCTCATTGCCTCTACATCTTCGTCTCCTTCTCTCCTCTCCTCTCCCTCTATCTTCTCCTCTCCTGTCCCCTCTTGTCCGTCTCTTTCCTCTTCTTTCTCTCCCCTCTCCCTCTCTTCTCGCTCTTTCCCTTCCGCTCCCCTCTCTCTCTCTCTTTTCCCTCCCCTCTCCCTCTTCTTCCTCTCCCCTCTCTCTCTCTTCTCTTACCCTCCCCTATCCCTCTCTCTTCTCCCTCCCCTCTGTCTTCCCTGCACCCATCCACCTTCCAATCCAAAATACAAATTGGGTGGCCGCGGCTGCCAGAGCATGTATTAGTGAGCCCCCTCCCCTTCCTTACCCCTCCCCTCCCCTTCCTAGAGCATGCAGTAGGGGCTTGGCAGCCGCACGGCCGCCAGAGCATGCATTAGGGAGACCCCCTCCCCACTCCTTCCCTTCTTCACCTCTCCCCTTCCCTTAGAGGAGAGGGAGAAAGAAAGACAAAGAAACCAAAAAAACTTGAAATAGAAGTAGATGAGAGAAATTCTTATCTTGACGTGGAGAGGGAGTCGCAACAAATCTTGTAGGTGGAGAGGGAGAATGTAGGAGAGGATGGAGAGGGGGGAGGGGGAGGGAGGAGACATGGTATCGCGGGAGGAAAAGCGTGGTTTTTGTCCCCCTCGATGCAATTGGTATTGGCGTCGGTATATATAGCAGAGGCGTTCGTACTAGTGTCAATATGGGCATTGGTATATATACTGATGGTGTTGGTATGGGTGTTGGTATATACCGATGCCCATACTGATGCCCATACCGATGAGAGGGGTTTGGGGCTCTGGGGATTTAGGGTTTTGGGTTTGGGGGGGGGGGGGGGTTAGGAGATTTTGGGGGTTTAAGGGTATTTGAAGGGATTTTAGGGGTTTAAGGGTATTTGAAGGGATTTAGTCGAGATTTAAGGGGGGTTTGGGGGGGGTGTTCGGGGCTCAAGGGGATTTAGGGTTTAGGGTTGGGGGGGGTTTAGGGAATTTGGAAGGTTTTAAGGGGTCTGGGAGGGTTTAGTGTGTGTCAAGGTTTAAGGGGCTTTAGGGTATAGGGTTTGGGGGGTTTTAGGGAATTTGGACGGGTTTAAGGGATTTGGGGGATTTGGGTGTTTGACTTGATTGGGGGGGATGGTTTTGGATGAGTTCAGGTGGAGAGGATGAGTAGTGAGAGCTCATCGGATGGGAGGCCACCTCTCAGGAGTGTGGAGTGGCTTCATGAGAGATTGCCTTGTCCTTGCATGCATTGCAGGCGAGGGGTTCGTCATCAGCGCCGTATTGTCATGCGCCACATGCAGATGTATGGAGAGGTGCCACCAGAAGAGGAGATTGATCATCATGCTAGTGCATCATTGGTAAACCAATGATATTTGAGTGATTCATGGATATTTGTATTGCCTGCGTATTGCACACATTAACCTTCCATCATTATACAGGATGAGGAGAGCAACGAGGGAGCACATGCACCACCACCACCACAATTCAAGCGAGATGATTATCAAGATGATCCTGTAGAGGAGGACCACAGTATGGCAGACATGATGGATTCTAATTTTGGAGGCACCATGGGAGATGGGGGTGAGATGTTTGAGCATGAGACTGTAATGCAAGATTTGGCATCAACACGCTTGTATGATGATGCGAGGATGACAAAACAACGAGCTTGCCTCTTGATCTTGAATTTGCAGGCAAAGTATGGCTGTTCAAACACATGTCTCAGCCTTAATGAGGTTAGTGAAAATCATGTTTGGATCCTTGTTCTTAGTATCTCGTTCCTAATTGTTTTAATTGGTATCTCATTCTTAAGGTTTCTTGGATATGAAAACTGCAATACGTTGCTCTAGAAGATGTTGTTTGCCCAAAATACCATGCCCAATTCCAGAGACGAAGCAAAGAAGATGTTGATGATGGTTGGGATGGATTATGAAACCATCCACACTTGCCATTGTATTTTGTTTCATCATGAGTATGGTGATTTGGTTAATTGACTAGAGTGTGGAGCACAACACTACATATAGGACTTGCTAGGGGAGACAATCCAGTGAAGGTCTCAAGACATTTTCCCATCATCCCTAGAATACAACACATGTTCAGATGCAAGTCCATTGCGGAACTAATGATGTGGCATGCTACACATGATGACACTTTGAGGATCCCTGCAAATTGTGCTGCCTGGAAGCACATACACAGCATGTGGCCGGACTTTGCGAGGGAGCCATGCAATTTACATCTCGGGCTCACAATGGATGGCATGAACCCTTTGGCGTTACGCTCGACATGGCTCATAGTCTTGGTGAACTACAATATCCCACCATGGCTAACAATAAAGAAGGGACACCTCATACTTTCCCTACTTGTGTCGGGGAAGTATAGAGCCAAAAATATGGACGTGTACATGGCACCTTGGATTGAGGAGCTATAGACTCTATGGAGGGGCATATGTGTCTTTGATATTTCTAGAGACTCGAGGTGGGATGCATATATTTTCATCAGGGGAATTTTGATGTGGATCATGCATGACTATCTAGGATATGGGGAGTGGGCAGGTACGTGCTTGTGCATGCCTATTGATACCTTTATGCTTTATTGTGGTGTGATCTATGCATGTCTAATGACCTATTTGTGCATGCATATATGTAGGACTCAAAACACAAGGGTACCATGCTTGTCGTGTTTGTGGCCCTAGTTTAATGCACGACACTCCAAACATATGAGGAAGATGGTTTGTGAAGGTCATGTTCAATACCTTCCACTTGATCATCATGCATGTGAAGGTCAACTTGACCCACCACCAGTCCGTAGAAAGGCAAGTGATTGGATTTAGGATTGGAGAGCTAATAGTGAGGAGCCTCCTTCTGGAATGGAACGATTGTTGATCTTTCACGAGCTTCCATATTGGGATGAGTTACAAATCAATAATCTCTTGAATCCCATTCATATCTTCAAGAATGTGGGGGATTCTATTTGGGCACACTTGGTTGGTGACAAAGACACAAGGGGAATTCTCGGCACGAGATGGGTAGGATGCCTCACTTGTGGCCCCAAGAGCATGTGCATAGAACCCCAAAGCATGGTTCTACAACTCGAGGGTGGTTCAAGAACCCAAAGGCGTCCTCCTAGAATTGTTCTCTTAAAGGCACCATGGATCCTTTCCAAGGTAGAGGAGGCAAGGGTGAAGGCGGAACATTGCATCTTTTCGGACACCCACAGGGCACATGCGTTGCCTTAGGGGAGCATTTACAAAGGACAATAAGCTTAGTGGCCTCAAATCCCATGATTGGCAAAAGGTCTTACAAGTATTCTACATGTTAGCTTGAATGCTTAGTAGAACTAAGATTGTGATGCTTTCGTGTAACTTATATGATTGTAATACATTGTTAGAACTCCTTTGTTGCTTGGGTAGTTTATTCTCCTAATTACAGTGAGAGCATACTTATTGGAAGATGTTAGAAAACCTATCTACATGATCAGTGGCATTGTCAGGTATTAAAAAGAATTAATGAGAGGATGATATTTAGAGTCATGCACAGGTGAAGGGTGCCATATCCATTAGAACTTTCTCTTCTCCCTAGATACATGTCCCATGATTGCCTACAAGAAACTCTTTGTGAAGCTGAAGATGATGGAGAGGACGTAACCCGATCGAGAGCAAGAGCTTGTAGTCAGATGTATGCCACATGTAGGTTTTTTTATCTTTCTACTTAATTTGGGTATTTATGATCACAATTGCTACAAAATGCATCCTCATTGTTTTAATCATGTTCTTTCATAATACAAAAAGTACAGTGCATTATGGTCACATGGACAACATTTTCGTGTGGAATGCATCAATTCAAGGAGAGTCACATATGATTGTGAAGTCACGGCTAACTTTGTACAAGATGTCAAGCAAGTGCTTCTGATACCAATATTCTCTCCTCGTAGTTAGATTATTGTGGGACCATACATGACATCTATGAAGTTGATTTTAGACAATTTAGTATTTCATTCTTGGTGTCAAATGGTTTAGAACTATCTACAATGGTCCCCATGCTACAGCTAGGAGGTTTCTTTGCCATTGAATCCATCAGACCCTGGATCGATGAAAGTGATACTTTTGTTCTTCCAGAGCACTGTGAACATGTACATACTAATGAATTGATTAAAAGCTAATCTCTTCATTTTCAAACAAATATTGGTAGATGTTCATATTGTTAGATATCAATGCTCCACTCTCGTGTAACTACATGGGAACCAGCTAACTCTACTTGTAAGCCCCCCATATGAGGAGAAGGCATTTGAGTAGCTCGGTTATCCGGTAGGTCCTGTGTGGCTTGATGACTGGACGGCTTCAGATAGAGTTGGCACACCACCAACTAGGCTACATGCAAGTGCGGGAAGGCATCCTTTGACTGACCGCACTGAGGGTAGACGGAGGATTTCCCGAGGCAGCCCACTCTCGGGTTGCGGGGCCCGTTTGGAGCCTCAGATGATCCCGGATGGCTGTGGGCCAAACGGACACCATAGGTGAGTTGCTCTGTTTTGCGGACCGGTTCTATCGTATGGTCGGTGGCCTATTTCGAGACCGACCCCTAGTCGACCGTTTTGGGCAGACTAGGTCGGCCACCCAATTGAGCCTAACCGACTACGACTGGTGGCTATATAAGAGCAAGCCCGTGAAGCCCATTTTATCACTGGCTACAGCAACCCTGATTCCTTGGCATCCAGCCTCCATCTTCTACTATTTCTAGCATGCCATCGAAGCTTCTTTCACAAGAGCGCACGGTTGGGAGGCAGCACCATCTATTGTACTAGTTCTATAGTAATCAAATTTTTTGATACTCCATACTATCTTGTTTTCTCTCTTGTGTATGAGATCTTGTTATCTGTTAAGCACAGACGTTGTATTATTTTCTTACATGGTATCAGAGCCTGGACTCTAGCAAGAAGATTTGGTAGTGTGTTTCTGTTTGCGAGTAGATTGTGAGAGATGGCCCAGCCCGCAAGACTGCGAATCCCACCGTTCGGCGAAAGTGGAAAGTTGGAGGGCTCTAACTATCCTCTTTGGAAGTTCAAGATGAAGACCATCCTAAGTGCATATGAGCTTTGGGACACTGCTACTGGGGTGGACGTGAGGCCGGTTGCGAGACCGGAGCTAGCCAATGCAGGACAATAGATAGTACCAACTGCGGATGAGATTCTCGCGTGGACAAGAAGAAATGCAGATGCGCTGTGTTCTATTGTCTGCAGTGTTAGTGATTCCGTCATGGCATTAATTCAACATGTCACCACAGTGGAGGAGGCATGGACGGTCTTGAAAAATCAGTACGAAACCATGAATTAGACGCGGATTCAGAATTTGGAGACTCAACTCGCGAACGAGAAGTTGTCTGAGTCTGAAGCGGCAGAGAAGTTCATCACCAGGGTGAAGAATCTGCGCGATCAGATGATTGCGATTGGCATCACCATCACCAGTGAGAATTTAGCATGAAGGTGCATACGGATTCTCCCACCAAAGTACGACGGTCTTGTTATGGCGCTGAATACACAGAATAGAAATCCGCCCCTCAACTTTGAGGATTTCAGCGCGATGCTTCTGGAGGAGGAGATGCGTCAAAAGACGAGCACTGGAGAAGATTCGACTTTCTGGACCGGATCAAAGAAGGGTAAGGGTAAGGACGCTGGTAACCCATCTTCTTCTGATGATAAAAAGAGAAAGAAGAAGATCAAGTGCTTCTATTGCAGCAAGGCAGGGCACAAGCAAAATGAGTGCCGAAAGAAGATTGTAGATGAGAAGAACGGAGTAAAGAAAGAGTCCAGCAATAGCGCGCAGGCAGTACCAATAGAGCTGTTCGTAGCAATTGAGGAGATTTGCACGGAGGCAGTTCATGTACCTGCGGATGAACCTTGGATCATTAACAGTGGTGCATCACGCCACATGACCAGTCGGAAGGATTGGTATACCTCTCTACAGCCAGTAGGGAATGACATCATGGTAGCAGTCGAAATTTAATCATAAATCTTTTCAAAAAACTCTTCTCACTACACTTTATTAATATAAGAAATCCATTTATAATATTTTTACTCCATAATATAATAAATTTTTATTAACTAATGTTAAAATATAATTTTGCTAAAAATATATATTATTAATCTATAAATTAATATAAATATTATATAATTATTATATAAATAAATATATAAATACATTAATTTAAAAAAAAAGTTGAAAGGGAGGTCTTCTAGCATATGTGCTTTATATAATACTTACTCTTAAAACAATGAAGAATTAGTGAATATATTGCTCTTCTATACATTATTAACTTAAAAACTAATATAAATATAAGTTAATTATTATATAAATTTAAATAAATATATAAATAATTAATATTATACATTAATAACATTTAAAATTATGTAGATTATATACTAATAATCTTTCAAATTAAAAAAGTAGTCAATAAAAGAATTAAATTAATTTTAAAAATAAGAAAATATTAAAATTTACACACTTACTTTTAGCATGTATGCTTTTATTCCATGTGTATAATACTTGTTAGTTAGTCGAAGAATGAAAAATTAGATAATGTATTTGTAAGGTAGGTATTTAAAACCATAGAATCTAGAAGACTACAGTATCATTGCATCCATATCATTTTTTTACTTTAGTAACCATCAGATATCCATGATTCCATGTGTATAATACTTGTTAGTTAGTCGAAGAATGCAAAATTAGATAATGTATTTGTAAGGTAGGTATTTAAAACCATCTAGAAGACTACAATATCATTGCATCCATATCATTTTTTTACTTTAGCAACCACCAGATATCCATGGTATCCATGATATGGAACACATATTTCTTAAAATGTCCATGATATGGAATACATATTTCTTCGAATATTTCTTATCACATACTTTTTCATTTCTTCTCATACACCATGCAGCATGAATGTAAGAAAATATGAATCGGTGTGCTTTTAGCCTATGTACTTGTTCCTAATCAGTAGGATACTTTGACTAGGTAGGCTTGTAACTACTTAAAGTAAAGCCTTTGCAAAGGATCGTACCTTCTGATACACCATGCAGCATGAATGTAAAAAATATGAATGGGTGTGCTTTTAGCCTATGTGCTTGTCCCTAATCAGTAGGATACTTTGACTAGGTAGACTTATACTTACTTAAAGTAAAGCCTTTGCAATGTATCGTACCTATAAACAAAACACTTTGGAAAGCATATAACATATAGTCTATAGATATCTAAACTAAATACTTTAGAATGCATATTTTATATAGTCTATATATCTTAAATCTTACACCCTAAATCTTAAATCCTAAAGTTCCCTAAATCTTAGGTTATATAATCTAAGCTCTTAAACTTATATAATAGTTATAATCCCTAAACCTTAAACCCTAATCCCTATAACTTAAATTCTAAAACCTAATTTTCAATTCTAAACCCTAGATTCTACACTCTAAGCTCATGATCTTATATACTAAACCTTAAAACCTAAATCCTAAACCCTAAAACAATAATCATAAACCCTAAAAGCTAAACCCTAAACCCTATATTTTTAACCCTAAACCCTAAACCCTAAATCCTAAACCCTAAACCCTAAAAATATAATCATAAACACTAAACCCTAAACACTAAATCTTAAATCCTAAGCCCTAAATCCTTAACCCTAAATACTAAACCCTAAACCCTAACCCTAAAATACAATCAAAATTTTATGATTTTTCTCGATTTGTGCAACATGTTAGATATACCCCCAACCTGTTGCTTGAGCAACAGGTTGGGGGGTATATCCAACCTGTTGCACAAATCGAGAAAATTCTGGATTTGTGCAATAGGTCGGATATACCCCCCAACCTGTTGCACAAATCGAGAAAATTCTCAATTTGTGCAACAGGTCGGATATACCCCCCAACCTGTTGCTCAAGCAACAAGTTGGGGGTATATCCCCCAACCAACATGTTGCACAAATCAAGAAAATTCTCGATTTGTGCAACATGTTGGATATACTCCTCAACCTGTTGCTTGAGCAACAGGTTGGGGGGTATATCCAACATGATGCACAAATCTAGAATTTTCTTGATTTGTGCAATCAAGAACAGGTTGGGGCTTTATCCAATCTGTTGCACAAATCAAGAAAATTCTCGATTTGAATATCCGCAAACCTGTTGCTCAAGCAACAGGTTGGGGGTATATCCAACCTGTTGCACAAATCAAGAAAATTCTCGATTTGTGCAACATGTTGGATATACCCCCAAGGTTGGGGGCCTTGGGGGTATATCCAACATGTTGCACAAATCGAGAATTTTCTTGATTTGTGCAATCAAGCAACAGGTTGGGGGTATATCCAATCTGTTGCACAAATTAAGAAAATTCTCGATTTGTGCAACAGGTTGGATATACCCCCAACCTGTTGCTCAAGCAACAGGTTGGGGGATATTCCCCCAACCTGTTGCTTGAGCAACAGGTTGGGGGTAGGGGTATATCCAACCTGTTGGACAAATCTAGAATTTTTGAGCAACAGGTTGGGGGTATATCCAACCTGTTGCACAAATCTAGAAAATTCTAGGCAACATGTTGGATATACCCCCAACCTGTTGCTCAAGCAACAGGTTAGGAGATATATCCAACAACAGGCCTCCAACCTGTTGCTTGGGGGATATATCCAACAACAGGCCTCCAGGTTGGGGGGTATATCCTGTTGAGGGTTCACGCTCAACATCATGTGATCATGTGTGCATAGCACCATCACGTGATCATATGTGCATAGCACTAACCTTATAGAGTGCTATAAAGGAAAGGGTTAGATCCCCTAACCCTAACCCTAAAAGGGTTTGTATATATTCTATTTTTTCAACTAATTCTAGTGTACAGTTAGTCATTTGTGGTGTGCTCTCTAGCTGTGCCCTCTCTCCTCATCTCCACTCTTCTCCTCTCCCCTCTTCATATTTTGTCATGGTATCAGAGCTCCCTTGTCTTCCGCTGAGACATTGAGATTCTTGAGAGTGTTAGAGAGATTGTGAGATTGAGAGTTCTCTTGAGTGATTGTGAGATCCTTCCCTTCACTTCCGTTGAGAGAAATTTCCGTCCATTTGAGAGAAAATTCTGTCCATTTTCTTTAAGAGATTTCCGTTCATTCTTCGGTGAGAGTGAGTGGTTCTTCATAGTGTGAGAGATTTCTGACAGTGATTTCCATCTTTGAGAGCTTCAAGAGAGACATTTCTGAGTTTTGTAAGGTACTTTGATTGTGAGAGAGACACGGAGAGATCTTGTTCTTCATTTTGAGAAGTTCTTGAAAGGTTTGAGGACTACTGAAGCCTGCAAACCTTCAAGAAGCAAACTCCAAGAGCTATCTTCAACAAGCAACCCTGCGACTTTGGCTTTGCAGACCTTAGCTACAACGTAGTCCTAAGCCTCTTCTATATCTAAAATGACGAGCCTACAACTCGTAGTAGCAGCGCTCCATACAGCCGCATCAACGCCATCGTAGCTCCTTACGAGCCTCCAACTCCGACCATCGTGCTAGCAGTGACTTCTCCTTCAATCAACAGCCGCCCTCATTGCTCTTTACAACCCGACTTGCTGTGTTGCTCAACTGCTGCTCTCCAGTCTTCTTCAGCACCAGCTGGTCTCTAAAGTTGCAGGCCTCGATCGCCATCTACGATCTCCAAACGCCAACGACTGCCACTAGCTCCAGCCCCGACTAGCTCCAATGCCAACGACTGCCACTAGCTCAACGCCAACGCGGTCGGGAGGAGCTGAGCTCCTGCTCAACGCCAACAACTATTGCTGCTGTCCACAACAGCTACGGCATCCAGACCTCCAAGCTCTACACAACTACCTGGACCAACGGACTCCTAGCTGCCTCCAACAACAAGCACCGCTCAAGCATATCCACAGGCGGCTCCTTGAGCAGTTCCTGTCGCATCCAGCCTCGCTCCTCGCAATCAACACCTCCGAGAGCCGAGAGCCGACCCACAGTCCAAGCCACGGGCTCACTCCAGCACTACCAAATCCAAGCTGCAGCAATCGCCATAGCCATAGCTAGAGCTCACGGGCTCCCTCTTCAACAGAGCTCCAACCACGCTCTCTAACGAAAACGACGACAGAATCTCTGAGATTCCGTCGGCATCTCAGAGATTCCATCCGGCTTCTCCACGTAGCGACACGTGGCAAAGAGGGAGGATACCCCTTATCCTCAATCTCACCACACACTGAGGTGGGGTCAGCCAAACGACACGTGGCAGATTAGATTTGACTTTAGTTAAATGGTACAGTCAAGTTAACCCCGGTTGAGGTGTGGTCAGCCAAGTGACATGTGGCCCATATGCCACATCATCAGCTTATCTCAGTGCCACATCATTGGCCACGTAAGCAATCCAGTCAGCACTGACCCCTGCAGACACAGTCCCTTGCCAGGCACACTGTGCACACTCCTGCCACCTCAGCACAGAGCTTCACTAGCACACCTCTTGTTAAGCACAGTGCCACATCATCACTGCATGTGACTCACAGTGACACATCATCATTGAGCACCATTTGCACTCCTTTTGCCCCTCCACCTAGATCAAGTCATATCTCTTGATCCAGGAAGAATTTGAGGGTGCTCCATAAAGGAAAGTCACTCATTTTTTCGTGCTCTACGCGCTCGTTACATCACGCACACATTTCGGCGCAAGTTACACTCACATTTGAGCCTCGCCGACAAAACCACTTCCTTCACGCACATTTGCCTCTACATCGACGCATCTGACCCAGCACTTAAAAAGAACAAAAGAAAAGGAATTATTTGCTGTTCTTTCATCGATCGACGGTTGGTTTAGATCTAGATCAGAGTAGACTAGATCGCCATAGAGGGGACGCTTTGAATTCCCCAAGTTGCCAATCTAAGCCATGCCCGAAATTCCCAACTAGTACCTACTCGGAATCAGTCCATACGCTCACATCCGATTTCACATCATTACATTACCTGAAACCTTACGTTCATCAGTTCAGTGAGCAGACTTCAGAGTACAGAGGCATTGCAGATTGATTCAGTGGGCAGATAGCACTTGATTTCACACACACATGCCACCATTGTAAAGCCTATTTGGCTATCTCACAGCATCGTACACATCATTTTTCAACCTTGTAAAGCCTCTTGGCTATTCCCGGCATCATTGCCACAAGCCTTGTAACACAGATCAGATCTTATATACTGCAGTTCTATCTTCACCGACGGTACGAGATTTCACTTGGCATCTTCAATGTATTTGCAGTTGATTCATACATAGTTTTCCAGGACACTTTTTGAGTACATTGTTTGCACCATGTCGACTGGCAACTTCAATCTGGAGGCATCTGCTAAGTTAGACAACTCCAATTACGGTACATGGAAATACCGAATGGAGACCATTCTTGTGCTTTAGGACAAATGGGAGTATGTCGATGGATCTATACCTAGACCATTGGCCGATCCAGCCACCAGTAGCTCTACTCCATCTGTTGTCACAGCACCAGCAACGGGATCTACATCGGGATCTACATCTACACAAACAGTTTCCGCACCAGTAGCAGATCCTGCCATTGCCCGAGCTCAAGCAGAATGGGATAAGAAAGACAAGTATGCCTATCATCTGATCAAGCAGAATGTGTAAGATGTCATGCTAGGACAGCTCAACACAGTCAAGACATCAAAAGAAGCATGGGATATGTTCGCAGCTCTCTACACATCCAGGATTCTCACCTTGAGAAACCAGATCAACCAGAGTTTCCGCAATAGCAATGAAACCGGTCATGCTTATGTACTCCGCATCAAAGACTACAACAATCAACTTGCAGCAGCAGGAGAGACTATGAATCCCACAGAAATGGTTCAAGTAATCCTGAATGGACTAGGAGAAGGATATGAGAATCTAGTTCAGAGTATTGCCATCCAACAGCAAATTCCAACACTGGAAGAACTTCAGTCAATTCTACTTGGTGAAGAACTCAGGACTCAGGCCATTCAAGCACGTAAAGGTCATTCTAATGATCAGGCATTCACAGCTTCAGACAGAAGCAGAGGCAAAGGCAGAAACAGAGGTAGATCATATCAGAAAAGTGGTCATCATCAACAAAATCAAAGTCAGCATCAGCATCATCCTCAGCAACGTCAGAATTAGCAGAGGAAATCATTCCAACCGAGGAAGATTCCAAGGACGAGGGAATGCATCCACCAATGTGTCAAACATCCAGTGCAACTACTGTCACAAGTTTGGACACTATGAAAGAGATTGCCGCAAGAAGCAGTATGACCAAGCGGTCAATCCAGCAGTAATCGACGAGGGAATTCCTGAGGAAGAGGAAATCATCGTGGTGGACATTCTAGTCACAGTCATTTTGCAAATGAACATGGAAATATGTTTCTTGCAAGTGAGGAATTGCATCAGACTGATACAATGCACCTAGACACTGATTTCAATCCCAAAGAGGATTTCAGCTATCAAGTCGACCAAGTGGAACAGGATCCTTGGTACATCGACAGCGGTGCATCATCTCATATGACAAATCATCAGGAATGGTTCACAGAAATGAAGCCATTAGAAGGTCAAAAGAATGTCACCTACACAGCAGACAATACACCGAATCCAGTTCAAGGGACAGGTGTTATCCCTATGAACAATTTCACTACAAAAGGATTAGTCAAAGATGTGCTCTATGTTCCGAAGCTCAGCAAGAACCTTTTGTCAGTAGGTCAAATGACGGAACACAACTACAAAGTCATCTTCGACGGTGATGAATGCACTATCAGAGACAAATCCAAAAGAGGTCAGCTAGTAGCAAAAGGTGTCAAGGAAGGACGCTTATACAGAATGCTAGCTACAGTACCAGATAAGCATGCCATGTCAGCTCAAATGCAACAGATGCCACTATCTGCAAAATGGCACAAGAGATATGGTCATGTCAATTTCGAGTACTTGTTAGATCTAAGGAATCAGAATATGGCAATTGGGATTCCGAAGCTACAGTTTCTTGGAAAAGTTTGTGAAGCATGCTGCTTCGGCAAACAAAAGCGAACCAATTTTGTCAGAAGTACCTCTCGTGCACGAGGTATTCTTGATTTGATTCATACAGATGTATGGGGTTATGCCCAGACCCGCAGCATCAATGGTTCACTTTATTACTTGACCTTCATCGACGACTACAGCAGATATTGTTGGGTCTACTTTCTGAAAGAAAAATCTGAAGTGTTTGCCAGATTTCAAGAATTCAAAGCCATGGTAGAAAACCAAACAGGCAGAAAGATCAAGGTCATGAGATCAGACAGAGGAGGTGAATACATGTCTTCAGCATTCATGAACTTTTGCAAAAATCACGGCATTCGAAGACAATTCACATGTGCAGATACTCCTCAGCAAAATACAAGAGCTGAAAGGAAGAATGGGACTTTAGCAGATAGTGCTAGAGCAATGCTTAGTGAAAAGCATCTTCCGAATTAGTATTGGGCAGAAGCAATAGCTACAGCTAACTACTTGCTTAATCGGCTTCCTACCGAACCGATACAAGGTATGACTCCTTATGAAGCATTCACTGGACACAAGCCACGCATTGGGCATCTCTGCATATTTGGTTGCATAGCATATGCCCACATACATGATGATCATCGCAGGAAATTGGATGCGAAGTCACGCAAATGCATCATGGTTGGCTACAGTGAAGAAAGCAAAGCATACAAATTGTATGATCCCATCAACCGCAAAGTCATTATCTCCAGAGATGTAATCTTTGATGAGGAATCAGAATGGAAAACCTCACCTACACAGGAGATAGAAGCATCGACTTCACAGTCATCTACAGACCAGGTTGATGAACAAGAGCAAGAATTGCCAGCAACACCCCAAGCAGTGCAACAGCAGCTCAGACGGTCTACTAGGGAAAGCAAACCACCAGCCAGATTGACATATGCTCAGAAAGGCAAAGCAATTCAGGTAGAAACCACCAACTATGCTCTTATGACTACCATCATGGCTACAGAAGAGCTTGTGTACTTCGAAGACGCAGTAGACAAGCCCGAATGGCAAACTGCTATGAATGAAGAAATGGATGCTTTGTATAAAAATAACACTTGGGAATTATGCGACCTTCCACCAGGAAAGAAGGCCATAGCCAACAAATGGGTATACAAAGTGAAGTACAATCCAGATGGCAGTATTCAGAGATACAAAGCCAGATTAGTTGCAAAAGGATTTGCACAACAATATGGTCAAGATTATGATGAGACTTATGCTCCAGTAGCAAAGATGGATTCCATACGGTTCTTGATATCACTAGCGACACTCAGTAAATGGAATGTGTATCACCTCGATGTCAAGAATGCATTTCTCAATGGTTATCTAGACGAAGAAGTCTACATGCAACAACCAGCCGGTTATGTTGAACCAGGAAAGGAGAACAATCTAAAGAAAAGTCTCTATGGCTTAAAACAAGCACCCAGAAGTTGGTACAGCAGAATTGACAAGTATTTTGCTGATCTGGGATACATGAAGTCCAATGCAGATCATACTCTCTACTACAAAGTTAAAGGGGATGATATTACTATTGCACTTTTGTACGTAGATGATCTAATTGTGACAGGAAGCAAGGATAGCTTCATCAGAAAACTAAAACAAGACTTATCTGCAGAGTTCGACATGAAAGATCTTGGACTTATGCACTATTGTCTTGGAATTGAGTTCTGGAGAGATTCAGATAGCACATTCATGAGTCAGCTCAAGTATGTTGACAGTCTCCCGAAGAAGTTTCATATGGCAGATTGCAAGATTGCAGCCACTCCCATGGAACAGAGTTTGAAACTTACTAAAGATTTAGAAAAGCCTACAGTCAATGACAGATACTACAGGCAACTCATTGGATCTCTTATATATCTGACAATCACACGGCCAGATATTTGTTATGCAGTAAGCTCACTAGCACAGTTTATGGCAAATCCAAAACAGTCTCACTGGAATGCAGCCAAAAGAGTCTTGAGATACATCAGAGGTATAAGACAATTTGGGATAGAATACAGAGGAAGTCATCCACGGTTGCATGGATACTGTGACAGTGACTATGCTGGAGATCATGAGACCAGGAGATCGACACAGGGATATGCATTTTTCCTTGGTCAAGGTGCTATATCATGGTTGTCAAACAAACAGCCAACTGTTTCTTTGTCTTCGACTGAAGCAGAATATAGAGCACTCACTACAGGTGCATGTGAGGCTATATGGCTCAAAAGACTATTGTCAGAAACAGATTACTTTGATGAGTCAAAGCCAACAACAATATACTGTGATAATCAATCGGCTCAAGCATTGGCCAAAAATCCAGTATATCACTCCAGGACAAAGCACATTGATGTCAGAGAGCACTTCATCAGAGAAAGAGTGTTACTTGGTGACATCACACTGCAGCATTGTGATAGCAAAGAAAATGTTGCAGACATCTTTACCAAACCACTCGGTAAAGAGCTATTCGAGAAACACCGACTAGCTCTTGGTTTGACGCAGAGGAAGGACATTCCCATTAAAGGGGTGTGATGGAATGTAATGCTCAGTCCTTCTTCGATTCCCCAGAATCATCATCTTGAGGGAAGGCCTACTTCATGATGTTGATCTTGAGGGAAGGTGTTGAGAGTTCATGCTCAACATCATGTGATCATGTGTGCATAGCACCATCACGTGATCATATGTGCATAGCACTAACCTTATAGAGTGCTATAAAGGAAAGGGTTAGATCCCCTAACCCTAACCCTAAAAGGGTTTGTATATATTCTATTTTTTCAACTAATTCTAGTGTACAGTTAGTCATTTGTGGTGTGCTCTCTAGTTGTGCCCTCTCTCCTCATCTCCACTCTTCTCCTCTCCCCTCTTCATATTTTTTCATATCCAACTTGTTGCACAAATCGAGAATTTTCTTGATTTGTGTAACAGATTGGATATACCACCCAACCTGTTGCTTGAGCAACAGGTTGGGGGATATATCCAACAACAGGCCTCCAACCTGTTGCTTGGGGGATATATCCAACTGTTGAACCTGTGGCTTGGGGGATATATCCAACTACTGCTCAACCTTGCACAAATCAAGATTTTTCAGTTGTAGGTTGGATATATTCCCCAATTGTATATCAAATTGTTGCACAAACAAGAAAAATTCTTGATTTGTGCAATAAGTTGGATATATCCCCCAACCTGTTGCTTGATATATCCAACCGGTTGCTCAAGCAACACGTTGGGGGATATATGCAACCTGAAATCAAGTGTGCCCAAGACAATTTCCTTCAATGTCATGGAAGACACAACAGAATATTATCAGAAGAAAAAGACTATAACTCAAATGGGATCCAAATTGATAAGAAGCTATAGTAGTAATCAAGAGTATCATAGTGGCATGCTCATAGGTATCGAGGACATTATAGTAACAGATGTTGATGTAGAAAAGGTTTCTTGTGTTGCAAGTGACTCAAATATACTCACTGGTATAGAAGACTTGTCTTGTGTTGCAAGTGACTCGAACAGGCTCACTGATATAGAAGACTTGTCATGTGTTGCAAGTGACTCGAAGAGGCTCACTGGTATAGAAGATTTATCCTGTGTTGCAAGTGACTCGAACAGGCTCACTGGTATAGAAGACTTGTCTTGTGCTGCAAGTGACTCAAACATGCTTATTGATATAAAAGACAGAAGATGTGTTGAGAATAATAAGATGGGACCACAAAGAAAAATACATGCAAAGATCGATGGGATAAGTGATGCAATAACAGGAATTGATGATATTAGTGACAATGATCATGATGTTACCACTCGAATATAAGGCAAAAGGGGCAGAGAATCTGAGACTTGTCATGTTGTTCGTAATATTGTTGCTAGCAGGCCAGAGAATATAGATGGGAGAATCTTGAGTTACGAAGGAGAAACAGTTCAACCACAAAATTCAAGAGGCATTGGCAACAAATTGACATCAATGAACATGTCGACCAGATTGCCATTTCCAAGATATTATAAGGTATCAAATAATTCTCAAGCCTACACAACATTTGATTATAAAGACGAAGATTCAAGGGAAATGGATTCGAGGTTTGATGGTCTTACAACTAGAAAACGCAAGACACTATTTACAAAAAGAAAGTATGTGAGTGTGAAGAGGCGAAGAATCATGGCATCAATTCCAGAACCAAAGAGACAGTGATGCTATCCGAGGAGAATATGGAAAGGATGCTTATGCGAGTTTGTTGCAAGAGACTTTGCATTAGAAAAGTTGGGAAAGATGATTGTGCAGCCATACGCCTTGGTATTTGGAGTAAGACAGCGCCTAATAGACATAACTATCTTCTTCAAGAGTTTTCATGCTTTCTTCAACAAGGCACTAATCAAGATTTGAGCATAGGCCACTGTAAACCTAGATTGAAACCCATGGTTAATGGGAGACCCATTTGCAATCGAGGATATCAATGGTTAACTGGACTATCACATGGCACATACTAGACCATCTGGGCAGAGGTGAAAGAAAAAGTTATTCATACAATTCATGGAAATACCTCTAGCTTAAATGCCATGGAAGCACTATAAATGCAACCACAACATTAAAGCAAGTTCTCGAAGACCATGCATTACCGCAGCCTCATCTTCAACAAACAATTCTAGATGGACGTGTTGAATGCCAACAACATCTTCCTTTGGGAATGACAAAGAAGGTCGTCCTAGAAACTATCAATAAAAATTTACAAGACAGAGACGAGAGCATGATTTCACGACCAACCTTGTACAAAATTTGGCGTAGAGATTTTTTCCATGTCAAGACACCATCAAAGCAAAGGATGTCAAAATGTAAGACATGTGATGAATTAAAAAATGCCATTGAACATAGTAAATGTGAGCAGCAGCGAGGAAGATATATTAAATGGCGATCAATCCATTTACGTCATGTTCAGGATGCTCGAAAGTTGTATGCTTCTTGGAGAGAGGAAGCTATTTCACATGTCGATAAGTCCATGTGCATCACCATTGATGGCATGGACCAGAATACAACCACTTTGCCACGATATAGACGTATCCCACCGGCATTGGAGGGCAAACGTGGACTAAAAACACACTTGTGTGGAGTATTAGTACATGGATACTGAATCTTTTGTGATGTATGGATTGATAGTTTGCATGACCATGATAGTAACCAGGTTGTTACATCAATCATGAAAGCAATAAGAAAGGTTAGAGATGCTCGCGGATGTATGCCTAACACATTGCGAATACAAGCTGATAATTGTTGGAGAGAGAACAAGAATAAATATATATTTGCTTTATGCTCTATGCTGGTTGGTTTGAAAATATTTGAAGAAGTGGAAGTTGGCTTTCTTCTTGTCGGCCATACACATGAAGACATAGATCAAATCTTCAGTGTTATCTCTGGTGAGTTGAAGGCAATGGATGTTTTGACAATGGAGGATATGCTATTTCGAATTGGGAAAAAAATTGGAGGTTCTCGCAAGGAAGAATCAGAAGTGGCTATCTTAGAGAGGATGGTAGATTGGAGAGCATTCATAGAGCCACATTTACAAACAGGAGATGATGCCCTAATAGGACACACAAATCCACACTACTTTCGGTTTCACATGCATAACAATATTCCAGTGATGCAATGGAAGCACTACTCAGTAGATGGAGATCATTTATGGAGTGAGTCATATGCTTTATTACAACGAATAATTCCATTGGAGGAAACTAGATTTGTTCTTGCAAAAAACAAATCACTTGACATAGATGAAATGAAAGGCTTGAAAGCCTTCATTAAACATCTTCAAAGTATGATGCAGAAATATCCTGAGCAATCAACTAAGAATTTGGAGACAATTAAATCAACTGAAGCACTTATCCAATCTTTAGAAAGACAAGAAAACTTAATGAGCATTGAATACTCTGAATCCTTTTGGCCGGAACAAGCTAGGTCACCAAGTTTTCCTTTGGATATAAATATGTTAGTAGATATGGAGGAAGCAGAGGAATGCCTTTTACCTCGAAAATATTGTGGCAGGAAGGGAGACAAACCCTTACTAGAGTTTATACCATCTAATGAGATTGAAGAGGGTCTATTTGTTGCAGTTTGGGCATCTGATTCGGGTTCAGAGTTGGATGACCAAGATGGCCCAATTTGGGTTGCAAAGGTTGCTAAGATAGAAAGGGATGACAAGGGAACTCCTATAACATTTACAGCTTTATGGTATGAACCAAAGCCATTGAAAAATCTCCCGAGAAGATATACAATAAAACAACTCTATGAGGGATGCTTGCAAAAGAAATGTGAATGGGTTCCAAATAATGAGGGATTAACAGAGGTGGAAGTCAGTAGCATTATTCATTGCTGAAAATTGGGGACACGAAGTTTTAAAAAGAAGCATGGATACAATGTTGAAAAATGTATCACAATCCCTGATCCAAGTCGTGTCCATATTAAACATCATTTGGCAAGACTTGACCCATCAAGCTCAAATACATTACATGAATCTAATGACTCTGAACGAGATTCAGATGCATAAGATAATGTTTTGTATGCTTTTTTCCATACAAATGGTGTATCTATACACCACCAATAAGATAATTTATTGTATGGTTTGTTTTTAAAAAAAGGGTGTATCTATACACCACTTATATATTGAATTCAACAAACTCTTTTTTTTCAAAAAAATGGTGTATCTATACACCACTTATATGTTGAGAATTCAACAAACTCTTTTCATATGGTGTCATATTTTCACTTCATAGTGTTAAAATTGAACTTGAGTTAGGAGACTACTATTATTATTATTATAGTTATTGGATGGGGGCACCATGCATGAGTTTGGGAATTATAGCTTCACTGAGCCATTTTTTTTAAAATTAGAGGTTACCACTTGACTTTTTACTAGCTTAATAAGGCCATATTTGTATATAAGTGACCCATTTAGTGCTTAAAAAAACCCAATTTTTTAGCTCACTAAGTGAAGTTGAGTGGAGAGGATATGCTCCAAAAAAAAGTCCAAACCAAGAGAGAAAGTCCAAAAATTTTGAATAGTGTGTTTTGGGGTCAGTTACAAATCTATCATCTCTTGGATCCCATGCATATCTTCAAGAATGTGGGGGCTACTATTTGGGCACACTTGGTTAGTTCCAAAGACTTGAGAGGAGTGTGAGAAGACTTGCGTGCTATGAATAGGATGTCTCATTTGTGGCCCCCAGTGTGTGCTTCAAGAAAAGTTATCCTCCCGAAAGCAACATGGATCCTCTCTACGAGAGAGGAGGGAGTGGTCAAGGCGGACATTGCCTCTTTTCAAACACCCACAAGGTACATGCGTTGCTTGAAAGGAACATTTTCAAAGGACAATAAGCTTAGTGGGCTCAAGTCCCATGATTAGCACAAGGTCTTACACGTATTCTAAGTTGTAGGATTAGTGTACCGATAATCGTGATGCGTTAGTGTAATTATGTTTATGTTATATTGTTGACATGACTTCTTTGTTGCTTTGATAGTTCATCCTCCCAATCACAATAAAAGGGTGCTTACAAGAAGATGTTAGAAATTCTATATTCAAGATCAGTGGTATTGTGATGTATGCTTACTATCAAATCGCATTGATTGCATTCTCTTCAATTCAAGCTGAATAATCTGTAGACTGATTATGAATATATCTTACATGGGTATGTGAAATAGGTGGATATCTCAAAAAGAGATCTCCATATCAAGCATCGGGAAGGCTAGGGTGGAATCCATCGAAGCCATATGCTTGCTTGAGAAGCACTTTCCCTCAAGCATTATGACAACTCAAGTGCACTTGCTTGTGCACATAGTTGATGAGGTGGCATTGCAGGTACCATTCATAGTTGGTGGATGTTTTTTCTTGAGCGGTTTATGAAAACTTTGAAGGGATTTGTAAGACAAAGAGCAAGACCAGAAGCAAGCATGGCAGAGGGATGGCTTGTGCAAGAGTGGAGAAATTCAATAAGTTTTGTATCCTCAATAGCAAGGAGATGCAGAAGTGGATTGAGAGATATGAAGCAGCCAAAGCAAAAAGAATAAATACAAGAATGAGGTTCAGAGTAATGTAGAGGCGATTGCAACCATATCCATGAGATCTCGCCCTTCTCCCCACTCACATGTCACTTGATTGGCTACAACTGGCTCTACGTAAATCCAAACGCGATGGAGAGACAATAAACGAGCTCGACCGAGAGTTATCATCTGGATGTATGATGCATGTAAGTTTCTTACCCGATGACATAATTAAGTAATTATTTGTGACAATATACGCTATAAAATAGATGCATCTTCATTGTTTTAATGATGCTCTTTTACAGTACAAAAATTACAGTGCATTATGGTCATATGGATGACATTTTCACGTGGAATGCATTGATTCAAAGAGATTCATGTATGATTGTGGAGTCATGGCTAACTTCACACAAGATAGTCGAGCAAGTGCTTCGGATACGAATCTTCTCTCCTCACAGTTGGATTATTGTGGAACCATACGCGACATCTATGAAATTGATTTCAGATGATTTAGTATTTTCATTCTTAATGTAAAATGGTTTAGAACTATTTACAACGGTCCCCATGTGACAGTGAGAAAAGACAATAGCGGTTTCTTTGCAATAGACTCCACCAAACTTTGGATCGATGAAAGTGATACTTTTTTTCTTCCCGAGCATTGTGAGCAGGTGCATATTAATGATTTAATTAATCAAAGCTTTTGTTTTTAAAGATCCATTGATACATGTACTTAAGTATAATTTCATATATAGATGGTGGTACGTGATCCAAGTTGCACCACGAAGTAAGCAAAATTTTGAAGATAGAGATGTGGATATGGAGATGCCACTACCAATGCCGGATACAATTGATCCAGATGGATCTAGCAAAGAAGACGAAGATCATAATATGAGCCAAGAGGAAGATGCGCATAATGACATCATACGAGAGGAAGATGGAGATCACGATATTGAGGAAGAAGATGACGTATCATCAAGAATATCCACACTTTATTGAAGAAGATGATGAAGTACTCTTAGGTGAATGTACGATGCTAGAGTATGATGATGATATAGGAGATCAACTCGATATAGAGTTAGAGATAGACTTGTTTAGTGCGTTAGACTTGGTTGAGGATGAAGCCATTGATGTAAATGCTCTTCATTGATTTTTTTCATCTCAAACTTGGACATGTATATATGAGCTTCAAAGGCTTGATGTACATGCTCTTGTACTTTTATTCTCTCAAAGGATCAAACATAAATGAAAATGAAAAAAAATTTGTCATTGGGAAAAACTATCTTTTAAGGTCGGTATGGAAAAAAAAACTCTCTGTAAAATGTCGTTATAGGAAACTGTCTCAATGTCGCTATATAACGACCATCACCAATCTGATAAGCATCGCTATATAGCGACTTTAGGCAAGCCTTGCTATATAGCGACTTTAGGCAAGCGTCGCTGTATAGCGACTTTTGCCTAAAGTCGCTATATAGCGACCCTTAACGAAGCCCGCTTCGAATACCAACAGTTAGCACCCCACGCATGCTAAACATCGATACTTAAGCATCGCAATAGGATCCATGTGTAGTAGTGAGTGTTGGGAAATTGCCAATCCTCCATATCTTTTTTTTTGTACACTCTTTGATGTACACACTTTTTTAAAGGTGAAATCTTATATTTCTATGTGGGAAACCTCAAAAGACATAAAAACCCACCAATAAGTACAAGGAAAAGAATTTACAAGTAAAAGTCATGAGGCAACCAAATATCAAGCTGGAGGAGGATCAAACACAGCATCCTCCAGCTTCAAATTATTGCTTTGTAAAAACTGATGTAGTGATGAAACCATACCATCAATGAAAACAAGCTGTTTTCTCCCTTGTGATTCTTCTTGATATATGCTAGCTCCCAAAATTTTTGAATCATAGGGTCAAAAACTTGTTGTAACATGGGATGAAAAGATTCTAGTAAAAAAGGCACTTTTGCATCCCGAACAGAAGAAGACTTTGGCATACGCATCAAAGGCAAAGGGGCTAAATCAACATTTGTATTCCCCAATGAAGGAGCTGTATCTGATAAAGCAGGACTCAGCATTTCAGCTTCACTCTCAGAAAGAGTAGGGGCAGCATCCAGTATAATCCCCTCTACAAGGGGCACATCCATATCCTGTTTATCTTGCTCGGGAAAATCTGTATTCTCAGTACCAGCATTAAATACATCTAAAGAGGATATATTGACATGTAACTCAAAAGGTTGTAAATCAAAGATTGGAGAAAGAAAATAAGACTCCACTCCTTCAAAATGAGACTGCTGAGTTGAAACTAAATCTGGAGGGTTAGAAACATCCACCCCAAAAGAAGTGGCAGCAGCAGTGGAAGAAACAACATGAAGGGGAGGAGATACTATGATGTACACACACATACACACGTGCACGCGCACGTGCGCACACACACAAACTTTTCACCAACCTGCAGAACAGTGGTCGAATAGCAAAAACAAGGCACTTTTCTGAGTGCCTGCGGAAAACTTCCGCCACCAAAACGGGCCCCAAAATTTTGAGGCCATTTCGAGGCCCTCTCACTGCACTGCAAAGGGCATCCCAATCTGAGACAGTGCACTCTTGCACTTTTCGCCAGTGCTACCTGCAGAGATTTGCTCCCAAAATTGAAAAAGGAAAGCAACAGTGATCCTCTTACCAAGACACCGCAAACTTGGTTTGCTTTCTTGAGCTCCTTACCATGAACTGAGCTCTAATACCATGTGAAGAGAGTGGGATAGAAGTAAGGAGTCTCACTTGCAGCTTTCTCACATACACAATGGGGGAATATACACAAAGGTGGAGGCTGAAAACAATTTTCCGCTTCTTAGTTGTGAAAGCCAAAAGAACTCTCTCTTAGTACAAAAGAATAGGTGAACCCTATATGTGGGTCTCAAACCAAACTCAGCTAACTAAGGTGGCGTACTAACTGAGCCACTAACTAGAGTACATAAAGATAGCTGTCATCGAGCTATTATTCATGAGTGGTGTACCAAACGCATCTATAGCTAACAAGTCGGTGACATAAATGCACAATGGTCACCCTGGCATATCACGAGTGGAGCTCGATATCTCAACAACAGGTACACAATCAAGGGCAGATGATGGATCATCTATTGGTGGAAATGATGAGCCAAATGTGGCTGATATGCAGGCTAGATAACAAGCTGAAATGCCCTTGAGAAGATTAGCTAGAGTGTTTAGACCACTCGAGAGATTTCTTCTAGGGGCAGACTATGTGATGCTTACTGATTGTGGGGAGCGTTCTTGCTATAGAGGGGCTATGATGCATGAGGAACAGTGCAAGTGGGAGTATGCTATGCAATCAGAGATGAATTCACTCATGAAGAATAAGACTTGGGACTTGGTTTCTTTGCCACATGGAAAGAAATCATTGCCATGTAAATGGGCCTACAAGATAAAGGTCATAGGTGATGATGTGCCGAAGTACAAGGCCTGTTTGGTTGCTAAAGGGTTCAAGCAAGAGAAGGGTGTGGACTTTGATGAGATCTTCTCTCTTGTTGTGAAGATGGCCACACTTAGATGTGTACTTGGACTTGTGGCAAGAGAGGATATGGAGCTTATGCAGATGGATGTCAAGACAACTTTCTTGCATGGGGATCTGCATGAGGAAATTTAGATGGCATAGCAGGAAGGCTTTGAAGAAAATGGCAAAGAACATTTGGTTTGCAAGCTGAAAAAGAGTCTCTATGGCCTTAAGCAAGCACCTAGAGAATGGTATCAGAAGTTTGATGCTTTCATTTGGTCCCAAGGTTTTGGAAGATGTGAGATTGATCACTGCCTCTACACTAAAAGGGCTAAGGATAATAGCTTGATACTCCTGGCACTTTATGTGGATGATATGCTATTGGCTAGCAAGAACACTTATGAGCTAGATGCATTGAAGGACAAGTTGCATGAGGCCTTTGACATGAAGGATTTGGGACCTGTAGGTCATATTCTTGGTATGTGCATCACGTGTGACCGGAGTAGGAAACTCCTTTGGCTTTCACAGAAGGAGTATGTTACAAAAGTGTTGCAACATTTCAATATGGAGGGGGGGAAGGCAGTAAGTACTCCATTGCCTCTATATGTGAAACTGAGTCAGGCAGATAGTCCCAAATCAGATGAGGAGAGGGCCATGATGGCCAAGGTTCCTTATGCATTAGCGGTTGGGAGCCTTATGTATGCTATGATAGCTACTAGACCAAACATTGCATTTGCAGTGGGAGTTGTTAGTCAGTATATGGTTAATCCAGGAAAGAGGCATTGGGAGGCACTTAAGTGCATCATGAGGTACATGAAGGGTACCAAGGAGATGTGCATCTGCTTTGAAAGAGGAGAGATGCAAGTACTTGGGTACACAGATTCAAACTATGCAGTGCATGTGGATAGCAGGAGATCCACTTTTGGTTATGTATTCACCTTTGTAGGTGGTCCAGTGTCATGGGTGTCTCATGCACAAAAGTGCATTGCTTTGTCTACCATAGAGGTTAAGTATGTTGCAGCCACAGAGGGTTGCAAGGAGGCTATATGGCTTGATTGACTAGTGGGAGATTTGGGGATTCATACAGGTGTACCAACATTGCATAGTGATTCCATGAGTGCTATTCAGCTAGCATGGAATTTGGTCTTTCATGCAAATACCAAATACATTGAGATCATGTGCCATTTCACCAGGGAGGTACTTGAGGACAAGCGCATAGAGCTTGTCAAGGTTTATTCAGATGATAATCTTGCAAATATGCTGACGAAGAGTCTACCTAGTCAGCGGTTTGAGTATTGTCATGTATTGATGGGCATTGGATAGTATGCTCATTGGTTGTTCTCCCTTAAAGGCACATTGGCCTTTAAGTGGGAGATTGTGGGGGTAAAGGACACTGTGCCTTAGCCTCGGTTATGTACAATACTCAAACACATATATATGGATGACATAGAAGATTAGGGTGTTTTGCACCCACCAAGACTTGTGTGGCTCTCTCTTTTGGCTCTCCCTCTCTATCAGCTTCTTCCATTGTGATTCCATTATTGAGATCTCTAAGATCAAAGTTGTGGATCTCCGTATAATAAGAAGATGGAAAAGGAGAAGCAGTAGGAGAAATCAAGAAGAAACATTATGCACTCTAGAAACCAAAAAATTGGCTTTTGTCTCACTGTGTTTCTCCAATTTTTAATCATATAGTAGAATCTGGTTGTTTGAGAATCCCAAGCAACCATTTGCTATGAAGTGCATTTAATTTCAGACTTCATTGGTGCATCCGAAGAGAGAAAATTACATAAAAGAAGACCGAAAGTATGAAAATACAAGGACACCAAAAAGTCCAAGACAATATAAACATGATATATGCAAAATTGACAGTATAAAATAGTTATCACATAGTTACCTTTCAATATGCAAACAATGCAAATAATATGATATTGATTCAAAGATAAAAGAAAATCACCAGATCTAATCTAATGCAACAATGACAAGAAGTCATCATAGAAGACTATAATGAAGTCAACGTTGACACCACCATTCATATTAGCGATGGAAAGTTTAATACAAAAAGGGAAGGCATTTGTAGAGTTTCTTGTGTGTCTGTCATATCAATGGTGCAACGATAGAAAAAGGGTATATGGATTATTTTCCATGTACCTTAATTAAGAATGACTAGAGATGGTTCAATCAGAGATGGTACTTCCCTTATTGGTAACCGCAATGTCTGAGTATTCCTGTGAAGGTTTCAGCAGGAGATCAATGAAGATGTTTAGATGAAGCTAAGTGAGCTAAAGCAAAACAAGGGAGAGTCTGTCTAAGACTTTATGCTTTAGATGTGAGCTCTCATGCAATGTTATGGATGATAAGTCTATGTGAGCCTGGTTGATCACAGGTTGCACCTAG
Organism: Dipteris shenzhenensis; assembly: GCF_047967505.1. Lineage (NCBI taxonomy): Eukaryota > Viridiplantae > Streptophyta > Polypodiopsida > Gleicheniales > Dipteridaceae > Dipteris > Dipteris shenzhenensis. The sequence goes on from NC_141616.1 coordinate 26,725,689, forward strand.
GTAGATTTGCGTCAGCCAGAGATAGTCAATCTAACTAGAACCTATGAGGAACTACTAGACCAAGCTATTACTTTGGAGAAGAGTGAAGGCTCAAAGAACAAGATAAAGAAGAAAGATGCTGACAGTGATAACGAGGAGACACCAGCAAAGAAATACAAACTCAAGACCCGAGCTGAAGAAGTCCTTAAAAGAATTGGGCATTTGAGGTAAGCCAAGTAGCAATGAGAAATGGTGTAACAAGTGTTCCAGGGGTGGACATGTGGAAGAGTAATGCAAGACTAAGTATTGTTAATGCCTACACCAAGTTTGGGCATGATGACTTGGATTGTTGGTTCAATGGTAAACTATCAAAGTGTCACTGAAACCAAGTGGTAGTTAATGCTCAACCATCAAGTGGCAAGCCACCACGACCAAAACAAAAGGACAAAGGAAAGAATAGTAAGTAGAAGACCAATCGCAAGTACAACTGTTGTGGAGAGAATCATGTATATTCTGACTACCCAATATGGGCTGAACACTTGAATTTCCTAAAGAATCACATGGAAAGGAAAGAAGTGGATCTAGAATGCCGAGCCAAGCTCTTAGATGCAGTTGATGCTCAAGTGGTCACTTGGTTGAAAGGCTCAATGGTAACCACTGAAGACACAAATGCCTCGAGTAAAGACCTCAGTTGGAAGGCTAAAGAGGAGTTGGCAGCCAAAATTGCAAGGGAGTTGAAGGGGAAAGCTCCAAGAATAGAAATTCTTGAGCAGACACAACAATCTACCACCAAAAGAGGGGAATCCTCAAAATCTAAGGCAAATGAAGTAGAACCGAGTGCTTCACAAGAATCTAGTGCAAATCTAGCCCGAGCATGGGAAACATTTAAGAATATGCAAGTCGGTTTGAAATTTTTTGAGTTAATCCAAATAGATCTGTATTGTCATCATTTCTTAGCTCAATAGATCAAGGAATCATCCATGAAAACAGAAGAGGTGAAATCCTTAGCCACTATACCTATGATTGATACTCCGGTAGTTGAGTAGGAAGTCCCAATGATCACCATCAAGGTTAAGAAACAAACCATATTGGGAGTAATAGTGGATGCATTGGGGGTTTAGGAGTAAACATCATCTCTGAAGAGATTTCTAAGAGAGTGAAGTTCAAGTCACATAAGCCATCACCTTTTTGAGTGTGCATGGCATATCACCTAGTTGACCCCAAAGTTATGTTGTAGGATGTGGTCATTTCTATAGATATGTAGCATCTATTATATAGTTAGTTTCATTGTGATTGCCATGGAATAGCATGCCTATCCAATCCCATTGGGAAGACCTTGGTTGAAGCGTGCAAAGGTACTCCATGACTAGGGGTCAAAAGAGATGATCATCAAGTCAGGTACTCAAGATGTTTATATACTGACCAACTCTCAGAAGGTCCCGAGTTGTACCTGACAAAGTGCGAATCGTACTTAGCCTAATCTATCACTCAATGAGCATAAAGATCACGGAGGATCAAACCATAGAAGAAACTCCATGAGAGAGACACACGGTAGGCAATACTCAATCTATTGTAATGTGTATACTCAACAATACATGATAGGCTTCTTATATAGAGAGAGCCTTTAGAATAGTCAACACTTGTGGGATCCTCTCATCCACATCTCTCCTTGTGGATATCCTCAATCCACATCCTCACATCATGTAGTCCACATCCTAGGGTGGCTACTTTGATTCTTTCCTTAGCACATACCTTGGCCTTTAATCTATGTGCTCATGGCACCATAACTCAACACCTCCCCTTGGTGCCATGATCCTTTGGCTACTGCAAGGTGGTCAGATGTGAGTTACAAATCCATCACCTCCCCTTAGTGCTTGCATTGCTACTTAAGGTGGTCAAGTGTGGTTTTTACATGTCAATACCTCCCTTGGGTGCTTTCATAGCTACTCTCAGGTGGTCAGGCTTGATTTACAAACCATATGGGCTGAAGGTGGAAAGGATTTTACTTTTCAATGCTTGATGTTGATGGCATTCGCATCTTTACTCAATGTAGCTTGATGCATGATGCTTTGTTCTTCCTGTGCCTTAATGCTTTATGTGTGGATGCCATGCTCTGTGCTATGGTCATCTCATGCACTTGTGCTTTTGGCATGCTTTTTGCATTCATGAGTTGCTTTTCCAGTTGTTGCAAAGGTCTTACCAATTGATTTCTTTCAATATTGGCAGTGTCTAATTGCTAACAATGATTCTGACTTGACAGCCATGTAGAGCTCAAAAAGACATTTATTTTTCCTTTTTGGAGCGTGTGCAAATTCCTCCTGGATTGCAAGTTACGCCTTGTCGAAGGTTGTGTGAAGAAGAGGGGCCTTGATGATGTGGCACAAGGATTCACATGTAGAATTCAAACTGTGCTTACCAAGAGGCTGTGTGCTTGGAAGGCACATGCTGACTGCGCATGCTTATGTGGCACTTTTAACTAATCCTGAACCTAAACCTAAACCTAATCATGTTTTAGTGTGGGTTCCTTGACCAATGACCAAACTTAGGGTGGCCTGACTCATTCATGATCCAACCCTATCTACCACGTTGGCTAACCAAGGTTAATTGAACTAACCAAGGTAAGTGTGGCTTATCTGCCACGTGTTATTTTTTGGTGAGACCTTGGAGAAGAAGGCTTTGAAGCTTCTCTGCAATGCGGCGAGCTTTGACGACGGCGGTGGGGAGCAGATGAGGCTGTAGAGGAGGTGCTATGATTACTCATCCTCCTCCTTGAGTCATCGTCCTCCTCTTCCAACCTTGTGTTGGACTATTGTTAAAAAAATGAAAGTAGTGTGGATTGGTATGACCTGTCAATGCATCACCACCCGTTTGTATGAAAGGTAGAATGAAGCTCTTCCAATCATACATTCTTTCGAGCCTCTCACATACTGTACTTTCCTTATGACCACCAACTTGCCTGCCACATCTTCTTACCAAGTCATCTATTGTCTCCACATCCTTGCATTTAAGCTCCCTTGAGACTGTGCTAAAAACCTGATCGATATCCTCATGTGTATGCCCAACATACAGAAATCCACATTCGACCTCATTGAAGATTCGATGAGCAACTAGCATGGAGCAAAATGCAAACATGAGTACATTCTTATTTTCTCGCCAGCAATTATCAACTTGTATTCTCAAAGTCGGTGGTAGGCGACCTTTTTCTGCATGTACATTGCGAATTGCCTTCATAATAGATGTTACAACTTGATTGCTATCATGTAGATGCAAGGAATCAATCCATATATCTGCAAAGAACTTAATTCCATGCACTAACACTCCACATAGATGTGTCTTTAGAAAGTGCTTTCCTTGTAATTTAGGTGGAGTGGCAACAAAACGAGGCAATGTTGTTGTATTATGATCCATGCCATCTACAATTAGGCACATGTAGTCATTGGGATGCGAAATAGCTTGCTTCTTCCGAAATGCATATTTTTGTCTGGAATGTCGAATAAGGTCATGATGAGATTTTTGGTTTTTTTTGTATAATTCCCTTTGATTTGGACATGTTGCACTCTCAATCGCTCGCTTTAAATCATCACAGACATTGCACTTTGACATTTTTTGCCTCCTTGGGATTTTAACATATCCAAAGTTCTTCTTCCAAAGAGTATACAAAGTATGAGAAGAAGCTACGGCATCCCCTCCTTGTCTTTGCTTTTCTGCAATAGACTCAAATACTTCGAGCTTTGTCAAGCCCATTGGAAGGTGCATTTCAGTGATCGCGTCACCGTTAGGGAGTTTGGTAGATATATGGGGTTGAGGTAAAGCATTTTCATGTATGAAGTCTTGCAAAATTGCTGCTGCCCTGACAGTTGAGATTCTTGATTTGGAACCTTCCTCTATTACCGTGAATGCTAAATTTGTTGCCGCCCTTTGCCTTGGTGACTAAATCCCAATATGTACCATGGGATAATCCAGTAATATTGCGATATGCCTTATTGCAAATCCTTTTTCCATTTATGAGAGGTTTTACCTTTTGTCTTGAACTTAGCCTTTTATTGCCATTCTGAAGAAAGCAATTGAGACTTGTGAGAAGGTATTCATTTCTTTCGCTTCCTCTTCTTTGCCACACGTGTCCTCTACATTCCCTGATGTCTGCAAGATCAATGAAGCGCATACATCTTCGCTTGCAACATAGATATCCCAATGCATTTAACATGTTCTCCTCCTTCATTACTCTCTTCCTCTTTGGTTGCTTTTGTGGATCTGCCTGGATTCGCTTTCTCTTCATGCATATGTATGACCGTTTTCGTTCCTCGTGCACGTTGTTATCTGTATTTATGCACTTCTTCTCCTCACATTTTTTTGTAACCAAGCATCCATGATTGGTCGTTGCATCCTTGTCCATATCACAATCAAAGTTAAATATTGAATAATCCTCTGTTGATCTCATCCTCATTTTTAACATACTCTTAGGACCATTCAATGAATTCAATATTCTACGAGAGTATTGAGAACCTTGAAACTCTTCCACTCCTGAGAGAACATCACTCATTGGGACATCTTGCATGGCTTTCACAAATCCACAAGCTTGATTGACACCAGGTTTGTTAATATGCATGAACTCATCCACACTTGACAAGACATCGCTATTGAAACCTTTGCCCTTCTCATTGTGCAAGAATTCATCCACCCCGGATAAGGCTTCGCTTCTCAAATCATTTTGTTTCTCGGAACCAATGAACTCATCCACTCCAGATAAGATGTCACTTCTATAATTGAGTATATTGAAATCATCCACATTTGAAGTGATAGAGCCTGGCACATGGGCACGCTTTTTAGGTCCTTTGATATTGTAGTATACGTTGTCTTTATCATTGAAAACCACGTGCCTCTTTCTCATGTTTAAAAATTGCATGCTCCATCTCATATTCTTGCCTACCTCATAGTAGGGATCACATAAGGATGTTATGTTATCAACCATACCATCATCAGTGACTTTTAGAATCCTCATCTGTGCAAATGACCATTGCTCCACTTGTTCAAATCCCAATACTTCACCTTCTGCTACAGTCTTATTTGCAAATGATCTCATTTGTAAAATGTGCCCTAGAGTAAAATCCAAGGTGGTGCACTTTGTATTCTTGATAATGTCTGTTGCATAAGTCTCATCTTTGTCCCATACTATAAATGATTTGTTGGATGTATTGTAGGGCATAACATCTCCAAGTGTTTCCATATCTCCACATTTATACTTTAGCTCAACATGTGCGCTAAGAATCTTTGATACAGTAACTGCCACCTTATCTTCGCCAAGTCTTCGAAAGTGGCAAACTGAATTGGGATCACTATCATGGATTGTAACAAATGCAACTACTTCTCTTTTGCTACATAAAATCACATCCATCCATGGAACAAAATCTATAGCCATCTCCTTTGTGAGAGTCCTTCACAAGCAAGCTGCAGTAGCAACAATTACATAAATATTAGTCTCTTTTTAACAATCTACTCATTTATTATAATTTTTAATTAGTACTTAATTTATTAGTGGGAGAAGTTATCCGATCAAGTACTCATCAGATGGACATGCCAAGTTATCCTTTGCATGGTCGATCGAGCATTAAATACTATTTTTGCTCTAGTGTCATGCACATCCGTAAAAAAACATGAGCCTACTAGGTATGTTATCCAATCAAGCACTAATGGGATGCATGTGCCACTTTGCATGTAAGTCAATTCCACCTAGTTGAGGGTGTGTGCAAAGTATTGTGCCCATCGGATATGCTTTGCATTGTCGATCAAGCATAAAACACCGTTTTTGCCTTAGTGTCATGCACAACCATGAAAAAACACGGTCCTAAGTGTGTTAATCAAACAAGTACTTATTGGATGGGGGCTCCACTTTTCATGCAAGTTCATTTCAACTAGGTTGAGATGCGTGCAAAGTATTGTCACCATCAGATATGCTTTGCATGGTCGATCACGCATTATACACCATTTTTTCCCTAGTGATATGCACATCCGCAAAAAAACACGACCTTAGGTGTGTTATCTGACCAAGTACTTATCGGATGGGTGTGCCTCTTTGAGAACATTTCAATACCACCTAGGTTGTGTACGAAAAGTGTTGTGCCCATCAGATATGCTTTGCATGGTCGATCGAGCATTAAATACTATTTTTGCTCGTGTCATGCACATCCGTAAAAAAAACACGCTGCTAGGTGTGTTATCCGATCAAGTACTTATGCGATGGGAATGCCACTTTGCATGTAAGTCAATTCCACCTGGTTGAAGGTGTGTGCAAAGTATTGTGCCCATCGGATATGCTTTGCATTGTCGATCAAGCATAAAACACCATTTTTGCCTTAGTGTCATGCACAACCATGAAAAAACACGGTTCCAGGTGTGTTATTCAAACTAGTACTTATCGGATGGGGGCTACAATTTGCACAAAAGTCCGTTTCAACTAGGTTGAGGTGTGTGCAAAGTATTGTCACCATCTAATATGATTTGCATGGTCGATCATGCATTCTACACCGTTTTTTCCCTAGTGGTATGCACATCCGCAAAAAAACACGCCCTTAGGTATGTTATCTGACCAAGTACTTATCGGATGGGTGTGCCTCTTTGAGAACATTTCAATACCACCTAGGTTGAGGTATAGGAAAAGTATTATACCCATCGGATATGATTTGCATGGTCAATCGAGCATTAAATACCATTTTTGCCTTAGTGTCATGCACATCCATAAAAAGACACGCTGCTAGGTGTGTTATCCGATCAAGCACTTATGTGATGGGAATGCCACTTTGCATGTAAGTCAATTCCACCTAGTTGAAGGTGTGTACAAAGTATCATGCCCATCGGATATGCTTTGCATTGTCGATCAAGCATAAAATACTGTTTTTGCCTTAGTGTCATGCACAACCATGAAAAAACACGGTCCTAGGTGTGTTATTCAAACTAGTACTTATCGAATGGGGGCTCCAGTTTGCACGCAAGTCCGTTTCAGCTAGGTTGAGGTGTGTGCAAAGTATTGTCACCATCGGATATGATTTGCATGGTCGATCACGCATTATACACCCTTTTTTCCCTAGTGGTATGCACATTCGCAAAAAAACACGCCCTTAGGTATGTTATCTGACCAAGTACTTATCGGATGGGTGTGCCTCTTTGACAACATTTTAATACCACCTAGGTTGAGGTATAGGAAAAGTATTATGCCCATCGGATATGCTTTGCATGGTCGATCGAGCATTAAATACCATTTTTGCCTTAGTGCCATGCACATCCGTAAAAAAACACGCTGCTAGGTGTGTTATCAGATCAAGCACTTATGCGATGGGAATGCCACTTTGCATGTAAGTCAAATCCACCTAGTTGCAGGTGTGTGCAAAGTATCGTGCCCATCGGATATGCTTTGCATGGTCAATCGAGCATTAAATACCATTTTTGCCTTAGTGCCATGCACATCCGTAAAAAAACACACTGCTAGGTGTGTTATCTGATCAAGCACTTATGCGATGGGCATGCCACTTTGCATGTAAGTCAATTCCACCTACTTGAAGGTGTGTGCAAAGTATTGTGTTCATCGGATATGCTTTGCATTGTCGATCAAGCATAACACACCGTCTCTGCCTTAGTGTCATGCACAACCATATAAAAACACGGCCATAGGTGTGTTATTCAAATAAGTACTTATCAGATGGAAGCTCCACTTTACACGCAAGTCTATTTCAACTATGTTGAGGTGCGTGCAAAGTATTGTCATTATCGGATATGATTTGCATGGTCGATCACACATTATACACCATTTTTTCCCTAATGATATGCACATCCGCAAAAAAACATGCCATTAGGTGTGTTATCTGACCAAGTACTTATCGGATGGGTGTGCCTCATTGAGAATATTTCAATACCACCTAGGTTGAGGCGTACAAAAAGTTTTGTGCCCATCGGATATCCTTTGCATGGTCGATCGAGCATTAAATACTATTTTTGCTCTAGTGTCATGCACATCCGTCAAAAAACACGTTGCTAGGTATGTTATCTGATCAAGCAGTTATGGGATGGGTGTGCCACTTTGCATGTAAGTCAATTCCACCTAGTTGAAGGTGTGTGCAAAGTATCGTGCCCATCAGATATGCTTTGCATGGTCGATCGAGCATTAAATACCATTTTTTCCTTAGTGCCATGCACATCCGTAAAAAAACACGCTGCTAGGTGTGTTATCTGATCAAGCACTTATGCGATGGGCATGCTACTTTGCATGTAAGTCAATTCCACCTAGTTGAAGGTTTGTGCAAAGTATTGTGCCCATCGGATATGCTTTGCATTGTCGATCAAGCATAACACACTGTTTTCGCCTTAGTGTCATGCACAACCATATAAAAACACGGCCATAGGTGTGTTATTCAAACAAGTACTTATCAGATGGGGGCTCCACTTTGCACTCAAGTCCATTTTAACTACGTTGAGGTGGGTGCAAAGTGTTGTCACCATCGGATATGATTTGCATGGTCGATCACGCATTATACACCATTTTTTCCCTAATGATATGCACATCCGCAAAAAAACACGCCATTAGGTGTGTTATTTGACCAAGTACTTATCGGATGGGTGTGCCTCATTGTGAACATTTCAATACCACCTAGGTTGAGGCGTATGAAAAGTTTTGTGCCCATCGGATATGCTTTGCATGGTCGATCGAGCATTAAATACTATTTTTGCTCTAGTGTCATGCACATCCGTCAAAAAACACGCTGCTAGGTATGTTATCCGATCAAGCACTTATGGGATGGGCGTGCCACTTTGCGTGTAAGTCGATTCCACCTAGTTGAAGGTGTGTGCAAAGTATTGTGGCCATCAGATATGCTTTGCATTGTCGATCAAGCATAAAACTCCGTTTTTGCCTTGGTGTCATGCACAACCATGAAGAAACACGGTCCTAGGTGTGTTATTCAAACTAGTACTTATCGGATGGGGGCTCCAGTTTGCACGCAAGTCCGTTTCAACTAGATTGAGGTGTGTGCAAAGTATTGTCACCATCGGATATGATTTGCATCGTCGTTCACGCATTATACACCGTTTTTTCCCTAGTGGTATGCACATCCGCAAAAAAACACGCCCTTAGGTATGTTATCTGACCAAATACTTATCGGATGGGTCTGCCTCTTTGACAACATTTTAATACCACCTAGGTTGAGGTATAGAAAAAGTATTATGCCCATCAGATATGCTTTACATGGTCGATCGAGCATTAAATACCATTTTTGCCTTAGTGCCATGCACATCCGTAAAAAAACACGCTGCTAGGTGTGTTATCTGATCAAGCACTTATGCGATGGGCGTGCCAGTTTGCATGTAAGACAATTCGATCTAGTTGAAGGTGTGTGCAAAGTATTGTGCCCATCGGATATGCTTTGCATTGTCGATCAAGCATAACACACCGTTTTTGCCTTAGTGTCATGCACAACCATATAAAAACACGGCCATAGGTGTGTTATTCAAATAAGTACTTATCAGATGGGGGCTCCACTTTGCACGCAAGTCTGTTTCAACTACGTTGAGGCGTGTGCAAAGTATTGTCACCATCGAATATGATTTGCATGGTCGATCACGCATTATACACCATTTTTTCCCTAATGATATGCACATCCGCAAAAAAACACGCCATTAGGTGTGTTATCTGACCAAGTACTTATCGGATGGGTGTGGCTCATTGAGAACATTTCAATACCACCTAGGTTGAGGTGTACGAAAAGTTTTGTGCCCATCGGATATATTTTGCATGGTCGATCGAGCATTAAATACTATTTTTGCTCTAGTGTCATGCACATCCGTCAAAGAACACGCTGCTAGGTATGTTATCCGATCAAGCACTTATGGGATGGGCGTGCCACTTTGCATGTAAGTTGATTCCACCTAGTTGAAGGTGTGTGCAAAGTATCGTGCCCATCGGATATGCTTTGCATGGTCGATCGAGCATTAAATACCATTTTTGCCTTAGTGCCATGCACATCCGTAAAAAAATATGCTACTAGGTGTGTTATCTGATCAAGCACTTATGCGATGGGCGTGCCACTTTGCATGTAAGTCAATTCCACCTAGTTGAAGGTATGTGCAAAGTATTGTGCCCATCGGATATGCTTTGCATTGCCGATCAAGCATAACACACCGTTTTTGCCTTAGTGTGATGCACAACCATATAAAAACACGGCCATAGGTGTGTTATTCAAAATAAGTACTTATCAGATGGGGGCTCCACTTTGCATGCAAGTCCGTTTTAACTACGTTGAGGTGGGTGCAAAGTGTTGTCACCATCAGATATGATTTGCATGGTCGATCACGCATTATACACCATTTTTTCCCTAATGATATGCACATCCGCAAAAAAACACGCCATTAGGTGTGTTATCTGACCAAGTACTTATCGGATGGGTGTCCCTCATTGCGAACATTTCAATACCACCTAGGTTGAGGCGTACGAAAAGTTCTGTGCCCATCGGATATCCTTTGCATGATCGATCCAGCATTAAATACTATTTTTGCTCTAGTGTCATGCACATTCGTCAAAAAACACGCTGCTAGGTATGTTATCCGATCAAGAACTTATGGGATGCGTGTGCCACTTTTCATGTAAGTCGATTCCACCTAGTTGAAGGTGTGTGCAAAGTATTGTGCCCATCGGATATGCTTTGCATTGTCGATCAAGCATAAAACACCGTTTTTGCCTTGGTGTCATGCACAACCATGAAAAAACACGGTCCTAGGTGTGTTATTCAAACTAGTACTTATCGGATGGGGGCTCCAGTTTGCACGCAAGTCCGTTTCAACTAGGTTGAGGTGTGTGCAAAGTATTTTCACCATCAGATATGATTTGCATCGTCGATCACGCATTATACACCGTTTTTTCCCTAGTGGTGTGCACTTCCGCAAAAAAACACGCCCTTAGGTATGTTATCTGACCAAGTACTTATCGGATGGGTGTGCCTCTTTGACAACATTTTAATACCACCTAGGTTGAGGTATAGGAAAAGTATTATGCCCATCGGATATGCTTTGCATGGTCGATCGAGCATTAAATACCATTTTTGCCTCAGTGCCATGCACATCCGTAAAAAAACACGCTGCTAGGTGTGTTATCCGATCAAGCACTTATGCGATGGGAATGCCACTTTGCATGTAAGTCAATTCCACCTAGTTTAAGGTGTGTGAAAAGTATCGTGCCCATCGGATATGCTTTGCATGGTCGATCGAGCATTAAATACCATTTTTGTCTTAGTGCCATGCACATCCGTAAAAAAACACGCTGCTAGGTGTGTTATCTGATCAAGCACTTATGCGATGGGCGTGCCACTTTGCATGTAAGTCAATTCCACCTAGTTGAAGGTGTGTGCAAAGTATTGTGCCCATCGGATATGCTTTGCATTGTCGATCAAGCATAACACAACGTTTCTGCCTTAGTGTCATGCACAACCATATAAAAACACGGCCATAGGTGTGTTATTCAAATAAGTACTTATCAGATGGGGGCTCCACTTTGCACGAAAGTCCTTTTTAACTACGTTGAGGTGCGTGCAAAGTATTGTCACCATCGGATATGATTTGCATGGTCGATCACGCATTATACACCATTTTTTCCCTAATGATATGCACATCTGCAAAAAAACACGCCATTAGGTGTGTTATCTGACCAAGTACTTATCGGATGGGTGTGCCTCATTGAGAACATTTCAATACCACCTAAGTTGAGGCATACAAAAAGTTTTGTGCCCATCGGATATCCTTTGCATGGTCGATCGAGCATTAAATACTATTTTTGCTCTAGTGTCATGCACATCCGTCAAAAAACACGCTGCTAGGTATGTTATCCGATCAAGCACTTATGGGATGGGCGTGCCACTTTGCATGTAGGTCGATTCCACCTAGTTGAAAGTGTGTGCAAAGTATTGTGCCCATCGGATATGCTTTGCATTGTCGATCAAGCATAAAACACCGTTTTTGCCTTGGTGTCATGCACAACCATGAAAAAACACGGTCCTAGGTGTGTTATTCAAACTAGTACTTATCGGATGGGGGCTCCAGTTTGCACGCAAGTCTGTTTCAACTAGGTTGAGGTGTGTGCAAAGTATTGTCACCATCGGATATGATTTGCATGGTCGATCACGCATTATACACCGTTTTTTCCCTAGTGGTATGCACATCCGCAAAAAAACACGCCCTTAGGTATGTTATCTGACCAAGTACTTATCAGATGGGTGTGCCTCTTTGACAACATTTTAATACCACCTAGGTTGAGGTATAGGAAAAGTATTATGCCCATTGGATATGCTTTGCATGGTCGATCGAGCATTAAATACCATTTTTGCCTTAGTGCCATGCACATCCGTAAAAAAACACGCCGCTAGGTGTGTTATCCGATCAAGCACTTATGCGATGGGAATGCCACTTTGCATGTAAGTCAACTCCACCTAGTTGAAGGTGTGTGCAAAGTATCGTTCCCATCGGATATGCATTGCATGGTCGATCGAGCATGAAATACCATTTTTGCCTTAGTGCCATGCACATCCGTAAAAAAACACGCTGCTAGGTGTGTTATCTGATCAAGCACTTATGCGATGGGCGTGCCACTTTGCATGTAAGTCAATTCCACCTAGTTGAAGGTGTGTGCAAAGTATTGTGTTCATCGGATATGCTTTGCATTGTCGATCAAGCATAACACACCGTCTTTGCCTTAGTGTCATGCACAACCATATAAAAACACGGCCATAGGTGTGTTATTGAAATAAGTACTTATCAGATGGGGGCTCCACATTGCACGCAAGTCCGTTTCAACTAAGTTGAGGTGCGTGCAAAGTATTGTCACCATCGGATATGATTTGCATGGTCGATCACGCATTATACACCATTTTTTCCCTAATGATATGCACATCCGCAAAAAAACACGCCATTAGGTGTGTTATCTGACCAAGTACTTATCGGATGGGTGTGCCTCAGTGAGAACATTTCAATACCACCTAGGTTGAGGTGTACAAAAAGTTTTGTGCCCATCGGCGGATATCCTTTGCATGGTCGATCGAGCATTAAATACTATTTTTGCTCTAGTGTCATGCACATCCGTCAAAAAACACGCTGCTAGGTATGTTATCCGATCAAGCACTTATGGGATGGGCGTGCCACTTTGCATGTAAGTGGATTCTACCTAGTTGAAGGTGTGTGCAAAGTATTGTGCCCATCGGATATGCTTTGCATTGTCGATCAAGCATAAAATACCATTTTTGCCTTAGTGTCATGCACAATCGTCAAAAAACGCAGTCCTAGATGTGTTATTCGACTAAGTACTTATGGGATGGGCACGCCATTTTGCATGTAAGTCAATAATACCTAGGTTGAGATGTGTGCAAAGTAGTGTGATGATCGCATATGTGTTGCATTGTCGATTAAGCATAATTCAGCATTTTTGCCTTAGTGTCATGGACAACAACCAATAAAAAATATGGTCCTAGGTGTGATATTCTAAAAAGTACTTATTGAATGGGCGTTCCACTTTGCATGGAATACCATACCACCGCTTAGAACTTTCCACAACAAACCAGATCAGAACATCCGAGAGCTAGATCACACCCTCGTCTTGCACCAGACACCATATTGGCCCTAAACTTAGCGCCCCTTTTGGTATTTCTTTATCCTTTATTCAAAAGGCATGCAAATACAAGAATCGCACCATAGTGCTTCAGTCCACACATAGCCAACCGAATAATATGATCACAGGCACTTTGGTTCTACTCTGCAATCACATAAAAGGCATCTCAGTCCAATGCAACATTCCATAGCGGCCCTTCTTTTGAATTTGGTTGAGGGTTCTAACTTGGCAGCTCTGATACCCACTAGGGGGGTTCTGGTAGGAGAGAAATCAGCCCTATCTGTCTTGGTAGCTTTGAATACCCGTCAAGGGAGTCCTAGCAAGACAAAAGCCAGCAAAACAACCACACTTGGCTATTCCTGGCAAAAAGAAAGACTAGTTGTGTAAAGCAACAGGATCTGAAGGTTCTGAGACAGTAGGAAAGCCCTCGGAAAGCAATCAACCGACAAGATATCTCATGAAACCCTGGGAAAAAAAGCCAACAGGGAAAAACCCTGGCAATATCTTTGGCACCCAGGCTGATGAAAATCAGCAAAAGCAACCTTGGAAGACCTGTTGGAAGAGAATCACCAAGTCTAGAAGCAAATCGAGTTGCCTAGAAGCTCCAAATTGCCTGGAAAAGTGCGATTTTGATAGGCACTAGGCTTGGAAAGCTCTTGGAAGAAGTGCGAATCAGATTTGGGCTTGTGGGAAGGCATGAACAGTAGGCATGCAACAAAAACAAACTGATCTGGAGGCTCCTGGCACAGAAACGAATTCATTTTTGAGCTTCTGGCAGCCCACCAACAACCTACAAACTGCCCTGGTAGTCAAAAATCAGCAAACCGATGTGATAGAATAGCCCTGGAGCACTTTCCCAGCGTGTGACTTGCCTCTCCTTATTCTTTTGTGGTCCAAAAACATCCTTGAAAGCAAATTTCAACTTTTTTGCTTGCTTTCCAAGCCAGCTAGCCAAACGTGGCTCCTGGAACTATTTTTAGCGAAAGGGATTCTTACTCCTCTTTAACCTTTAGTCCCTTGCCTTGGCCCATAGAATTAATTGCACTAAAGTGTCCTTTGAACTGTTTTAATTAGTTGGAGGCCAGGGTAGTCACTGTAAAGTCCTAAAGCTTAGAAATTCATGTCCCTGTGGCATCAAACATATGCTCAACTTTCTCAATGCTAAGTTTGCTGCTTTTGCTCTTCGCTCTGTAGGGTTGCTAATTGCTATCGAAGGTCAACCTCCCATCTGAAATCTCATGCCTCGTGGTACTAGCAATAGAGCAATAAAATCACTTATACGAGAGAAGTCTGATGCCACATGTGAAAGAGAAGGCACCCCACTTTACTTATGAGAAACACAAGTTTGTAACAATGTCTTTGTAAAGTCATCCTTTGCATTTAAAGCATCCGAAATCTTGATACTAACAAAAGGGGTTCTCAAACGAGGCTTGGAAACCATAAGAACCACAAGAATGCGATCCAAGGTGAAAACCGTGGTGAAATGCAAATAGAGCTACCTCTATCTAATGCCCAATTGTCTCCTATTCGACCACAAAATAAGAGCGAGTGTAAAAGCATCATCAGTCTAAGAATCTCTTGCGTTGAACTGGAAAAGAAAAGCATCCCAAGCTACTCTATTAAGCGAGTGGATGCCACCTTTCCTTGCCCCTTTTTTATTTAAAGGCAACTCCACCATGTTGAAGTCACCTCTAATAATCCATGAATTTGCAATTGGGGCCAATTCCTTGCTCAAAAGGACACAGTTCCTTCTATTATTGGGAGCGTAAAGTTTGATAATGTGCACCAATATGAAGTGAAATCTTTTGCTCTAGAGGGTGTGATGCTATGTCTAACCACAAAGGGGAGAAATAAATCTGAAATCAAAATGTATGTTTCTTCCCTGGTGCCCAAGAAAGGAGACTAAAAAGTGTGACTAGAATGGAATTTACCTATCTTTGCTTGGTCTTTACCATTCTAACTTATGTTCCTGAATAAAAAGAATGTCAATGAGATGCCTAGTGATACTTGGATACTTGGATAAAGCTGATTATGATGCAGCTGCCTTTAGTGGCGATGAGGAACATTGGCAAGGCCTTGAATCTTCTAGTTGTATAAAGAAAGTTCTTGGAGACAATAAAACAACACTGAAGACTAATGATAGCTGAAAAACCAGTGGGAGAGTGTATTAAGACGGGCAGGACTCAGGCATTAAGACGAGATTCTAGAGATGAGCACAGACTTCTACATGAGCCTATTTTAGTTTGAGGAGGAGGCCCTCTAGATACACGTAGCTCGGGAGGCAGTTTGGATCCTTATCTCGACAGTGGTCTCTCCGAGCATGAGCAAGCCGATAAGGAGCCTTTCATCGATGAGCAGTTTTGGCAGGCTCCTCCCTCCACGGAACTGTCCTCGAGAGGATGGATTGACTCCATTATTTGAGAGCATATCCACATTCCCCTTCGATTGAGATTTTTGAGTTGGGTTTTCTTTCAAGCTCTCTAAGCCGTGGTTGGATTTGTTTGATCCCAAAGGTAAGTGACAAGATTGATTTTCTCTAGTGGAGAGTGATTACTTTGCTAGAAAGTACAAGATCTTAGCCAAGGTCTTGAGACTGAGGTTGCCGAATTGTTCTAGTGGATATTATCCACGACATGTAGATTGGAATCGTCTAGGATCAGTGCATCGTGGACATCATCTTAACCTTCTTGGAGACATTGGATTGGAACAGAGAGGAGTCTCAGCCTCTGGCTATCCTTCTCTTGGATTTTGAGAAGGCTTATGACATGGTTGAGTGGTCCTCTTTGGAGGGCTCTATGCAAAGACTTGATTTTTAGATAGATTGATCAGAGGAGTCTCAGCCCCTGCTTGAAGGGAGCTCCCAGCTAGATGCTTGTTGTTGGCCACACGGACGAGGCTTTTTCTCGCTGGCTTGGTTTGACAGGGCTGCTCCCTCGCTTGCTTCTTGTCTTCTTCATAGTCGAGGCGTTGGATTACTTTTTGCACTCTTAGGCCGTTGGTCTCATCGGGATGAGGTGCCCGATTTGACAGGAGTTGTTAGATTTGGAGCTCGGACACTATCCTTTATGTGGAAGATTCAACAACGAGTCTTGCGGCACTTAGGGGCGCCTTGGACACATAAGGCGAGGCCTTTGGAGGATCGCTAGGTAGTGGGTCAGGTAGTATGGTTAGATGTAGAGGATGAGCCCGTTTGTTCAAAGTTGGGCCGAGAGGGCTTTTTCAGTTAGTTGATGCTAGCAACCTAGAGATGCTTGGACTCCCTTCATTGGCATATGATTAGGGTAGTGGGATGTTTGGACAACGAGTGAGGATTAGTGGGATCAGGGATAGTGATTTTGGCCATCTAGAGTTAGGTCGCTCAGAGCGTGTGGAGAAGGTGATCTTTTTCTCTTACACGACACGTATAGGACTGGTATCTTTAACTGGAAGTGTCGGCTTGGAATTCTTCTTCTTCTTCGAAAGACATTCAACCAGATTATGGACGTGACTGTGATCTAGTCGGCGGCCATGAAAGTGTTAGAATTATTATCATATTCTAAGCAGTGGCCAATGTAGTGTAATAAGTGGGTTAGGGGCACTTTTCCCTCTTAGAGATTTTCCCCCCTAACCACAATCTAATCCCTAACTACGGTTAGTGGATAAGATAGGGTTTTGTCACTTAGACAAAACCCCTCATCTCTCTTTTGTACTCACTTCATTTCAGTACACTATTCAGTAGACCTACGTTCAGCTCACTCTCTTGCTCACTCTTGCTCTCTTTGTTCTCACATTTGGTATTAGAGCAGGACAAGCTCTTGGACCAGCTCCTCCTATCCAAGCTCTTGCTCCTCACCTAGCTCTTTGCTCCTGGACGTGCTCCCAGCTCTTAGCTAGCTCCTGTCCGTACAACTCCCAGTGCATTCCGTACAACTGCGCGGTCTGTGTCTGCACGTAGCATGAGCTGCACATTCCGTACAATCCGTACGACTATACAGGTTCCGTACTATTCCATACCCGTCAGCTTCCCACACGTGCGATGCTGCTTCTGCCCGTACACTGTCGCACCTAGGTACTCTGCCTACGCCATACAGTTTTGTACGTTTGCACCATACGTTCGTACAGCTCTTGTGCCATTCTGATCGTACTATGTACAGATTTCCGTACAACAGCGCCATAGCTCTTCTGTACATTGTACCGATTCCGTACAGGCCTTTTGTGTAGGTTCTTTTCTCTGCAGGCATTCTTGCAGGTGTTCTTTGGGAGGCATTCTAGCAGATAGCCATTGTTTGGCTTGCAATTTGGGGCTTTTTTGTTTTGCTTGCAATCTTGTAGTCAAAATTTGGGACTTTTGCAAATTTTGCAGATATTTGCAAAATTTGGGGCTTTTAGTTCATTTTTTCCTTTCAGGTGCAATTTCTTGTAGAAATTTGGGGCTTTTGCATTGTGGATGCAATTTGGCAGTTGAAAGAGCATTTTGGAGGTTTGCAAGTAGTTTTGGACTTAGTGTTGGAAAGGTCACCTCCCCATCTGCAAGCCCCCAAATGAGGAGTGCGTGGGGGAGGGAGACCTAGGGCAGGATGTGCCCAAGAGAGAAGAAAGAGAGGGGGCTGCCACATGGGCAGCACCTCACAGGATTGGGACTTGCAGATGGCATCAGCATGGCGAGGGTAGTGGGCACGTGAAGGGCCTGCAACAGACCCTGATGATGGCCCAGTACAGGCGGGTCAGGACAACACGATGTACAGGTGTATGGCGCAGGACACGTGGCTGGGAAGAGGACCTGGCAGACGCGCAGATATGGCAGGATGTGCAGGCCCAGACATGCAACAGCAAATATGGCTGTCAGTGGGCAGAAGGCAGGCCTTATATAGGCTGGATACCTGCCTTGAATGGAGGGCCAAAGGGCCCTGGAAGTTTGGGCCAAAAGCCCTGGGGTGTGTGCCCTTTTAGGGCTGGATCAGCCACAGACTGGTCGGCCAGTCTGGTCGGCTAGTCTGTAGCAGGCTGGTCGATTTTTTATCAGCCCCCTTGGGGCCTATAAAAGGAGAGGCCCTGGGCCTCATTTCACATCCAACAGTTCAGCAGAACCAGCAGCAGACAGGAGCAGCCAGAAGGCATTTTCTTGGGCCTCATCTTGGAGGTGAAGGAGAGTAGAAGGTGTGCTACAGACCGAGCTCTCAAGGGCTGAACCTTGGCTGTCTCTCAGGGTAGCAAGGTGTTGTGATCTGGACGGAAAGTCTACAGAAGCTCCAGGTGGAGCACGCGGGCTTGAGTCTAGAGATAGCCAGTAGATAGGAGAAGTACCTTGTGGTAAGATAAGAGGACCACACCATTGGTGGGACTCTGGATCTGTCTCTTTTGTATTGTGTCCATAGTTGTGGACGGAAATATATATTTTGGTGGTTTCTCTATCTGGTTGGTTCATTGTCTATTGATGAGTCTGCACACCTATTGTATGCACACAAGTAAAGAAGTTTGTGATTCCACACCCACACCGCACACTGTGTGAGCTCTTGGGCATTACTATAAATCTTCCGCTGCGTGTACCCTCTGTTGGGTATTTTCTAACATGGTATCAGAGCCCAAGTAGGAGGCTCATAGGTGTGGGAGCCTGAAGGCAGGGACCTTGCTGAAGGACGACCCTGATTCAGAAGCTCTAGGGAATCGACTTCCATGACTGGAGGATTGTGCCCTTGCGAGAAGGAGGGTGACTCAGGTTCAGTCAGGTGCATTTAGAGTTCTGGTTTACTGAAATTGAGTTTGGTTGACTTTGCTGTGTGGTATAAACAGCAGAGATGTTGACCTCTACAGCCTCTTCAGCCCTTGCTTTCCCTTCCTCCTCCCCCAGTTTTCTCTCTTTCACTATCCCTAGTTTTGGAGAGTCTGGGAACCTGGACGGGACTAATTACCCGATCTGGAAAGTGAAGATCCGGAGTCATTTAGTGGCTCGAAAGTTGTGGAAGCTGACCACGGGAGAGGAGTCAAAGCCGGAGGACATGGTGGACAGTAAAGGGGAGGTACTCATGGCAGTAGACAGAGAGGAGCTTGAAGCTTGGGAAGAAAGAGATGCCCATGCCCTGGCAATAATCATAGGGACTACGGCGGACTCCGTTCTTTCGCATATCCAACTGGCCGAGATGTCAGTAGAGGCGTGGGCCACCCTGAAAGATCTGTACGAGACAGACAATACCTCCCGAATGCTTCTTTAGCATCAACTCTACAATCTTGATATGGAAGAAGGAGATACGGTACATAGCCATTTGACGAAGGTCAAGGTGGTGAGGGATCAGCTGGCAGCAATTGGTTAGAAGATAGACTCATGCCATCTGGCCTTGATGGTACTGAGGAGACTGCCTCGGAGTTTCAAGAGCTTTGTTACGGCTGTGACAGTAGGACAGAGGACCAAACCTCTGATGTTTGAGGAGTTGTGTCCATTACTGCTACAGGAGGTAGCTCTGGAGAAGCTCTACAACGAGGATAAAGATGACAAGGCAATGCTGGTGTGAAGGATTCCGCTGGCAAAGGAAAGGGCAAGCCTAACGGTGGCAAGTCCAATAAAGACGACTCTGACGACGAGGGGACTTCGAAGAGAAAGCACAAGAAGAAGTGTTTCTATTGTGATACGCCCGGACATTTTGCAAAGGATTGTAGAAAGAAAAAGGCGGATCTGAAAAACAAAAAGGAGTCTGACTCAGATTCAGAGGGAAAGGCCAAAGCAAATGTGGTAATCGAAGAGTTGTTCTTGGTGACATCACCGAGTGTTACCGAGGTCAGATATGTTGATCCAGAAATCACAGTAAGGATGTTTGACATAGAGATGTGGGTCGACAAGGAGTCAGATGCCTTTGTGAAGGTGAAGGATAGCATGGAGCGCTTGGCACCTTCCAGGTGTGTGGCTGTTGACACTGACACGAGGGTGGATTCCATGGAAGGCCCTGGGGTTTCATGGTCAGATGGATGTTGGAGTTCAGAAGGGGACTGGATTACACAAGCGCTTGGTGGGTGCCTTAATGAGAGTTTGCTTTCAGAGCGAACATTCAGGCAGTACAACAGTCTGGTATGTATTTGATATTCTGCATTTGAGCCTTTATAGTATGCTGTGCAGAGACTCTGCTCTTCATTTGTCTCAGGTGATAAGAGATTGGAAGGAATTGGCCTTCTTCGAAGGCAGAAGGGGAAGTATTGGTGCTTCTTCAAATCTTGGACGCAGATTACTAGAAGGTGATGGACAAAGAGTACTGAAGCCAGAAGAGTACCTGCTTGAGAACTCAGTGAGAGTTCATGGTCCAGGTTATCTAGAAATATTCATTGGTTGCAGACCTTGCCAAAGGAAGGACGGGTTGAAACAGACCCTCAGAGCATGGTGCTTGGAAGACTCCAGGTTGTTCACTCATTATGAGGGGGACGACTGGAAGATCGTGACGGCTGGATTGCTCGAGTTTAGAGGCGGGAACGAGACTGAAGGAGGTGGTACCAGGAGGTGCTACCAGAGATGGACCTGTGTACCAGGATGGTGTGTGGAAGCGGAACCGGACCTGGTGGAGCAGGAGCCACTGGATGAAAAGCCCAGGAAAAGATTTTGACACCGAAAGGTTCTAGAGGACTACGACCAGGGAGTTACTGGAGCATTTTCATCGACGTGTTGGCATTGGGCCGAGATGTGTCGGTGAGAGGGGGTGTTGGAAGGGTCACCTCCCCATCTGTAAGCCCCCAAATGAGGAGTGCGTGGGGGAGGGAGACCTAGGGAAGGATGTGCCCAAGAGAGAAGAAAGAGAGGGGGCTGCCACATGGGCAGCACCTCACAGGATTGGGACCTGCAGATGGCATCAGCATGGCGAGGGTAGTGGGCAGGTGAAGGGCCTGCAACAGACCCTGATGATGGCGCAGTACAGGCGGGTCAGGACAGCAGGATGTACAGGTGTACGGCACAGGACACGTGGCTGGGAAGAGGACCTGGCAGAGGCGCAGATATGGCAGGATGTGCAGTCCCAGATATGCAGCAGCAAATATGGCTGTCAGTGGGCAGAAGGCAGGCCTTATATAGGCTGGATACCTGCCTTGAATGGAGGGCCAAAGGGCCCTGGAAGTTTGGGCCAAAAGCCCTGGGGTGTGTGCCCTTTTAGGGCTGGACCAGCCACAGACTAGTCGGCCAGTCTATAGCAGGCTGGTCGGTTTTTTGTCAGCCCCCTTGGGGCCTATAAAAGGAGAGGCCCTAGGCCTCATTTCACATCCAACAGTTCAGCAGAACCAACAGCAGACAGGAGCAGCCAGAAGGCATTTTCTTGGGATAGAGATGCTTAACGATCATGGAGATCACTAGAAAATGATTGAGGGAAAGACGTGGCTTGTAGGAGCATCGAATGTAAAAGCTCATGAGATCTGGGAGTGAATATAGAAGAATATCTTTATTCTTTCATCCTCTGACATGTTTACAATACTTATGAACATTTTATTGAGTATTTTTTTATTTTCCCATATTTTAGACTCACGAAAATAGATTAAATTATGGATTTCTCTCAGGGCCCCAAAATGAGCGCCCTTTTTTCCTAATGCGACAGACAACCCCCCACATGCCATACTGATGGTTTTTATGACCGCGTCAGCTAAATGTCAGGAGGTAAGCATAGGAAAAGAATGAAGGTGTAGTAGTGCAACTCGTTGCAATTATTTTATGTTAATACAAATTGACAAATGTTTAACAAAATTTATGTTATATTACAATATTAAAGGGAAACCAAAACAAAGCATTCATTCTATGGAAAAGTATCACACTTAATGCAGACATCAAAGATAGGTTTAAACATGCAAACTTTACATTTTTTTATGAGTAGCACAACTAAATTTGAATAGAAATAAGAAAAGTAATGCATATAATGTTTATTTAATCATTTTATTTTAAAATAAGTAGTCAATGAAGGATGTATTTTTTAAATTTTGCTTAAGGAGTCAAATGGTGAAAATATGCAAAATTATCATTTTTGTGTGTTTTGAACACTTGAATTGAAATTGAGACTTGCAGGAGTCCCAAAATAACAAAATATGCCTTTTAAGAGTCTCACTTAGTTTTTCATAGAAATTCCCCATTTCCCACAAGATCTAAAGAAAAGCTTGAATTGGGCCCAAAAATATTGAAATTTCTTAAGAAGATTATGGATTTCACGTACCATTCAAAAGTTGTTGAACTTCAATGATGCTACTATTCCATAACATTTCATTAAGTAATTGTAATGAGGCTTCATGAGCTATGATTGTGCTTGGTATTTGGAATTGACACCTAATATGCTGCTTTTGCATTTTTAGAAGGGTGGCTCTTTATGGATATTGGGGTCTATATCTCAAGGCTTTTCATGCATGAATTTTGATGCCTTGGTTCTCTAGAAGGCCCATTATTTATGGCTATTTGGGATGTATATCCATTTAGCATCCTCTGAAGGCTTTGCATGCACATGGACACATGCCCCATAGTGCATGCATGTGTGTGCTACCACCCTTAAGGTGACCGTAAGTCATAAGAGCCTATATCATAAAGTTGTTGGCTCTCACTTGATTCCTCTACTTCAATCAAATGGCAAAAATATGCAAAATTACCGTTTTTGTGTGTTTTGAACACTTGAATTGAAATCGAGACTTGTAGGAGTCCCAAAATAACCAAATATGACTTTTAAGAGTCTCACGTTTTTCCTACAAATTTCCCACTTCCCACAACATCTAAAGGAAAGCTTGAATTGGACCCAAAAATACTGAAATTTCTTAAGAAGATTATGGTTTTCACGTACCATTCAAAAGTTGTTGAACTTTGAATGATGCTACTATTCCATACATATGACTTAACCTATGAGGAGAAAGCTAATTGAAAAGGCCTTTTTTTTCTCAATTGAGAAATTCAAATGACTTCTTAAGTGAAAAGTGAGAGGATCCCCAACTAAGCTATTAACGTTAAAGGTGTAGCTTGGAAAGGGGAGGGCTTGAGCTCAAATCCTCCTAGTACCCACTCCAAGGTCTTAGCATTAGGTTATTTAAAGGCATAAAAGAAGTAAAACGCTCATCCTTACAAACCAAAAGTGAGAGGGGCTTAGAATGGAGGACGCCTTCCTCGAGGATGCCTTGGTTACCCCCCCTCCCCTCCTACCTGAGCTCCTACCTTTTCCATTAATTAATACATTTTGGAATACTTTTCAATTGCGGGGCCTATTTCAAAAAAATGACAAGAGCCATATTTTAACCTTTCCATAATTATAATTATCTCACAAAATAACTCCCATAAGAAAAATAAACCAAGGTATTTCATATTATGATGTTGAATTTCACACCAATACAAGACTAGACTTTTGGACCCAAGGCAATATTCCACAACATGCAATTGCAATTTGGGGGCTAGAATTTTTGGACCCAGGTCCTAATTGCAACTTTTTAGCCAATAATTTTCTATTGATCATGCATTGCATGCTTCGTGGACCCAACTTGAGTCTTGTTCAAGAGACCACAAAGCACGTAAGTTGAAATTTATGGTTGTCTTGCCACAATGGATTTGGTGGTCAAGCAACCAAATAGCACATTGGTTGAAATTTATGGTTGTCTTGCAACAATGGACTTTGTGGTCAAGAGACCACATAGCACATTGGTTGAAATTTATGGCTTTCTCATTGATCGACTAGAAATAATTGCCAAGGGTCACGGGATCATCGTTGAAATGAAATCAAAAAATAGGAAATCATAGTAAAATCATGGGTTTCTTACAATTGGTTGAAAATAGAGGCCCAAGAGTTCTAGAATAGTTTAGAAAAGAAATCACAAAAGAAGAAGTTCACATTAAAGGCATGGCCACATCTTGATAAAAGAGACTCACAACAATTGAGGGGAGTGTCTTAGTTAGTTCTCTCCCCGATCATAGAAATTCATTTCTTCTTGCAAGAGGTTCATTATCATTTCAATGTAGTAATATTTCTTCTTATAACTTAGCTTTTGACCTTTGTGTGAGTTATAACATGATTCACATTTATGGGTGGCCTAATGGAGCATAAACTACTTTAGGTTTTTTTATAAGATTTCCCATCATTGCAATATTTACTTTTTCTTGTGTGTCTGTGTGTGTGCGAGCGAGTGCGCATGTGAGAGAGAGAGAGAGAGAGAGAGAGAGAGAGAGATGTCTTACCCAAATTTAAAAGAAGTGTGAAAATGAAAATGAAAATGAACTGCAAGGTACATTACTGTAAGGTGGTAACTTTTTGTTTAGTATGTGAATCGTTTCTTTTGTTTTTTGAATGGAGTATAATTAACCTTATTTATGACAGTGTCCGTGTGGAATTGATCCTATGTTCAACCGTTTATATCATCATATAGTCATCCTATTTTAAAGTCCCACACTTAAAGGGAAACCAAAACAAAGCACTCATTTTATGGAAAAGTACCACACTTAATATAGACATCAAAGATACATTTAAACATGCAATGTATAATATTTTTATGAGTAGCACAACTACCTTTGAATAGAAATGAGGAAAGTAAGGCATTTAATGCTTATTCAATATTTTTCTTTTAAAATAAGTAGTTAATAAAGGATGTATATTTAAATTGTGTATAACTTGTAGTCAAATGGCAAAAATATGCAAAATTACCATTTTTGTGTGTTTTGGACAACTTTGAATTGAAATTGAGACTTAATATGTGTTTTAAGAGTCTCCCACCTCCCAGAAGATCAAAAGAAAACCTTGAACTAGACCCAAAAGTATTGAAATTTCTTAAGAAGATTATGGATTTCACGTATCATCCAATAATTATAATTATTCCACAAAAAAACTCCCATTACAAAAATAAACCAAGGTATTTCATATTATAATGTTGAATTTCACACCAATACAAGACTAGAATTTTGGGTCCAATTGCAATATTGCACAACATGCAATTGCAATATTGAGCTAGACTTTTTGGACCCAATTGCAACTTTTCATCCAACCATGCATTGCACGCTTTTAGGCAGATGGCTTGTTCTTCAATGCATCATTCGAGGAGAGGTGTTTGAATTTGCTTCTATTTATGCACCTCAATCGTGGTCAAGTGACCACATAGCACATTGGTTGAAATTTATGGCTTTCTCATGATAGTTTGGAAATAGTGGCCAAGAGTCACTGAATTCACTTTGAAAGGAAATCAAAAAGCAAGAAGTCATATGAAAATCATGGGTTTCTTACTAATTGAGTCATAGAATACTTTAGAAAAGAATCACAAAAGAAGATGTCCACATCAAAGGCATAGCCGCATCTTGATAAAAGAGGCTCACAACAATCGAGGGGAGTGTGTGAGTTAATTCTCTCCCACATCGTAGCAATTAGTTTCTTCTTGCAAGAGGTTCATTTTCATTTCTTTGCAATTAGATTTCTTCTTGTAAATTAGCTTAGTCCTTTGTGTGAGTTATAACATGAATTCACATTTATGGGTGGCCTAATGGAGCATAAACTACGCTACGTTTTTAGACAAGATTTCACTCATTACTTTTTCTTGTGTGTGTGAGCATGCAAAAGAGAGAGAGAGAGAGAGAGATTGTTCTTTGTAGGTAGCATGAATTTCTTATTTCTTTTGTTCTGTCTTACCCAAATTTAAAAGCAGTGTGAAAATGAAAATGAAACTGCTACTGCAAGGTAGAGTGTGAGGTGATGACTTTTTGTTTGGTATGTGAGGTGCCTTCTTTTGTTTTATTTGAATGGAATCTAATTAACCTTGTTTATGACTGTGTTCGCAGCATGGAAGTGATCTTACGTTCGACCGTTTATATCATAACGCTCACGCTTGTACTACTAATCGCGTCGCGCTCTTCCCTCGCGCAGAGCCAGGCAGATCAGTTCCTCCAAGATCATAACCAGGCGCGCTCCGCGGTGGGTGTTCCGCCTTTGACATGGGATTCAAGCTTGGCAGCATACGCTCAATCTTACTTTGCGCCCAGTGATCACTGTCAGCTCTCCCATTCCGGGGGCCCCTACGGCGAGAACCTTTTCTGGGGTAGCGCTGGTACTCAATGGTCTCCCACGACTGCTGTCAACGATTGGGTCTCCGAGAGCCAGTACTATCACTACGATTCCAACACCTGCGATTTGTGGGCATTACACGCAGGTCGTCTGGCGTGATTCACAGAACCTAGGATGCGCCTCCCTCACCTGCAGCGACGGATCGACTGTGATCGCATGTGAATATAATCCTCGTGGGAACATCGTTGGCCAAAAGCCCTACTAACAACTATTTACCGGCGAGCAGACTTGACAGGCCGTTGATGATCTTACAGCAGCAGCAAGAGTAGCCTGTGTTTATGAAATAAGCCTTCAGCTGTGCTCCCAGTTGAGAGTATATTGTCGTCCAAAAGCTTTAAAAGTTTGGTAAAATTTAGCAAACTAAGTCTCACACTGAGTGCCCTGATAGTTCTTACTGCTTAATGTTCTCGTAAATTCGTGCCGGTGAGTAATTGTTTCGCTAGCTCACGTGCTCGTGACGAGTGTATGCTTCCTTTGAGTATCAAAGTGTGGAGAAGTATCCTTACGCGCCATAGTGAATACTACTAGGACTGAGATTTGACCCCAACGGAGACCTTTACATTGCACATGCTTACTATGGCCTTCGCGTAGTACGGAGGTAGTAGGCAAACTGGGTGGACTCGCTAAATCTCTGGTGTAAGACTGCACAGACAGCAGTACAAACTATCAGAAAAGGTCAGCAACAATCGCTGGTTTGACTGTGGATTCAGCTATGTCCCATCGAACAAAAAATCACAAGTGTTATCATACTGCCACCCGTCAAACATTAAAAATCGGGACAAGACCTGTAACAACTTTTCTTGCAACTCTGCTTTCACATCTCCCTTCATCGTACTAACTTTTTCAATGCTCTAGTGGATTGCTTTGTCAACAACAAGGCTTTGATGTCCGTTTGCATCTCCACTAGGCTTGTGCTCCACTATGGATAGCGCCTCTCCAATAACATTTGACAAACAGCTTTCTAAACGGATTACAACTAGAAGTCCTCACAACAGCTGCAATACGTCACTATGCCGGAACCTTATTAGAGGTAGGGGCACATGTTCCATTTGTAGCAGGAAGACATTATTTTGCAGGAGAAGTGGCAGCAACCCATTTGACACTAGACCTTATCTTGTCGTTGCTTGCCTGCACAGTCCGATTGCATTGGTCAGGCAACAGATTGCCTTAAGTTTGCATTTCGATAGGCACGTCACATAATTTTTGTGTATTTGACCTTTAAATCATCGCATGCGCGCAAGGTGAGGAAGGATATACACACTTGTTTGCACTTTGCACAACCCTCCACCACAGGGACATAAAAAAGCAGTCCTTTAATGTATTTTAAACCGGCAAAAATGGGGAAAAACCGTCTTAAGTGATGAGAAGAAGGTTATTTAAAAGGATAAAATTTTATGGCAATCTTGACTTTCAGGGTATTTAAAAGATATATCTTAAAAATCAAGGCTAGATTAATAAGGTATCTTTGGAATACCGGTTAATGTTGCATAAGGACTTTAAAAACTAAAGGTTATATTATTATTATTATTGATATAATTTTTAAACAAATTGGTCCATGAGTCATGACACATGTGGCATCCAACGTCAAGTTTTGCCACCTTCCCTTTTCTCAAACGCTACTTTTGCTATCACATCTTTCCTCAATGCCACTAGCTTTGCTTGTGACTCGTGAGTACTGAGCCGTGAGCACTCAGACTACTTCAGTGTGAATCGTGATTAGTGAGCCTGTCAAATCAATCTTCAAAGGAAGCCCCGGCCTCCAACTTCCAAGTTTCGAACTTCGAAGTTCCGAACGTACTTTGGACTGTGCATGGCGGCATCAGAATCCAGATTCAAGTCTCAAGAAGCATTGACAATCGTGCACACTGTGACGTGAACTCGTCAGCTCAACTTCTCAAGCCTCAAACGAACTTCGAAGGACTCAGGACTCCAGGTACTTTCACTTTGAGCCGTTGAGGTTTACGCAGCACTGAGTCGGAGTCCAAAACAGTGTCAAGAGTTTTTATTGCACACTGCACAGTGCACTACGCTCCAGAGACCATTCGAATTTTGGCCCAGAATCGCTCAAAATGCTCCTGTTGGCCTCCCTCCTCACTTTAGATTCGGTAGCGGACCACATGGGAGCCCAGAGCCAGAAAAGAGAAGCGAGGGCAGCGTGCTAGAGCTTAATTGCCTGCTAGAGCCTAGTCGCCTTCAGCCTACTAGTCGCTTGCAAGGGACATGACGGAGAAGGGACGTGTCGCCATACTCCAGACTCCATCGCTCCAATCCGCATGCAACTAGATGATCGCTGTCCAACCATCAACGTAGAGTCCAGGGATACCTTGTTGACAGGAGAATTGAGGGAGGGCAAGAGGCGAAGCTGTGGAGAGCATCTAGCGAGGAGAAAGACCTGAAGAAGAGGTGGTTTCAAATACCTGCGATTGACACCCTCCTGACTGCACATTTTTGCTGAATCTAAATGGTCTGCTATACTCGAAAATTGTCTTCTGTTGCAGTAAAGCGATGTACCTGGGGAGAAATGTAGGGCTAAGCCAAAGTCTGCAAGGTTGATGGCAGGCGAATCAAAGTCGTCAGCCAGGAGTACGTTCTTCGACTTGATATCCCTGTGGATGACGCTCATAGTGTGCAGGAGGTATCCAATCGTTTCCACCAAGCTCTTCATGAGGGGAGTAGCCTCCCATTTAGAGTAGCGGGTCTTGTGGACGATGCGATTAAAGAGGTCTCCACCATGGAAGAGCTCCATGACACGGAGTCCTGTTTCCACCTTCATGTTTACAGAAAACATAAAATTGAGTTGACGATAGTCTTCTGGACGATCCAATAGTGGCACCAATCAATGGTGTTAAGAAACACTGTTGGGTTCAAAACGGGCTGAAAGTTTGGCAGATGCCCACGGGCCACCATGTGAAACCTTGCGATTGATTTGGGTTCCTCGGCAGCCGGATGTGGTGAGCTGAGGCTCGGACCTCCCGATCAGTCCCTCCGCCCTTGCTTGTGCAGTATGTACCACAATTTTGCGGATTCTAGGTGCCATTTTCTGTAGTGGAAATGGCCCGTTTCTCTTCTATTATGCTTATTACGAATCGCAAATCCAACCGTGGTTTGTAGATGCAGTGAAACAATCACTTCTTTTTCAGCGTCGAGAGTCGAAATGCTCCTCAGATAGCCATGGTACATAGTCTTAGATATATTGGCCATCAAGGAGTAAGCAATTTAAGTAGAAAAACCAAAGGTGATTACATTTTAAAAATAATTTAGGCAGTTTTAATACTTTGTTATAGTTTTTATTCAGTATGCCAGGATTTACTAAAAAGGATTCATGTTCAAAATCTAATGAAAAGATAAAGACAAATAAACACGTATCAACTCTAATCTAAAATGACATAATCGAGGTAGAAAACTTAGAGAAGGCAGAGATAGATGAGAGCCTTGGACCTGATGAGGCTAACCGTAGGAGAGAAGCTAGGAAAAACTGGAGTAAGGGGTGGACCAAGATCTTTGATTGGGCTTATTTTCATAGGTACCGAGGCCGAATGTTTTGCAAATTCTGCAAGCAAGACAAAGATAGCAAGAGCAAATTTGGGAAAGCTAGGATCCTGCAACATTCAAAATAGTGCCCTCTTTGATCATGCAAAGTCCAAATCTCATCGATTGGCAACGTATTCATATAGGAAGGAGAAGGTTGCAATTACTCAGTGTTTGAGTAAGAACAGATCTAGCAACCATGCATCTTTTTGCAGCAGCCTACCATGTTGCAAAGGAAGATCTTCCTTTCCATAAATATTCATCGGTCTTAAAGTTACTTTTATTTGCTAAATGCCCTTCATTACCTATTGAGATGTATCATAATGATAAATCATGTGCCATGTTTAATTTGTGCATTACATTAGTGAGCCTATGCTTATAGACCATGTTAAAAGGATACAATGATCTCCTTTTTTTAGCATTATGATGGATGAATCCATAGACATCACAGTGACGTAGCATCTCATTGTGTATGTGTCCTTCTTAGAGGATTTTGTACCTATTACAATCTTTTTAGGTCTATTGGAAATTGATAGTGGTATAGCCCCTGCACTTTATACTGCATTTGAGCGACTACTATCGAAATATGATGTTGATATTCAAAAAATGATTTGCTTTGGCTCTGATGGTGCTGCAACGATGATTGGAAAACATAAAGGATTAGCGACTTTATTGAAAAATAATAATCCATATATGACATCGATACATTGCATTGCACACATAGCAAGTTTATGTGTTGTAGATGCAGTGAAACAATCAAGCATGGCACGACATATTGATGAGTGCATGAGTTCAATAAATGCATTATTTTCAAAAAGTGCTTTAAAAACATCTGTGTTGGAAAGCTTAGAAAAAGAGTTTGGTTGCACCATACTTTATATGAGTTGCATTCACAAACTGCAATGGCTAAGTAGGCACCAAGTTGTTCACAAGGTTTGTGAATCACTAGAGCCATTACTAGCATTTACAAGGACTAAGAATGCAACTTTGTTTAAAAAGATTTCCAAGTTTGAATTGATCTATTGCCTTCATTTTATGGCAGATATCTTAGCCAGACTTGCATTTCTTAACAAAACTTTTCAGCACAATTATGTCGATGTTTCATTTGTAGTGAGTTGTGTTCAAGTGGAAGTAGAAGCAATAGAAAAAGAATTTATTCATGAGCGTGAAGTTGATATGAATGCTTTAGTTGATGATCGTATGGGTTTTCCTATCATTCTGATTTTGGACCGATAGATGGTCAACTCTATGCCCTTTGTTCATCCATTCGGGGTAATATGTATAGGTCCATTAAATTGGATAGGGAGATTGATGGAGGTGATTTAGAGAGAGCCATTGCATTTCAGAAAAAAATTGCTTTCTCTATTATTCAAAACTTGAAAGAAAGATTTTATGATAATGATATTTTAGGTTGCTTTAAGGATTTGGCACCTTTTAGCTTTCCACCTGGGTTGGAATTTAGAGATTATGGCAATTTGGAAATCCAAAAGCTAGCATCATTTTATGGTAAGAAGAAGAGAGCAACTAATGGTGAGGTTTTTAAGGAATTGATTGACATTATCCAAGCTAAGCAAGAGTATCAATACTTTAAGTTACAAGCTCTTCATGAATGGAAGGCAGGGAGCTTGTTAGATACATAGGTTGCCATTGGAAGAAATGCAACAATGCGTGTTAAGTATCCCATGTTATTAAGATTGGTTGGAATTGCCCTATTGTATTCTTCTTTATTAATGATAAAGTCACAGTGTTGTTTTCTTGCTTTATGAAGACAAGGATTTTGAGGCAAGGCCAACTGTACATTAACTTGTGCATCTTTTGTCATCCACATCACTTATATTTCAGCAGGAATTGATAGATCCATAGAAGTTAAGATCTATATATCCGTCATATGTTAGACCATGATCCCATATACTTTTGAGAAATCTAATAGACCTTTTGGCTACACGAAGATGAGCCTTCCTAGGACTCGACTACATAAACTAACTAAGAATACATACTCCTAAAGATGTTCTCTTAAATATGTTGACTCTACAATTTCCATGAGCTTCAAAATGAGCCTTCCATAAGAGTGACAATGTGTTATTTTCCATAATCTAGTCATTATACTATTGATCTATAGAACTTTGATAGCTTCTCTTAAAGATGAATTCTCAAGATTTGCCAAATTTGCACAAAAGGATATTAAAACATATGTAGTGAGTCTTTTAGGTATTCCTATGAAGGTTGGTGTAGTATCCAAAAATTCTTTTGATAACTTATATGGTTGTTGTAGTATCAATAGTTTCCTACTATAAATGTGGTTGTTATAGTAGATCCATAATTTCTTGAGATTTTTGCTTTTCTTCACCTTGTGTTGTTATAGGGATTCAATGCTAGAAATCTTAAATGGCAATGAGAGTCTTTGGGTTAGAAAAAGAATTGCAAAATTTGATGGAAATGTCATTTTTGTGATAATTGTGGTGATTGTAGTATCTATAATTTCCTACAATAATGTGGTTGTTATAGTATCCATAACTTATTAGATTTTTTGCATACCTTTGCCTTATGTTGTCACAGTGGATTGCTCTAAGATAGAGCTCAACACTCCACACTCCACACCTTTAGTGGTCAAGAATGCAGTGTGTGACACATGGTGGTTTACGGAAGAGTGGGACCAACGTGCTAGTTCTTGTGTGTGACCACCATGCTTGTCAACAAAGAGCTATAGCCTACTTCAAACATGCTAGCATTACCTTTAACTTATTTGTTTTTGTAGTATTTTAGGCCACATTGCACTTGCTTTTGGGTAAGCCAACATATCCGATTTGCTAGACATGTATCGACAAAAGGGAGAAAACTATACGGAAATATTTCACATCTCTCGTGTGGGCTTTCAAATTTTCATGCCTCCCACTCTAACAAATCTTGAGTATGTTGCATGAAAAGATTTATCTCCCTGCATGGTTCTATTGTTAACTGCCATGGTTAACAATGATATGTTTTACAAGATAGCATGGAGAATAGGGAGAGGATATAAGAAAGACAATAGGAATCTGCCTTGGAGCCATATGGGCCCAAGTGCCTTGTAAAAATAAGAGAGAGAGAGAGAGAGAGAGAGAGAGAGAGAGAAAGAGAGGTAAGAAAGAATAGGGCTGGACCTCCTTTCTAAAGGTGGAATTTGGGTGGAATGTATGGAAAGCCAAAGGTTTGACTTTGTTCTTCATTGTTGTATGCACACATTTGGAATACAAGTTCTCTTTCTCCCTTCCATGAGTTGCCTTGAGTTCTCTTGTTTCCTATCATAGTGCCTTTGTGATTGCCACTCCTTATCCCCCTTCTCACTCCCCTGTTGCCTTCCCCCTCCCCCTCTCTTATCCCCTCTCATGGAGTCAAACTACAACAATTGTGTAACACAAGTGGAAGACAAGCCTTGCATTGCTCCTCACCATGGAGGTTGAGGAGAGAGTGCCCTCGGCGTATTGGTGAACCTCCCCACGACACGTGAGTCACAGCCAAGAATACATATTTTCGCTATCATTACCAGGGATTAGCCAAGTATGCTTTGCATTGTGCTTTGTTTTCTTTTGCTGAACCACCCATTGCTCAACATAAATCTAGCTTACCTAGGAGTGTTAAACTTGGTGTATAGGAAGTGGTTTGGGAGAGAAAAAGGAGAGAAAAAGAAGAGTGTTGTTTTTTCAATTTAAAAAGCATTTTTTAGTGATTGGAGTTTGTTTAGTGTGCTACAGTGATTGCTTAGCATTTTTTGAGGTCAAATCCAATTAAAAACTAAGAAATGAATCTAGGCATGAATTTTGAAGTGGTTTGAAAGGAGTAGACAGTCACATTTTGAGATATCTTTCATTTATACCTTAAAAATTATTGTTTGTTTTTGTTTTTTATATTGAGTAGATAGATTAGGTAGTATAGCATCCTTTACACTCCAGAAATCCTGAACAAAAGCTCTAAAAATCAAGGAAATCCCCAAAAACTAATCGGTCACTACAAGGCACAGGCCCTTTTCTGATGAAAATACCAACCTTTTTTACACTAAAAAGTTTTTTTTAATAGGCACAAAGGTTGGTATTTACATCACTATTAGCATCGAAAAAAGAACGGTCGCTATATAGCGACACTCGTAAACGTCGCTATATAGCGATGATTAACAAAAGCTTTAAAAAAACATTAGTGGGGCTAAACAGGGCCACAACAAGCCCTGTTTTTTTTAAGTAATTACAAAAGAATGTTGTTTGTTACAAAATTTCCCTTGTGAAAAGGGTGATACAAAATCGCTCAAACGAGCTGAGCGACATAAGCATATACATGTCGAAGATATACAACATTGTTTGTTACAAAATTATCCTTTCGAAAAGGGTGATACAAAATCGCTCAAACGAGTTGACATACAGAAGCATATACATGGCAAATTATATGCAAACTAATACTAATGCTACTACTACTGCTCATCTGAATTGTCATCCGCGTCCTCGTTCTCATCCTCATCACGTTGGCTTGATCCTTGGCCCTCATGAGCTGCGCCTGATTCCTGGCCCTCGTCAAAGCCGTGTAAGCCTAATCCCTTGTTGAAGCTACGTAAGCCTAATCCCTCATCATCACTGCTCACCTCCGCTGATGGGACGTTCGAGCTTTGATTCTAAGAGTGAAACCATATTAATTGGAACTTAAAGTATAAAATAGTTTAAAAAGTGAGATTACAAGTAGGAGTAGACTTATACCGTGCGAGTAGCCACCTCAGTCCAATCGACCATTGCTCCCAGCGTCTCCTGCTCAATAAACCATGGCTTTGTTCCTATGCAAAACTCGCGTCTCGTCTCTATGTGTGTGGAAAGGTGACCCATCGTATCTTGCTGTGGGCCCAATTTATGAGAGTTAGATAAAGTGCATGCAATATGTAGTAAAACAAATAGAACAATACATTAAATGAGAAGAAGTAGACTTACCACAGTTCCTGCAAATGCCAACCGTCCACCTGCACCAAAGTGCAAAGTACCTACGGAGTCCAATCGTCTCCTCGCAGCCCTCCTCTGACCCTCGAACAGTTCGGGATGGTCTCTGTACTGCTTCTTGAAAAACTTCCAGTCAACTTTGTTTGCCCAGCTGGGTTTAGCCTTCCCCTTTGCGATGGAAGTATGCAAGGTTGACCTACGATGCATCAAGAGGACCCCTATACACTCTTTCATGTAATCCAAATTAAACTCCTAATTTGGGGGGTTAGGATATTGTATTTTCAATTCATCAATGATTGCATGCTTCTTTTGGTCATCTTGGTACCGCCAATCAGTAGTTATGCCGCTCTTGAAGTGGTGGCTCATCAACCGTCTCATGGTGGCCATCATTGCTGAGTCCTTTTTATTTTCTATTATCTCTCCAGCAATCATGATTTCATAGGATAGGTCCTCGATTGAGTAAGGAGGACTCATAGTAGTGGCAGAGCTAGAGTGAGTGATATTACTGTTAGCACTTACGGAGTGAGGAGTAGCAGTGGGAGTAGGAAAGGGCAAGGGACTTGACTGGTACTGAGTCTCGAGAACAAGTGGAGACCTATAGGGATGTGAGTGTGCTGACTTGTCTACATCTCTCGAGTTAGCACAACATAAGCGACCCTTCCTACTCTTCCTTCCCTTACAATGGGCACGCCTAGGTGATGACCCCTTAGTCCAAGAGGCTAGAGGGGACGGCTGGACAGTAGGTCCAGTCGTTGGTGTAGGAGAGGGATTTGCTGAGGTCCTCTAGGATAGTAGAGAGAAGAATCTCGCTACCTCCGCATCGGTCATCTGTGCGACAAACTCGTCGGGACTCCCAACAAAGCCATGGGTTGCTATAGCAAAGGAGTTCCTCGAGGGGTAGTCAAAGTGCTACGTCCGAGAGGAGTCGGGCCAGGGGTAGGCCCTTGAGGTGTCGCCTAAGTGGAATCAAAGTCATCTCGAGAGTAGAGATCATGATGTCTCCTCTTACGAGGGTTTTCATACTCGCCAGATGTGCGACATGATCCCATGTCTAATTTGGGGGGTTTGGACAAATGTAGACAAACACGAAGACAAAAAACAAAAAACAAAAAACAAGAGCGGGTCAGAAGCAGATAGACAATTAATTACTTAAGACAATTATGAAATTCAAACTCAACAAATTATGGAAAAGCAATTAATCACTTGTGAAAATTATGAAATGACATCAATGCATAAAGGATAAATATGAAAGGACAATTATTTACTTAAGACAATTTTGAAAATCCAGTTTTGAAATGACAAATATTTATGAAAGTCAAGTGGAATCCAATAAGATTTTCATATATATATATATAAAATAGAGACCAAAAGTATGTCTCCAAAATTATGTATATAAAAAATACATGTCTCCAAAAGTATGCTTAAGCAAAATTTGTCTCCAAAAGAGACATTCTCTAAAAATGCCAAAATGGTGGAGGAGGTCTATTGCTCTGCATTACTGTCTGAGGTACTTTCCTCCTCCGCACCGCTAGGCGGGTCACTGGGGACCTCATCTTCCACCTCTTCTAATATGCAGTCATGCTCTTCAGCGATTATGTACTTGCAATCCACGAATGCCTCCACACAATTCATTATGTCCTTTACACAATCATATTTGAGGCTCCACTGATTGTGGTGCTCTCTCCACAACCTACGGAGATCCCATAGGTTATGTTGTGCATTCCTCAGTCACCCTTGCTCCACTACCCTTCGGCTTGGACCCCACCCAGAAGCACGCACCCCCACGTTGTACTTCACCCTATCACTCTCTTGTGCAATCTTCTATTTTACATGAGCTGGCAGAGAAACTATGTCTATAATCCTTGCGACGTGGGGAATCGGGTTGGGGTTTAGGGAGGACACCCATGGGTGAGGGCGTGGTTGTTCCATTTAGAATTGTTTGAAAAAAAAAAGAACCAAATACGGCTAAGGAGCATGTGAAAAAAGAACCGAATACGACTAAGGAGCATATGCTCATGCATAAGCATAAGCATAGGTATAGGCATATGCTTAGAAAAGAAGAGAAAAAGAGGAAAAAAGAGAGGGAAAAAGAAGAGAAGGAAGAGGGGAAAAGAGATTGAAAGAGGGGAAAAAGAAGAGGGGAAAATGAGAGAAGGAAGAGGGGAAAAGAGATTGAAAGAGGGAAAAAAGAAGAGGGGAAAAGAGCATACGCATAAGAGAAGGAAGAGGGGAAAAGAGATTGAAAGAGGGAAAAAAGAAAAGGGAAAAAGAAGAGAAGGAAGAGGGGAAAAGAGATCGAAAGAGGGGAAAAAGAAGAGAGGAAAAGAGCATAAGCATAAGAGAAGGAAGCGGGAAAAAGAGCATAAGCATAAGAGAAAAAGAAAGAAAGCATATGCTTATGCTTATGTATGAGCATATGAGCATAAGAGAAAAAGAGAGAGAGCATAAGCTTGTGCTTATGCATGAGCATATGAGCATATGCTCATGCATAAGCATAAGCATAGGCAAATACATATGCTTATGAAAAGAGGAGAAAAAGAGAGGAAAAAACAGAGTGGAAAAGAGAGAAGGAAGAGGGGAAAAGAGCATAAGCATAAGAGAAGGAAAAGCATATGCATAAGAGAAAAAGAGAGAAAGCATATGCTTATGCTTATGCATGAGCGTATGAGGGAAAGAGGGGGGGAAAGAGGAAGGAAAAGAGGAAAAGAGGGAAAGAAGAGAGAATAAGAGAAAAGAGGGAAAGAGAGGGTCCCTACGCCCATCACTGCAGCTAGCGCTTAAGGCATTAGCTACATGCCAATGCAAACAAGGAGAAAGTATAAGCCTACAAACAGGAAGAAAGAGGAGGAAGAGCAATACGAAAAAGAGAA
Organism: Dipteris shenzhenensis; assembly: GCF_047967505.1. Classification (NCBI taxonomy): domain Eukaryota; kingdom Viridiplantae; phylum Streptophyta; class Polypodiopsida; order Gleicheniales; family Dipteridaceae; genus Dipteris; species Dipteris shenzhenensis. The sequence goes on from NC_141616.1 coordinate 26,763,640, forward strand.
GAGGTGTCTTCTTTCTTTCACCAAATCTCGTTTTTTGTCCTTAACCTCTGAAAATCAATCATGAAAATTAGCACATAGGCTTAGCAATACAAGGAGAAACATGCTTCAACACTCACAAAACAAAATCTCACAAAAAATGAACCTACATTGCTTAAAGAGACACACCTTCTTGAAAAACTTCCTTTCACACAAGCAGAGAGGGAGAAGGGTGGAGAGCGGTTGGGTAGGGGTGAGGAGTGTGGGGAATAGAGAGGGGCAGGGTAGGGGTGAGGAGTGTGGGGAATAGAGAGGAGGAAAGTGAGGTCGTCGAATATAAGGTGGGAGGAGAGATTTTTGCTTTTCCCACAATAGAGATGTGAAAGATAGCATTGTGTGGGGTTTTGGGTTTTAGCCCCCAGTGTCGCTATATAGCGACACTGGTAAGTCACTATATAGCGATGTTTATATCCTAAAATCGTCGCTATATAGCAATGGAACAGGGCAAAGTGTCGCTATATAGCGACAGTTCAGGGTACTTATTGTTAGAAGAGAGGAAAGGAGCTCACGGGTGGCTATTTTTTGGATCTTAATAGATTTCCTTCCAGCTCATGTTGTGATTTTGGAGGTGTGCAGATGGAAGGGACGAGTGGAAGCTCATCAGTGGAAGCACAGAGTGGCTTACAGAGAGGTTGTATTGTCATTGCACTCATTGCAAGCGAGAAGTACGACATCAACGTTGTATTGTCATGCACCACTTGCGGATGTATGGGGAGGAGTCCCTCAGGGGGGTCACTATGTATAAACCCTCTATATCACGTGCGTTCAAGGCCTATATTTAAAGTCCCTTATCTGTAAAAATTTTCATTAATAAAATGTACCCCTTTTCTATACAAATCTGTAAATTTTTTCCAAAACTATTTTAAATAGTCCCTTATGTATATTTATTTCTGTAAATTTTAGAAATAAAAAAAATCCTTCTGTTGAACTCACGTGATAGGGTTACATATGATGAGTGACCCCCCCGAGAGGAGTCCAAACTAGTACCCACCGTTGGTGTTGCATGTGGTGATGGATCATCGGTAAGTCAATGCTATTTGAGTTCGTGATTAATATTACATACCATTATGACACGAAACCTTGAGACAAGATCTTATATTTACACGAAATCTTGAGATAGGAGGGTGGCACTGGGTGTGCATATACCTTCACACTTTGAGCAAGACTATAGTCTCCTGGGTGTGCCAAATGATGACGAGGGTATGGTGGACATTATGGATTCTATTTTTAGGGGCACTACATCACATGTACATGTGATGTCCGAGTCTGAGGTCAATATGCAAGAGTTGCAATCAACACAATCGTACGAGGGTGCTAGGATGTCTAAACTATGGGCTTGTTTCTCAATCTTGAATCTGCAAGCAAAGTATGGGTGGTCGGATACAAGTGTCTTGGCCTTAATGAGGTTAGCTCCCACATTAATTTGACTCATTATTTGGATATTGTTTGTTTTGAGAATCATCATGTATGTTTGAGAATCATCATTATTCGAAGCCTATGTATGTTTGAATTATAATAGGTTGCTCCAGAAGATGTTGCTTGCACCAAATACCATGCCCGCATCAAGAGATGAAGCAAAGAAGATGCTAACAATGGTGGGTATGGATTATGATACCATCCATGCTTGCTGTAATGACTGTATTCTCTTTCGTTGTGAGCACGGAGATTTGGCTAGTTGTCCGAAGTGTTGGGAACAACGATATAGAGATGACTTGCAGGGTGAGCAGATACCAGTAAAGGTCTTGAGACACTTTCCCATCATTGTAAGAATACAGCACATGTTCCGATGCAAATCCATAGCGGAGTTGATGACTGGGCATGCATCTCATCGGTCCACTGATGACACATTGAGGATTCCCATAGATTGTGCAGCTTGGAAGCACATAGACAATTAGTGGACAGACTTTGCGAGGGAGCCACGCAACTTATATCTTGGGCTCGCCATGGACGACGTGAATCCTTTCGTGTTATGCTCGACATCTTGGTCGACATGGCCCATAGTCCTGGTGAATTACAATATCCCACCATGGCTAACAATAAAGAAGGGACACCTCATGCTTCCACTACTTGTGCTAGGGAAGTACAAGGCCAAAAATATGGACGTGTACATGGCACCTTTGATAGAGGAGTTACAGATATTATGGAGAGGACTCTCTTTTGTGTGCATGTCTTATACTAACACATTCATGCACGTGTGCAGGACTTGTTACAAGTGGGTACCATGCTTGTCTTGTTTGTGGACCACAACGCTTGCACGATACTGATAGTGGAAAGACAAGTTGTGTGCATCTTGGAAATAACTATGCATGTGACATAGTGGGAGCAAGTGATATAAAGTTTTCTTTTGCAAATGGAACCGTTTGCATTTGTTTTGAAAAACGTGAGACATGTGCCTAAGCTAATCAAGAGTGTTATTTCTCCGAGTCATCTAGATGATGCTAGTTTTTAGACCACCTTTGGTTTTCAGAGTTGGAAAATTCAGAAGGGCTCTATGGTCTTGGCAAGGGGTGCCAAGTGTGGGACATTGTATCCCTTACATGTATCAGGGGTGTCTGATCATGTTGTTGCAATAATTGAGTAGCCAAGTACTTCTTTGTGGCATTGCTGATTGGGGCACATGAGACAGAATGGAATGAAACTCTTATGCCATTTGGGTTATGTATCGCATTTGAGTTTTTCTGACTTTAAATTTTGTGAGCATTGTCTCTATGGGAAGCAACCTAAATCAGCCCATAAAATAAGGGGAAAGGAAGAGCTTGAAAAGCTTGATCTGGTGCATTCAGATGTATGTCGTTCCATGTCTACACGGTCATTAGGCGGGGCTGAATACTATGTGATGTTCATTGATGATGCAACTAGAAAAGTATGGGCTTATGCTATAGCTCGGAAGAGCGATGTGTTCCAGATATTTCGGAAATGGCTAGCTTTGGTTGAAAAGCAGTAAGGTAGAATGCTTAAATGCCTATGGACTGACAATGGTGGAGAGTATCTCTCTCATGACTTTCAATATTTTTGTGATACACATGGGATCAAGAGGGAGATCACGTCCCCTCATACTCCAGAGCAAAATCCAATTGCGGAATAGATGAACTGCACCATTCAGGAAAGATTGCAATGTATGCTTTCCAATGCAAGTCTTTCTGGTGGTTTTTGAGCTGAGGCAATGAAGATTGCCGTGCATGTGATCCATAGATCACCTAGTAAGAGTTTGGATGGTGGAATTCCTGAAGAGGCATGGAGTGGCAAGAAGCCCTCTTACTCTCATTTGCATATATTTGGGTGTGAGGCATATGCACATGTGCCAAAAGAGCATAGGAAGAAGATAGATCCTAAATCTAGGAAATGCATTTTTTTGGTTTATAGTGAAAGTGGAGAGATCGGCTATTGTCTCTGGGATCCAAAAGAAAAGAAGAGCATACCTTGGGGGATTCACTTTTCATTAAAGGTGGACATCACTTGCATGCATGAACTTCAAGAAAACCCCCTATTTAAGATCCACATTCTGAATGGGGATCTCAAGGAGGAGGTATACGTGGAACAACCACCAGGTTTTGTGATCCCCGGTTCAGAAGGTAAAGTCTATAAACTGAAGAAGGCACTTTATGGGCTGAAACAGGCCCCACGAGCGTGGTACCAGCGAATTGATGCCTACTTTCTGCAAAACGGGTTCAGGAGGAGCCCATCAGATGCAAATTTGTATATCTTCAGAGAAGGAGGCATGTGTATGATCGTGGTCCTTTATGTGGACGACCTTGTCATAACAGGGAACTATGAAGAGAAGATCTCATAGACAAAGTATTTGCTAGGAAGAGAGTTTGAAATTATAGACCTCGGACTGATGCATTTCTGTTTGGGGATTGAAGTTTGGCAAGAGCCGAAACAGATCTTCATTTCACAGCTGAAGTATGCTGGAGAGATACTAAAGGCATTTGGCATGGCTGAGTGTAAAACAGTTGGTACTCCTATGGAGGTTGACGTGAAGCTCTCAAACGAGGATTCATCACCACTGGTGGACGAAGCGAAGTACATAAGGCTTGTGGGCAGCTTGATTTACTTGTGCAACACGCGGCCGGACATCAGCTTTGCGACTGGTGTACTAAGCAGGTTTTCCAATAAGCCTCGAGAGAACCATTGGAGGGCAGGGATGCGAGTGCTGAAATACATCAAAGGCACACTTGATTATGGCATCACCTATACCAAGGGCAACATCTTGACTAGATTCTGTGACTCAGATTGGGCAGGAGACATGGACAGCAGGAGATTAGTGACAGGTTACTGTTTCTCACTTGGATCTGGAACTGTGTCATGGGTCAATAAGAAGCAACCCACAGTTGCTCTTTCTTCTACAGAGGCTGAGTACAAATCAGCATGCTTTGCTTCTTGCGAGGCAGTGTGGTTGAGGAGGATTCTGGGGGACATGGGTGCAGTGCAGAACAAGCATACACAGTTATCATGTGACAATTAGAGTTGCATGGTGATTGCAAAGAACCCTGTGTTCCATGCTCGCACAAAACACATTGAGATTCAATATCACTTTGTACGCGAGCTCATCATGGATGGAGAGGTCGACTTGGTGTACTGTCCGACTATAGAGAATGCTGCGGACATCTTCACAAAGGCTCTTGGAAGAGACTTGCTGGAGAGGCATCTTCATCGACTTGGCATTAGACCGAAAAAGTAAGTTCACTTGCAGGTGGACATTGAGGGGGGGTGTTAGATATCAATGCTCCACTCTCATGTAACTACGTGGGAACCAGCTAACTCTACTTGTAAGCCCCCCATATGAGGAGAAGGCATTTGAGTAGCTCGGTTATCCAGTACGTCCTGGTTTGGACACCAGATGGGGGCCATGTGTGGCCTGATGGCTGGACGGAGTTGGCACACTGCCAACTAGGCTACATGCAAGTGCAGGAAGGCATCCCATGATTGATCGCATTGAGGGTAGATGGCGCATTTCCCGGGGTAGCCCACTCTCGAGTTACGAGGCCCGTTTGGAGTTCCAGATGATCTCGGATGGTTGTGGGTGGAACGGAGACCTTAGGTTAGTTGCTCTATTTTGTGCACCGATTCTATCGTGTGGTCGGTGGCCTATTTCGAGACCGACCCCTAGTCGACCGTTTTAGGCAGACTGGGTCGATCACCCAATTGAGCCCAACTGACTAGGACTGGTGGCTATATAAGAGCAAGCCCGTGAAGCCCATTTAATCACTGGCTATAGCAACCTTGATTCCTTAGCATCCAGCCTCCGTCCTCTACTGTTTCTAGCATGCCATCGGCTCATAGGAGAGCACGGCTGAGAGGCAGCCCCATCTATTGTATCAGTTCTACAGTAATCAAAATTTTGATTCTCCATACTATCTGTTTTCTCTCTTGCATACGAGATCCTATTATCTGTTGAGCACAGACGTTGTATTATTTTCTTACATAAACATCCTGCCCTTCTTCTTCCCTTTTGCTATCAAGTGACCTTTATTTTTCATATCCTCAACAAAGCATCCATGAGGATAAAATCTGACCTGCAAGCCCTGCTCAACCATTTGACCAATAGAAACTAGGTTCTTGGTGATATTCGAGACATGAAATACATCAGACATGTATTTCTTTTTCCCATCCTGCATAGACAAAGGAATTTTACCAATCTGCACACTAGGATATGCAGTATCATCACCAGTCTCCACAAATCCTGGTCTTTCCATTTTCCTTGCATCCTGCATCCATTCTGCATGACCTGTCATGTGGTTTGATGCACTTGAGTCAACATACCACACATCATTACTTTCTTCTACACTTGTCATAGAATTGGTCATGTGCTGCACCATAAACAAATGCTCATTTCTGTCATCACCCTGTCTACTAGAGGATGCATAATTGCCTTGCTGCAATTTTCCAATCATGATGTCATTCTGCTTTTTATAGCAGTCTTTAACCATATGACCCATTTTACCATAGTAGTAGCATTCAACATTGCTGTTTGCATTTTGGCCTCTCTGCCATCCACCACGACCTCTTTGGCTCCCCTTGCCTCTAAAGTTACCACGTCCTCCTCCATAGGACTGATTTTCTTGAATTTGCTGCATATTCTGATTTTTGCCATGGCGTCCAGATTAGCCTACTCTTCCTCTACCTCTACCTCTTCCAGCATTTGAGTAGAAGACAGTTTCTTTTGAAGTTCCTCCTGAAGAAGATGCACCACCATTTCTCTGCTCTTCAGAAATTAGAAGAGAAATCAACTCCCCAAAATCAAGAAAATTCTCATGGATGGCAATGGATGTCCGGAACTGTGCACAATCCTTTCCTAGACCATTCAAGGTCATAGAAACTAAATCATCATCTTCCACTCACGACCCAATGGAAGCAAGTGCATCTGCAATCTTCTTCACCTTCATGTGGTAGTCATTGATGCTCATATTTTCTCTCTGCACATTATGCAACTCCTGCTTGAGCTGCATTTTCCTGGCTTGCATATTTGTGCTATACATTTTTGTCAAAGTATCCCATGCCTCCTTCGGCGTGCTTGCATCCTGAATATGCACAATCATAGAATCTGAAATACTGATAGATAGCCAGTACATAACTTTTCTGGCTCTCTCATGCGAGCCTTTAAATGCATGCAACTCCTGTTGATTGGGAACATTAGGAATAACTGGTTCTTGTTCAGCTCCAGTAATGAACTCCTAATAGCCTTTTCCCTTAAGGAAATTTGTCATTCTAAACTTCCATGTTTGGAAGTTATTCTTGTCAAGCTTTTCAGTGACAATCTGTGAAAGGGCATCAGACGCCATTATAGAACACTACAAAAATATTATGTCACAACTTCTGCCTCACAAGGGCAAATCTGCAAAACTGACGAAAGTGGTATTTGACCACACAGTCACTTCCTAGTGATGATTTTGCATCAATAGGAAATAAGAATGATTCTGTCACTCCGAATATCTCAGTGCATAGGCATACGATGCAATTTCTATGGCAACTTTTCACCAACCTGCAGAACAGTGGTCGAACAGCAAAAACAAGGCGCTTTTCTGAGTGCCTGCGGAAAACTTCCGCCAACAAAATGGGCCCCAAAATTTTGAGGCCATTTCGAGGCCCTCTCGCTGCACTGCAAAGGGCATCCTAATCTGAGACAGTGCACTCTTGCACTTTTTGGCAGTGCTACCTGCAGAGATTTGCTCCCAAAATCAAAAAAGGAAAGCAACACTGATCCTCTTACCAAGACACCGCGAACTTGGTTTGCTTTCTTGAGCTCCTTACCATGAACCGAGCTCTGATACCATGTGAAGAGAGTGGGAGAGAAGTAAGGAGTCTCACTTGCAGCTTTCTCACATACACAATGGGGGAATACACACAAAGGTGGAGGCTGAAAACAGTTTTCCTCTTCTTAGTTGTGAAAGCCAAAAGAACTCTCTCTTAGTACAAAAGAATAGGTGAACCCTATATGTGGGTCTCAAACCAAACTCAGCTAACTAAGGTGGCATACTAACTGAGCCACTAACTAGAGTACATAAAGATAGCTGTCATCGAGCTATTATTCATGAGTGGTGTACCAACCGCATCTACAGCTAACAAGTCGGTGACATAAATGCACAACGATCACCCTGGCATATCACGAGTGGAGCTCGATATCTCAACAACAGGTACACAATCAAGGGCAGATGATGGATCATCTATTGGTGGAAATGATGAGCCAAATGTGGCTGATATGCAGGCTAGATAACAAGCTGAAATGCCCTTGAGAAGATCAGCTAGAGTGTTTAGACCGCTCGAGAGATTTCTTCCAGGGGCAGACTATGTGATGCTTACTGATTGCGGGGAGCGTTCTTGCTATAGAGAGGCTATGATGCGCGAGGAACAGTGCAAGTGGGAGTATGCTATGCAATCAGAGATGAATTCACTCATGAAGAATAAGACTCGGGACTTGGTTTCTTTGCCACATGGAAAGAAATCATTGCCATGTAAATGGGCCTACAAGATAAAGGTCATAGGTGATGATGTGCCTAAGTACAAGGCCTGTTTGGTTGCTAAAGGGTTCAAGCAAGAGAAGGGTGTGGACTTTGATGAGATCTTCTCTCTTGTTGTGAAGATGGCCACACTTAGATGTGTACTTGGACTTGTTGCAGGAGAGGATATGGAGCTTATGCAGATGGATGTCAAGACAACTTTCTTGCATGGGGATCTGCATGAGGAAATTTAGATGGTATAGCAGGAAGGCTTTGAAGAAAATGGCAAAGAACATTTGGTTTGCAAGCTGAAAAAGAGTCTCTATGGCCTTAAGCAAGCACCTAGAGAATGGTATCAGAAGTTTGATGCTTTCATTTGGTCCCAAGGTTTTGGAAGATGTGAGATTGATCACTGCCTCTACACTAAAAGGGCTAAGGATAATAGCTTGATACTCCTGGCACTTTATGTGTATGATATGCTATTGGCTAGCAAGAACACTTATGAGCTAGATGCATTGAAGGCCAAGTTGCATGAGGCCTTTGACATGAAGGATTTGGGACCTGTAGATCATATTCTTGGTATGTGCATCACGTGTGACCGGAGTAGGAAACTCCTTTGGCTTTCACAGAAGGAGTATGTTACAAAAGTGTTGCAACAGTTCAATATGGAGGACTAGGGAAAGGCAATAAGTACTCCATTGCCTCTATATGTGAAACTGAGTTAGGCAGAATATGTTGTCCCTTGTTTACAAGCCCGTGCACAAGACGACGAGGAAGAAGACGAGGAAGGAGGCGCAGAAGGGAGCGCAAAAGGGAGCACAAACGGGAGCGTGGACGGCAGCGAGGATTAGTCGTAGAAGTAGTGCTAGCTACTCTTTTTTGTACTTAAAGCCACTGGCTTGTCTTCGTGCCTCTTGTATATACACTCCTCTTATTTTTTGTACGTAAGCCACATGACGTGGCTTAGCTTCCTTATTTTTTGTACTTGAAGCCACATGACGTGGCTTAGCTTCGTGCTATATGTACATACAAGCACTTTTTGAGCTTTCAATTTTATTGCGTTTTGGAGTTGTAATGTTTTATTTGGAATTGTAATTAAAATGCGGTTGGCTGTAAGAATTGAATTACACAATGTGGAAATGGGATTCTTGTAACTATATAGCAAATTATAAAGCGCATCTATCAGTGCGTCTATAAACGCGTCTATATACGCATCTGTCTGTTCGACAAGCGTCTATTTTTGCATCTATAAACGCATTTATAAGACCGTTTAAAAACGCGTCTATGCATGCGTTTAACGATGCGTCTGTCTATTTTTTAAATTTTTAAGCAGATCGTCTATTTAAGTGTGTAAATGCGTGTCTATACGTGCATGTGTCTGCTATATAGATGCGCTGTTAGACGCGGGTCTCCAGATGCACAAATAGACGCACCCGTAAGTTTTTTATTTAGTTCAGTAAACGCGTCTGTGTGCACGTCTATGGGTGCTTTGTCTTGTTGTGGATAAAGCAATCTCTGTAATTGTTAGCAATTACAGAGCGCATGAAGGCCATGATGTCCTTTCCCCGTGCATCTATCAAGATGCCTCCTGTCTGAGTGATGTCATGGAAGATCATACCATCACTCGGAGGCACGTCTAAATCATCTGAATCATCATCGTCCCCACCACCACCCCTCCCAAAGCACTATGCCATGCAGCCCCCACCGCTCTCCCTACTTCTACGCCTGCTACTATGTCGTGTCGAGCTAGTATGCTGGCCACTCGTAGCTGGAGACTGCACGGGACTACGTGGACCACTTGTAGCTGGAGAACCAAGTCTCGATTGCACAGGAGTACGTCGACGGCTCTGCGAGACAGAAGGACCTCCTGACGGCATGGGGGAAGGGGCATAAGACGGCATGGGAGAAGGGCCTCGGCTGTGTAGCCGGCTGGGCTGTGCTGACTCCGCTGGGGTAATCTCAGTTGGTGTGGGGTGGTTTGGAGTCTGTAGTGCCGACTCCTGGGGGGGTGTTTAGAGTACCCATCATATACCCGTATAACTCCGTAGGACTGGGAGGGTGCCCTAAAAGGTTATATAAGTCCCTAAAAATAGACTCCTGGAGATCAGGTGAGCCCGAAGAGCTTCCTAGCCACATGATGAACTGGAAAAAAGAAAAAAAGACGATTACTTATGAGCAGAGAAGAAAGGGGAACGAAAGAAAAGATTACTATCGGAAAAGATTACTGTCAGAGCGCATCTATAGATGCGTCTGAGAAGCGCGTCTATTTTTATGTATAACAGCGTGTCTATAGATGCAGTTGTCTGTGTCTGCAAACAGGCGAGACGCGCGTCTAGACGTGCCTGTAGATGCGGTTTTAGACGCGCTCTGAGACGTGTCTATAGATGCGCTCCGACAGACGGACTATTCTAAAAAGTAGAAAAGAACATGCGCCCGACACAAAAACGTAACACTGATACCAAAATCATGTGTTTCTTGGATAGGACAAAGGACAAATCCAAAGAGAGCAACTTCCAAAAAAGATCAACTGTAAAAAGACTTACCTTAGATAGAGGTATGGAAGCTTCTTCTCCTTTTTCAAAGTTGCTTCTCTTCCTTGTTCACCCTCTTCTCCTTTAAGCCTGGAAGTAAGTGTGGGTGCCTTCCTCTTAAGTGTAAGCTTGGAAGTAAGTGTGGGTGCCTTCCTCTTAAGCATCGAAACTGTGAATCTACTAATAGCAAAGCAAGCAAGCCGTGAAAGTATAAGTAATGTGAAGAAAAGCAAAGCGAGCGTGCTAAAAGCAAATTTAAAAACCGCATCTATAAGCACGTCTAATAGCGCGTCTATACATGCGTCTAAATACGCGTGTAATTGCGCGTCTAGATACACAAATCAGACGCGGTTTTAGACATGCTTGTAGATGTGCACCACAGAACAGACAGACATGGTTTTAGACAAACGCGGTTTCAGACGTGCCACAGAGTTTTAAAATTAAATATTTGAAGAAAAACAAATTTTTTTGGGTTGTTTGTTTGTAGGATGTCTTCATCTTCAACAAGTAGCTCCAGTGAGGATGAATCCCTCCGTATCCACCATCGCAAAATGTGGTTGGAGCAAAAAATCAAATGTATGTTATTCGATGTCGAGGAAACATGTATCGTGCACACAGGATTACACTCAATCACATCTCAAAGTATGGAGAATGGGATGCGACCGTAAACATGGTAAGTGCTCGGTAAGTGTTAAAGAGTTAAGGTTGATTGAGATACCTATGGGTGTTCATATGTTTGAGTTATGATCCCATTTTAATTTGATACAGGATGCAGTGCCACACCCGCATATGTTGCCCTATGCTCGCCATGAGGAGGCGAAGCGTCGGCGATATGAGGTGGGATCTTTAGGAGGGACCGTTACGGATGCATGGAGTGATGGTGATAGTAGCCCTCCACCATTACCTCATGAAGCCGTGGAGGAGGAGGTGTTTGATGATATGGTGCGAGATTTATATGTCCATCAAGGGAGGGATGGCAGCATGGAGCAGGATGATCTTTTTACTACAGCATCGACTCCACTGTTTGAGGGGTGCACATTCTCTGTTCTACGTGCCCTCCTTGAGTTACTAAACTTGCAAACCATCTATGGATGGAGCAATGCAAGTTTGAATGCATTACTCAAGTAAGCTTTAAAGTCTGTTTTGCAAACATGGTGAATTATGCTAGTGGGTCAATTACTCGAATGCTTTTCCTCATTTATGGTCTTCACGTGCAGGCTATTGTGTAAAATGCTTCCAAGGGAGAATAAATTACCGACCTCAAGAGATATGGCAAGGCAACATGTGACCTCTCTTGGAGGATTAGATTACAAGCGCATCCATGCATGCGTCAACGATTGCGTTTTGTTTCATGGACTACATAAGGATGCAAGAGAGTGCCCTACTTGTGGAGAGGCAAGATATAGAGCAGATCTCAAAACTTTGGACGTGCCTCGTAAGGTTCTGCGACATTTTCCCATAATCCCTCGCATCCAACATATGTTCAAGTGCAAATCCATTGCAGAGCTCATGTCATGGCATTACTCCCATCGATCAACCGATGGCAACTGGAGAACTCCCGCAGACTCTCCTACGTGGAAGCATATTGAAGACACATGGCCAAGCTTCAAGGAAGAACCTAGGAGCTTGAGACTTGGATTGGGTATGGATGGTGTGAACCCATTTGGTCTCAAAAGCACCTCTTACAGTGTATGGCTAGTGATATTGGTGAATTATAATCTTCCACCCTCTATGGCTATTAAGAAAGGACATGTTATGCTGTCCCTTCTAATTCCAGGGAAACATAAAGTCAAAAATCCTGATGTTTATTTGGAGCCTTTGATTGATGAGCTAGAGATACTTTGGAGAGGTATCGAGGTGCATGATGTGAGCAGGCCTCCCTCGTCTTGATGTGGACGATGCATGACTTCCCAGGCTATCGCGAGTGTTCAGGTAAGCATTGCACTTCTAATTATGAATAGGCAAAGGATGTGGCACCCTAAACCCACCTTCAACTCTTAATTGTGTCTATCCAGGTCTCACTACATCGGGTTACCATGCATGTCCTGTTTGTGGTCCTCACTAGTTGCCTCATGGGTAGACGCATTGAATAAGGTCATCTATGAGAATCACCATCGATTTCTCCCACCTGATCATCCTAGATATGTTGCCCCTTGGAATGAAGTCCTCCCACAATCACTCACCGCGGGATATTGGATGAGAATTTGGGACGGTTCCATGACTCCTCCACCACTTGGCATGAGTCGGTAAGGGTTTGCAACTATTGTGTGCTATATTGGCTGGAAATAAAGATTGCCCGCTAACACTTTATTTTGTTTAGATACTCCATCTTTTATCGTTTACCATATTGGTCCCACCTCAAGATCAATCACCTGCTTGATCCCATGCATATCTTCAAGAATGTGGCATCTACCATTTGGGAGCATTTGAATGGGACACGAGATTCCATACGCATAAGGGAGGATCTATGTACCACAGGGAGGATGCGTGAAGCTTGGCCACAAGAGAGACCAAATGGGCGTGTTTTTTTACCTCGTGCACCGTGAAGGTTATCAAAGCTAGAGATGGCGGTGGTGAAGTGCACTATTACTACAATTCGTACTCCCACTGGATGCATGAGGTGTTTGAAGGGAGCCTTTATAAAGAGCAAGAAAAGAGGTGTAGAGCAATTATATGGCTTGAAATCTCATGATTGGCACAAGATGCTCCAAGTAAGTATTTTATGTGCATAATACCTTTTTCCTTTCAAATTTGTGAGTGAATAATTATAAGCAACTAATCAACCACCTCTTCGTGGGTTCAGTTCATACTACCTACTAGCATTTCATGTAGTGCATCAAAGGACATGAAAGATTGTATTTATAAGATGGGCGAGCTTGTGAGGTACTTTACATGATACAAAATATGATGCGTATCAATGCTCCATGCAAGGTGTTCATATTGCTAATGTGGTGTACTTTTTCATTTCTAGGTATGTGAGCTCAAAGGAAATAGATCCCACCATGCTTGAGAATGCTCGAGTTATGTGAGTGGAGGTGGTTTGTTTAGTGGAGGAGACATTTCCACGTTCTATTCTCACAAGCCAACTACATCTTATAGTGCATTTGGTGGATGAGATTGCTATATGCGGTACTATACATGCACGATGTTCCTCGAGCACTTCATGAAGACCTTAAAGGGCTTTGTGAGACAAAATGCAAGACCCAAAGGTAGCATGGCCGAGGGTTGGTTGGTACAAGAGTCACTTGTATATATTTCTGAGTTTCTTGTTGATGTGGATAGCTCTCTCCCACGACTATGGAGAGATGATGAAGACCTAAGGATGACCTCTATTGTGCCTCAAGGGAAAGGATGCAACAAAGTAATAGACACGGAGTTGCATAATAGTATCAACCTCTATTGCGTGCTTAATAGTGATGTGATGAAAAGATGGGTGACAAGAAACAAGGATGCAAAGGCAAGAAGACAAGAAGAAAGGCCCCTCTTTCGTACACACCACGGATCTCGTGTGCCATACCCTTAGTATCTAAGAGCACTTCCAAAGGATATTCATGTGGATTGGCTACTTGATGAAATGGAGAAAGCAGAGAAAGATGAGAGGATGCATATCACAATGGAAGAATGGGAGTATGCTAGGGGATGCATGAGCAAGGTCGGTATATAGAATGTTATGCATAAGTTAGGAGCTTTCAATAATTTAGATTGCTTATTTAATTGATTTTTTCTTGGTGTAGTGCACTATGTTCAATGCTATATGGTGTGAGGGCAAGCATTTTCGAACACAACGGATTGATGATAAGAGAAACACACAAGATTGCGGTGTCATTGCTAGCTTTGAGGGAGCCAATGGAGCCATGGATGATTATTGTGGCATAATCCAAGATATTATTAAGCTTGACTTTCGACGCTTCTTTGTGTATGTTTTGGATGTAAAGTGGTTTAAGGACGTGGTGGAAAGAGGCCCTAATGCAGCAATCAAACACCATGCAAGTGCCTTTGTAACTATTGACTCCACAAAGTTTTGGCAAAGTAGGAAGGACACACTAGTACTACCGCAACAATGTGAACAGGTACTGTGCACACATATAAAAATACTCGCTTTTAAATATTTGATACCTTCGATGCAAGGAATATAACATGATTGTATTTGTGTTTGAATTAGGTTGTCTATCAACCAATGGTGGATAATAATAGATGGTGGCATGTCATACCTATTATGCCACGTTCCAAAGTTCCAAAGTGATCATGAGATAGGAGATATAGATATTGAGGCCATTACCCGTGAGGACGAGCCTACCATTGGTGATGCTGATTTTGATGAGCACATGAGTAGCACAAGTAGTAGTGGGTTGAATGTATTTGTAGATCTGAACACTTGTTTGGATTTTGAAGTAGATAGTTTGGCAAGGGTTGATCTCATTGAGGATGAGATGGAACCGTAGCCCATCATTGATATTGGCAAAACTATTTTACATAGTCTCATTCTCCTCACCTCACTTAATTCTTGTATATGTGGGCTTGTAAAAAAGCATTGATGTTTTTGTTAAAATTATGTGCTTTGGTAATCATGGGCAATGTTTGAAAGCAATGATGTACACCAAAATCTCACTTTTTGTATTCTCTGTTTTGCGTCTAAATATGCATCTAATTCCTAGTGTAAACGCGCTAATAGACGCACTAATGCACGTGCAAATAGATGCGCTGATAAACACAATGTTAGACGGGCCCGTATTTTCTCAATGTAGACGTGTAAATAGACGTGGTAATACACGCGCAAATAGACGAGCTGTTAGACGTGCTATTAGACACGCCCGTAATTTCTCTATTCAAGCAATGCCTATAGATGCGCCCGCTATTTTGCGCGTCTATCAAGCGCATCTATAGTTGCTTTGTGTTGTTGTGATAACAAAATATCGTTAGGTCATTCACTGATGGACCTATCACATTTGTAAGCATTAACTCTTGATTTTTTGTTCAATGGGGGCATATAAATTAAAATATGTCGGGCCACGCCGGAGATCAAATAAGTATAACCCTTAATAGTTCAATGTGAGATCTTTGTCCATGGAAATTTAGGCTGGTTTTCACACGCGCATGAACAAGGAAGCGTGAAGGGGTGTTCAGCTTTGATGGCACAAAGTGATTGGTGAAACTTCTTGTCCGTTGGATTTTTTCCTAGGCGGCCTAGGCAGGCCTCCAAAGGTGTGGACAACCAAAAAATACTGTGTTTGAGGCCCCATCTTCTCTCTCATCCAATCCCATTCGTGAATAGTGCTCAAATGAGTTTTTAGGAGGATGTATGTGAAACTAACCTTACTCCCAGGCACAAGTTAAACGATTAAGCGGTCAGCCTCTAAGAACTAGCTCAAGGCACTCAATGTGAGACTTAGATCGTTGAATTACCAAACTTTAAAGCTTTTGGACGACAATATATTTTCAACGGGGAGCAAGCTGAAGGCTTATTTCACAATATATTTTCAACGGGGAGCAAGCTGAAGGCTTATTTGCTGCATGAAAGTACAGAACAGAGGATATTGTTGCGATTGTAAGATCATCAACGACCTGTCAAGAATGCTCTCAGATAATTGGTTGTTAGTAGGGCTTTTGGCCAACGACGTTTCCAGGAGGATTGTATTCACATGCGATCACAGTTGATCCGTCGCTGCACGTGAGGACGGCGCATCCTAAGTTCTGTGAATCGCGCCAGACGACCTGCGTGTAATGCCCACAAACTTGCCCTGGATCGCAGGTGTTGGAATCGTAGTGATAGTACTGGCTCTCCGAGACCCAAGCGTTGACAGCATCAGTGGGAGACCACTGAGCACCAGCGCTACCCCAGAAAAGGTTCTCGCCGTACGGACCCCCGGAATGGGCGAGCTGACAGTGATCACTGGGCGCAAAGTAAGATTGAGCGTATGCTGCCAAGCTTGAATCCCATGTCAAAGGCTGAACGCCCACAGCGGAGCGCGCCTGGTTATGATCTTGGAGGAACTCATCTTCCTGGCTCTGCGCGGCGGAAGGGTGCGACGCGATTAGTAGTACAAGCGTGAGAGCCATGATGATATGAACGGTCCCAAACCTTGAACGTAAGATCGCTTCCATGCTGCAGACACAAAGTCATCTTTTGTTCCATAAGAAACCAAACCAAAATCTATGTACCTTGCCTGCGAGACACTTGCATTTTCATTTTCACAGAACAGAAGAAATTCATGCTCCATACAAAGAACAAACAATGTCCACCCCTCTCTCTCTCGCTCTCTCTCTCTCTCTCTCACACACACATAGAGACACAAGTTAAAACATATTATGATGGAAATCTCGTCAAAAACATAGGTTAGCTTCTCCTCCATTAGGCAACGGCACAATGTGGAATCATGTTATAGCTCAGACAAAGGCTGAACACTAATTTACAAGAAGAAATAGAATGAACCTCTTGCAAGAAGAAATGAGTTGCTGCAATGTCGGAGAGAACTACTTAGTGCGACACACCCCTCAATTGTTGTGAGCCTCTTTTATCAAGCTGCAGCCGTGCCTTTGATGTGGACCTTTTCTAGGAATCAATGAGAAAGCCATATATTTTACCAAATGTTCTTTGTGATCTCTTGACCACGAAGTCTGTTGTGGCAAGCAACCATAAATTTCCACTAACGTGTTATGTGGTCTCTTGACCAAGGCTCAAGTTGGGTCCATCAAGCGTGCAATGCACGATTGATGGAAAATTTCTTGGATCAAAAGTTGCAATTGGGTCCCAAAATTCTAGCCCAATATTGGAATTGCATAGTGTCCAATGTTGCAACCGGGCCCACAAAACTAGTCTTATATTGGTGTGATATTCAATCTCACAAAAACTAGCCTTGTATTGGTGTGATATTCAATCTCACAATATTAAAATACTTGTTTTATTTCTTTTAATGGGCATGCTAAAATAGGGTTCTTGTCATTCTTTTCCAGTAGGTCCCCCCAATTGAAAAGATTCAAAATTACATTAAATAGTGGAAAAGGTAGGAGGGGAGGGTTGGAAAGGCAAGGGGAGGGTAAGGAGGACATCCCTCTATTTATGAGGGGAAGAGGGACCTACCTTCTTTGCCTTCCTCCCCTGTGAGTCCTTGGAGTGGGTACTTGGAGTTGTTGAGTTCAAGTCCTCACCTTTGCATGAAATTTTCAAGTTACAAATTTAACCTTGGCTTAATTAGGGATACTCCACCTTTTCACCTAAGAAGTCAATTGAATTTCTCAATTGAAAAAAAAAAGGCCCTTTGAATTACATTTCTCCTCTAGTTAAGTTATATCTATGGAATAATTTGTTGAGATTCAAGGCATCCAGAATAGGTAAATGGAAAGTATAGGTGAGCAAGGAATTAGGTGAGAGGCAATTCTTTATGATAGATGCTCTTATGATTTAGGGCCACCATAGGGTGGTAGCACACACATGCATGCACCATGTATCCACGTGCATGAAAAACCTTGATAGGCTCTACATATAGGTCCCAATAGTCGTAAAGAATGGGCCTTCTAGACATTCAAAAGCATCAAAAGTCTCACTTCCAAATACCAAGCACAGTCATAGCTCTCAAAGGTTCTACTACAATTACTAAGTTGCATTTTATGCTTTTACGAATACTAGCATCATTGAAGCTGCAACAACTTTTGGATGACATTTGAAAGCCATAATCTTATTAAGAAACTTTCACCACATTTGGACTATTCAGGGAATTTCTAGGATGTGGGAGAAAACTAAATGAGACTCTTGAAAGACATGCTTAGTTATTTTGACACTCATGCAAGTCTATTCAAAATTTTCAAAACACAAAAGTACAGGTAGTTTTGCATCATTTTCTCCATTTGTCTCCTTACATCAATGTACATTTTGAAATTGCAATGTAATTAAACAATGCAATTTAAAAGAATAATGTCATATACAATGAAATTACTATATACTATAAAGTTACAATGTATTTTGTATAAAATGAGAATGAACCTCTTGCAAGAAGAAATGAATTGCTATGATGTGACAATGAAATTACAATGTAATTACAAAAAAGGGAGAATGAACCTTTTGCAACAAGAAATGAATTGCTACAATGTGGGAGAGAACTAAATATTGAGACACTCCCTCTGTTGTTTTCAAACTCTTTTATCAAGATGCAACCATGCCTTTGATGTGGACCTAAATCTTGTTTTGTGATTCCTTTCTAAACTAATCATCATGACACTTGGGCCTCTAATTTTGCACAATTGGTAAGAAATCCATAATTTTTTTTGTGATTTCCTTTCTAAATGATTTTATGACTCTTCCGAAAGCAATTGATGATAAAGCCATATTCAGCCAATGTCCTATGTGGGCTAACAAAGTCTAGACAACCATAAATTTCAACTAACATGCTATGTTTGTGGTCCATTGACCAATATTGAAGTTGGATCCATGCTTGGGTGGGGTCACTAGGCGAGCACTAGGCCTATGTGTGAAACCCCTTATCTCTACATTTATTAAGAAAAAAACGCTCTTTTCAATTCATATTCAATCTATGAATATCCCCTCTATATAATACACTTTTGTATGTGAAAAATGTATAAAAAGAGGATTAAAAACACTCTTTCTATTGAATCCACATGCTACTCTTACTTATTTATGAGTGACTCACCCAAGGGTCCATGAAGCATGTGCAATGCATGATTGATGGAATTTTTCTCATCTGAAAAGCCATAAATTTCAACCAGGGACATCCTATGTGGCCTCTTGACCACAAAGTCCATTGTAGCAAGACAGCCATAAAATTCAACTAGCATGCTATATGTGCAATCTATTGACCAATACTGAAGTTGGGTCCATGAAGCATGCAATGCATGAGTGAGGCAAAATTTCTTGGCTGAAAAGTCACAATTGGATCCAAAAATTCTAGCCCAATATTGCACTTGCATGGTGTCCAATATTGCAATTGGGCCCAAAATATCTAAACCTATGTTGGTGTGAAATTCAACATTATGATATGAAAATACCTTGAGTTTTTTTGTGTGTGATATGGTTAGAATTAAAATACGACTCTTATCAATCTTTTCTCATACCTCCCCCTGAAATTTAAAATGTATTGATTAGTGAAAAATATAGGAGGTGATGGGTGGAAATACAAGGGGAGGTTGTCTAAGATATCCCTTTATTCGGGGTGGGGGAGTCGTCCTCCTGTGTGGGGGGGCTCCCCTCTTAAGCCCCCTCCCCTTTGACTTATGAGAGTGAGACTCTCAACTTTTTTACAACATTTTCACATAGCATAATGGTAAGACCTTGGAGTGGGTACTTGGAGCTATTCAGTTCAAGTTCCCACCTTTGCATGAAATTTAAAAGCTACACAAGTTTAACCTAAGATTAATTGGGGGTACTCCACCTTTTCACCTAAGAATCCAATTTTTTTCTCAATCGAAAAAGAAAAGCGGCCTTTTCTACCTTTCTCCACAGGCCCAAGTTATATGTATGGACTTATAATTTCTTGATATTAAAGGCCTTCAAAATAGATAAAAGGTGAGAAAACTAATGGATGAAATAAGTGAGAGCCAATCACTTTATATTATAGGCTATTGACACTTACAGCCAACTAAACGGTGGTAGCACACACATGCATGCACATGTGTCCATGTGCTTGGAAATCCTTGAGGGGACTCTACATGGATATAGGTCCCAAATAGGCATAAAGAGTACGCCTTCTAGAAAGGCATCAAGTTTGTGCATGCAAAGCATTAAGAGGCCTCTACATGGATATAGTTCTCAAATAGCCATTAAAATTGGGCCTTCTAAAAAGTCCAACGCATCAAAGTTTATGTTCCAACACATCAAAGGTTTCACGTCCAAATACAAAGCATATTCATAGCTCCCAAAGCCTCTACTACAATTACTTAATTGGATTTTATGCTTTAAATATGAATATAAACAGCATTGAAGTAAAAACTTCTCGTGAAATCCAAAATCTTCTTAAGAAACTTTCAACACTTTTGGACAATTCAAACTTTCAATGGGCATGTAGCCTCTAAATCTTGTGGGAAGCAAGGAATTTGTAGGATGGACTCATAAAAGTCTCAATTTAATTCAAATTTTTCAAAACACATAGAAATACATAGTTTTACATCATTTTTCTCCTTATGCACGATTAAAAATGTTCCCTTGATCATTGATTAATTACTTTAAAAGGAAATGCTTGAGTAACATAAATTTATTATTCCCTTTCAAATTCAATTGCACTACTCATAAAAAAGTTTGAATTTGCATTTTAAGCATATTTTTTATGTCTATTTTATGTATGAAATTTTAGTGTCTATATTAAGCGTATCTATATTAAGTGTGAGACTTTTTCATAGAATGGTTTCTTTGATTTGATTTCCCTTTAACCTTGTTGTATGAAAAGTAATATTGTTAGCAATATAATATAAATAATTTTAGCGAGTTGGATTTTAAATTCATTATACTCATTATGAAAAAAGGGAGCTCATTTTGGGGCCTTTTGGCCAAAATGAAAAATAGCTCTCAACCAATGGCCATAGGGCCAACGTAACGTGGGGAAATTTTAAAATTTTTGAAAAAATTTTGGAATTTTGGAGCAAAAAATAATATTTTATTCATGTACAACTATCAATAACAAATAAAAAATTTGGTCGAGGAACGAGTGTGATTTTGTGAAATGGTGTATTTATGAAGATGCTACCGACTAGAATATAAATTTTAAAAGTTTTTTGTGGGGACGACAATATATTAACTGGTCCTAGTTCTACGAGAAGGTGTGTTGATCATAATATTGAAGAGTGAGGTTTAAGAGCGATCTCGTTGCTTTGTCAATCTCTCTCTTTGATAATATTCTTAAAGTTTTGAATAAGAAGATCATGCTTATGAGAGACTAGAATATAATGTGTGCTCCTTGATATGTCCATTGAGTTTTTAGGTGTAATTCGAGTATAAGTCTGGATACTAGTCTCAATGGCACCCATCGACAATCAAAACCGTTCTTGTGCAAAACATTGTGTTGATCAGACTGGCGAGAATGAAGCTATAGACATGAGTTCCCTACCTCATCGACCTCTTTCCTTTATATCTTCTATCGAAGTTTCCAACAAGGTTACTGTGGATGGTTGCTAGCAAAGTTTTATTGTATCAAAAGGAAGTTGGGTGCTAATGCAACCAAACAAAAGGAAGAAGCCACGTTCAAGTAATCCCTTTTTGGCATCTTGGAAGGGTAGGGTGAAAGATTTTAGAACCAAGGAGGGGATGAAGTCCATAAAGCAAATATTGGTTCAACATGTATACATGCATAGAGAGCTTGTGTTGTGAGAGAATTATCCAAATTATCTTCTACAACACAGACCAAATTGTAAGTGACTTCATTGAGAATTCATATTTCATAATGAGAGAATTTCTTAAACCTCAATGTCTTGATTTTTATTTTCAAATATATATCCTTCATCTTATGAGCAGTGGAAGCCTACCGAATGCATTTTAGGATTCATGGATGTGTTACATGGGTCCATAGGAGAATTGCAATATCAAGTTAGATCGGCAACATATTAGTCAAGAGTCTTTTTTTGTGATCATTTTTACCAACTATTGGATAAATCCAACACACATAGTGTGTTGAAGAAACTAGCTCTCCTAGCATGGAATACCATTGATTGCCTAATTACTCATGGTACCGTAATAGAGTCATATAGCGCTAGGTTGCTTACAGAAGTACAATGATTCTTACGGCCAGGGATTGCTAGTAAAATCGATAAAATAAATATTTGCATGCCAATAACTGCATTTGTACATCTATTCAATAAACTTTCTATCAAGATTTGCAAGATGGTGCTCACTTATAATGCAAATGGTGTTGAAAGAATTCTTGACTTCTTGGATTATTGGGACATGATAACATCCAACCAAGTATACTGTGAGGTTGTGCACAAGTCGATTAAACTTAAGTTATACATGATTGCCACTCACAATGTCAATCCTTTTACGATAGACGTAGTAGAATGATTGGGAACCCAATTGGTTCCAATGGATCAAAATTTGAACTCTTTTGGTCTTGAGAATGAAGCACTTGATATTACTGTGAACAAGAATGAAAATTTATTGGGAATTATATCAATCAAACAATGCTGCACACTTGCACAATTACACAGGACTTCAGGTGGAGAGAGAGGGCAATGTTGCATAAGGATTCTAATTTATTCTAAATAACAAGAAGATAAATCAAGAGTTGAACATAATTCAATGTTTTTTCTTTATTATTGAACAAATCAGAGAAAGACTAGATGTTTTTGCTTTTTAACGCACACCATTGATTAACACTACATGTTGGCAAGTATTGCACTGAAGGGAAAGGAGAATTCTGTGTAGAGGTCCATCCGAAATGGGATTATTGAGATAATTCAAAACTGATGATTACATATAATGTATTAATATAGCACACGGGTACAAAATGATTATTTACATAGTAAGATGCTCCAAGTAAGTATTTTATGTGCATAATACCTTTTTCCTTTCAAATTTGTGAGTGAATAATTATAAGCAACTAATCAACCACCTCCTCGTGGGTTCAGTTCATACTACCTACTAGCATTTCATGTAGTGCATCAAAGGACTTGAAAGATTGTATTTATAAGATGGGCGAGCTTGTGAGGTACTTTACATGATACAAAATATGATGCGTATCAATGCTCCATGCAAGGTGTTCATATTGCTAATGTGGTGTACTTTTTCATTTCTAGGTATGTGAGCTCAAAGGAAATAGATCCCACCATGCTTGAGAATGCTCGAGTTATGTGAGTGGAGGTGGTTTGTTTAGTGGAGGAGACATTTCCACGTTCTATTCTCACAAGCCAACTACATCTTATAGTGCATTTGGTGGATGAGATTGCTATATGCGGTACTATACATGCACGATGTTCCTCGAGCGCTTCATGAAGACCTTAAAGGGCTTTGTGAGACAAAATGCAAGACCCAAATGTAGCATGGCCGAGGGTTGGTTGGTGAGTCACTTGTATATATTTCTGAGTTTCTTGTTGATGTGGATAGCTCTCTCCCACGACTATGGAGAGATGATGAAGACCTAAGGATGACCTCTATTGTGCCTCAAGGGAAAGGATGCAACAAAGTAATAGACACGGAGTTGCATAATAGTATCAACCTCTATTGCGTGCTTAATAGTGATGTGATGAAAAGATGGGTGACAAGAAACAAGGATGCAAAGGCAAGAAGACAAGAAGAAAGGCCCCTCTTTCGTACACACCACGGATCTCGTGTGCCATACCCTTAGTATCTAAGAGCACTTCCAAAGGATATTCATGTGGATTGGCTACTTGATGAAATGGAGAAAGCAGAGAAAGATGAGAGGATGCATATCACAATGGAAGAATGGGAGTATGCTAGGGGATGCATGAGCAAGGTCGGTATATAGAATGTTATGCATAAGTTAGGAGCTTTCAATAATTTAGATTGCTTATTTAATTGATTTTTTCTTGGTGTAGTGCACTATGTTCAATGCTATATGGTGTGAGGGCAAGCATTTTCGAACACAACGGATTGATGATAAGAGAAACACACAAGATTGCGGTGTCATTGCTAGCTTTGAGGGAGCCAATGGAGCCATGGATGATTATTGTGGCATAATCCAAGATATTATTAAGCTTGACTTTGGACGCTTCTTTGTGTATGTTTTGGATGTAAAGTGGTTTAAGGACGTGGTGGAAAGAGGCCCCAATGCAGCAATCAAACACCATGCAAGTGCCTTTGTAACTATTGACTCCACAAAGTTTTGGCAAAGTAGGAAGGACACACTAGTACTACCGCAACAATGTGAACAGGTACTGTGCACACATATAAAAATACTCGCTTTTAAATATTTGATACCTTCGATGCAAGGAATATAACATGATTGTATTTGTGTTTGAATTAGGTTGTCTATCAACCAATGGTGGATAATAATAGATGGTGGCATGTCATACCTATTATGCCACGTTCCAAAGTTCCAAAGTGATCATGAGATAGGAGATATAGATATTGAGGCCATTACCCGTGAGGACGAGCCTACCATTGGTGATGCTGATTTTGATGAGCACATGAGTAGCACAAGTAGTAGTGGGTTGAATGTATTTGTAGATTTGAACACTTGTTTGGATTTTGAAGTAGATAGTTTGGCAAGGGTTGATCTCATTGAGGATGAGATGGAACCGTAGCCCATCATTGATATTGGCAAAACTATTTTACATAGTCTCATTCTCCTCACCTCACTTAATTCTTGTATATGTGGGCTTGTAAAAAAGCATTGATGTTTTTGTTAAAATTATGTGCTTTGGTAATCATGGGCAATGTTTGAAAGCAATGATGTACACCAAAATCTCACTTTCTGTATTCTCTGTTTTGCGTCTAAATATGCATCTAATTCCTAGTGTAAACGCGCTAATAGACGCACTAATACACGTGCAAATAGATGCGCTGATAAACACAATGTTAGACGGGCCCGTATTTTCTCAATGTAGACGTGTAAATAGACATGGTAATACACGCGCAAATAGACGAGCTGTTAGACGTGCTATTAGACGCGCCCGTAATTTCTCTATTCAAGCAATGCCTATAGATGCGCCCGCTATTTTGCGCGTCTATCAAGCGCATCTATAGTTGCTTTGTGTTGTTGTGATAACAAAATATCGTTAGGTCATTCACTGATGGACCTATCACATTTGTAAGCATTAACTCTTGATTTTTTGTTCAATGGGGGCATATAAATTAAAATATGTCGGGCCACGCCGGAGATCAAATAAGTATAACCCTTAATAGTTCAATGTGAGATCTTTGTCCATGGAAATTTAGGCTGGTTTTCACACGCGCATGAACAAGGAAGCGTGAAGGGGTGTTCAGCTTTGATGGCACAAAGTGATTGGTGAAACTTCTTGTCCGTTGGATTTTTTCCTAGGCGGCCTAGGCAGGCCTCCAAAGGTGTGGACAACCAAAAAATACTGTGTTTGAGGCCCCATCTTCTCTCTCATCCAATCCCATTCGTGAATAGTGCTCAAATGAGTTTTTAGGAGGATGTATGTGAAACTAACCTTACTCCCAGGCACAAGTTAAACGATTAAGCGGTCAGCCTCTAAGAACTAGCTCAAGGCACTCAATGTGAGACTTAGATCGTTGAATTACCAAACTTTAAAGCTTTTGGACGACAATATATTTTCAACGGGGAGCAAGCTGAAGGCTTATTTCACAATATATTTTCAACGGGGAGCAAGCTGAAGGCTTATTTGCTGCATGAAAGTACAGAACAGAGGATATTGTTGCGATTGTAAGATCATCAACGACCTGTCAAGAATGCTCTCGGGTAATTGGTTGTTAGTAGGGCTTTTGGCCAACGACGTTTCCAGGAGGATTGTATTCACATGCGATCACAGTTGATCCGTCGCTGCACGTGAGGACGGCGCATCCTAAGTTCTGTGAATCGCGCCAGACGACCTGCGTGTAATGCCCACAAACTTGCCCTGGATCGCAGGTGTTGGAATCGTAGTGATAGTACTGGCTCTCCGAGACCCAAGCGTTGACAGCATCACTGGGAGACCACTGAGCACCAGCGCTACCCCAGAAAAGGTTCTCGCCGTACGGACCCCCGGAATGGGCGAGCTGACAGTGATCACTGGGCGCAAAGTAAGATTGAGCGTATGCTGCCAAGCTTGAATCCCATGTCAAAGGCTGAACGCCCACAGCGGAGCGCGCCTGGTTATGATCTTGGAGGAACTCATCTTCCTGGCTCTGCGCGGCGGAAGGGTGCGACGCGATTAGTAGTACAAGCGTGAGAGCCATGATGATATGAACGGTCCCAAACCTTGAACGTAAGATCGCTTCCATGCTGCAGACACAAAGTCATCTTTTGTTCCATAAGAAACCAAACCAAAATCTATGTACCTTGCCTGCGAGACACTTGCATTTTCATTTTCACAGAACAGAAGAAATTCATGCTCCATACAAAGAACAAACAATGTCCACCCCTCTCTCTCTCGCGCTCTCTCTCTCTCTCTCACACACACATAGAGACACAAGTTAAAACATATTATGATGGAAATCTCGTCAAAAACATAGGTTAGCTTCTCCTCCATTAGGCAACGGCACAATGTGGAATCATGTTATAGCTCAGACAAAGGCTGAACACTAATTTACAAGAAGAAATAGAATGAACCTCTTGCAAGAAGAAATGAGTTGCTGCAATGTCGGAGAGAACTACTTAGTGCGACACACCCCTCAATTGTTGTGAGCCTCTTTTATCAAGCTGCAGCCGTGCCTTTGATGTGGACCTCTTTTCTTTTCTAGACTATTCTATGACTCTTGGACCTCTAATTTTACGCAATTGGTAAGAAACCCATAGTTTTACTATGACTTTTGGTTTCTTGATTTCTTTTCTAAAGGATTCTTTTGACTCTTGGTCATGATTTCTAGGAATCAATGAGAAAGCCATATATTTTACCAAATGTTCTTTGTGATCTCTTGACCACGAAGTCTGTTGTGGCAAGCAACCATAAATTTCCACTAACGTGTTATGTGGTCTCTTGACCAAGGCTCAAGTTGGGTCCATCAAGCGTGCAATGCACGATTGATGGAAAATTTCTTGGATCAAAAGTTGCAATTGGGTCCCAAAATTCTAGCCCAATATTGGAATTGCATAGTGTCCAATGTTGCAACCGGGCCCACAAAACTAGTCTTATATTGGTGTGATATTCAATCTCACAAAAACTAGCCTTGTATTGGTGTGATATTCAATCTCACAATATTAAAATACTTGTTTTATTTCTTTTAATGGGCATGCTAAAATAGGGTTCTTGTCATTCTTTTCCAGTAGGTCCCCCCAATTGAAAAGATTCAAAATTACATTAAATAGTGGAAAAGGTAGGAGGGGAGGGTTGGAAAGGCAAGGGGAGGGTAAGGAGGACATCCCTCTATTTATGAGGGGAAGAGGGACCTACCTTCTTTGCCTTCCTCCCCTGTGAGTCCTTGGAGTGGGTACTTGGAGTTGTTGAGTTCAAGTCCTCACCTTTGCATGAAATTTTCAAGTTACAAATTTAACCTTGGCTTAATTAGGGATACTCCACCTTTTCACCTAAGAAGTCAATTGAATTTCTCAATTGAAAAAAAAAAGGCCCTTTGAATTACATTTCTCCTCTAGTTAAGTTATATCTATGGAATAATTTGTTGAGATTCAAGGCATCCAGAATAGGTAAATGGAAAGTATAGGTGAGCAAGGAATTAGGTGAGAGGCAATTCTTTATGATAGATGCTCTTATGATTTAGGGCCACCATAGGGTGGTAGCACACACATGCATGCACCATGTATCCACGTGCATGAAAAACCTTGATAGGCTCTACATATAGGTCCCAATAGTCGTAAAGAATGGGCCTTCTAGACATTCAAAAGCATCAAAAGTCTCACTTCCAAATACCAAGCACAGTCATAGCTCTCAAAGGTTCTACTACAATTACTAAGTTGCATTTTATGCTTTTACGAATACTAGCATCATTGAAGCTGCAACAACTTTTGGATGACATTTGAAAGCCATAATCTTAGTAAGAAACTTTCACCACATTTGGACTATTCAGGGAATTTCTAGGATGTGGGAGAAAACTAAATGAGACTCTTGAAAGACATGCTTAGTTATTTTGACACTCATGCAAGTCTATTCAAAATTTTCAAAACACAAAAGTACAGGTAGTTTTGCATCATTTTCTCCATTTGTCTCCTTACATCAATGTACATTTTGAAATTGCAATGTAATTAAACAATGCAATTTAAAAGAATAATGTCATATACAATGAAATTACTATATACTATAAAGTTACAATGTATTTTGTATAAAATGAGAATGAACCTCTTGCAAGAAGAAATGAATTGCTATGATGTGACAATGAAATTACAATGTAATTACAAAAAAGGGAGAATGAACCTTTTGCAACAAGAAATGAATTGCTACAATGTGGGAGAGAACTAAATATTGAGACACTCCCTCTGTTGTTTTCAAACTCTTTTATCAAGATGCAACCATGCCTTTGATGTGGACCTAAATCTTGTTTTGTGATTCCTTTCTAAACTAATCATCATGACACTTGGGCCTCTAATTTTGCACAATTGGTAAGAAATCCATAATTTTTTTTGTGATTTCCTTTCTAAATGATTTTATGACTCTTCCGAAAGCAATTGATGATAAAGCCATATTCAGCCAATGTCCTATGTGGGCTAACAAAGTCTAGACAACCATAAATTTCAACTAACATGCTATGTTTGTGGTCCATTGACCAATATTGAAGTTGGATCCATGCTTGGGTGGGGTCACTAGGCGAGCACTAGGCCTATGTGTGAAACCCCTTATCTCTAGATTTATTAAGAAAAAAACGCTCTTTTCAATTCATATTCAATCTATGAATATCCCCTCTATATAATACACTTTTGTATGTGAAAAATGTATAAAAAGAGGATTAAAAACACTCTTTCTATTGAATCCACATGCTACTCTTACTTATTTATGAGTGACTCACCCAAGGGTCCATGAAGCATGTGTAATGCATGATTGATGGAATTTTTCTCATCTGAAAAGCCATAAATTTCAACCAGGGACATCCTATGTGGCCTCTTGACCACAAAGTCCATTGTAGCAAGACAGCCATAAAATTCAACTAGCATGCTATATGTGCAATCTATTGACCAATACTGAAGTTGGGTCCATGAAGCATGCAATGCATGAGTGAGGCAAAATTTCTTGGCTGAAAAGTCACAATTGGATCCAAAAATTCTAGCCCAATATTGCACTTGCATGGTGTCCAATATTGCAATTGGGCCCAAAATATCTAAACCTATGTTGGTGTGAAATTCAACATTATGATATGAAAATACCTTGAGTTTTTTTGTGTGTGATATGGTTAGAATTAAAATACGACTCTTATCAATCTTTTCTCATACCTCCCCCTGAAATTTAAAATGTATTGATTAGTGAAAAATATAGGAGGTGATGGGTGGAAATACAAGGGGAGGTTGTCTAAGATATCCCTTTATTCGGGGTGGGGGAGTCGTCCTCTTGTGTGGGGGGGCTCCCCTCTTAAGCCCCCTCCCCTTTGACTTATGAGAGTGAGACTCTCAGCTTTTTTACAACATTTTCACATAGCATAATGGTAAGACCTTGGAGTGGGTACTTGGAGCTATTCAGTTCAAGTTCCCACCTTTGCATGAAATTTAAAAGCTACACAAGTTTAACCTAAGATTAATTGGGGGTACTCCACCTTTTCACCTAAGAATCCAATTTTTTTCTCAATCGAAAAAGAAAAGCGGCCTTTTCTACCTTTCTCCACAGGCCCAAGTTATATGTATGGACTTATAATTTCTTGATATTAAAGGCCTTCAAAATAGATAAAAGGTGAGAAAACTAATGGATGAAATAAGTGAGAGCCAATCACTTTATATTATAGGCTATTGACACTTACAGCCAACTAAACGGTGGTAGCACACACATGCATGCACATGTGTCCATGTGCTTGGAAATCCTTGAGGGGACTCTACATGGATATAGGTCCCAAATAGGCATAAAGAGTACGCCTTCTAGAAAGGCATCAAGTTTGTGCATGCAAAGCATTAAGAGGCCTCTACATGGATATAGTTCTCAAATAGCCATTAAAATTGCGCCTTCTAAAAAGTCCAACGCATCAAAGTTTATGTTCCAACACATCAAAGGTTTCACGTCCAAATACAAAGCATATTCATAGCTCCCAAAGCCTCTACTACAATTACTTAATTGGATTTTATGCTTTAAATATGAATATTAACAGCATTGAAGTAAAAACTTCTTGTGAAATCCAAAATCTTCTTAAGAAACTTTCATTACTTTTGGACAATTCAAACTTTCAATGGGCATGTAGCGTCTAAATCTTGTGGGAAGCAAGGAATTTGTAGGATGGACTCATAAAAGTCTCAATTTAATTCAAATTTTTCAAAACACATAGAAATACATAGTTTTACATCATTTTTCTCCTTATGCACGATTAAAAATGTTCCCTTCATTGATTAATTACTTTAAAAGGAAATGCTTGAGTAACATAAATTTATTATTCCCTTTCAAATTCAATTGCACTACTCATAAAAAAGTTTGAATTTGCATTTTAAGCATATTTTTTATGTCTATTTTATGTATGAAATTTTAGTGTCTATATTAAGCGTATCTATATTAAGTGTGAGACTTTTTCATAGAATGGTTTCTTTGATTTGATTTCCCTTTAACCTTGTTGTATGAAAAGTAATATTGTTAGCAATATAATATAAATAATTTTAGCGAGTTGGATTTTAAATTCATTATACTCATTATGAAAAAAGGGAGCTCATTTTGGGGCCTTTTGGCCAAAATGAAAAATAGCTCTCAACCAATGGCCATAGGGCCAATGTAACGTGGGGAAATTTTAAAATTTTTGAAAAAATTTTGGAATTTTGGAGCAAAAAATTATATTTTATTCATGTACAACTATCAATAACAAATAAAAAATTTGGTCGAGGAACGAGTGTGATTTTGTAAAATGGTGTATTTATGAAGATGCTACCGACTAGAATATAAATTTTAAAAGTTTTTTGTGGGGACGACAATATATTAACTGGTCCTAGTTCTACGAGAAGGTGTGTTGATCATAATATTGAAGAGTGAGGTTTAAGAGCGATCTCGTTGCTTTGTCAATCTCTCTCTTTGATAATATTCTTAAAGTTTTGAATAAGAAGATCATGCTTATGAGAGACTAGAATATAATGTGTGCTCCTTGATATGTCCATTGAGTTTTTAGGTGTAATTCGAGTATAAGTCTGGATACTAGTCTCAATGGCACCCATCGACAATCAAAACCGTTCTTGTGCAAAACATTGTGTTGATCAGACTGGCGAGAATGAAGCTATAGACATGAGTTCCCTACCTCATCGACCTCTTTCCTTTATATCTTCTATCGAAGTTTCCAACAAGGTTACTGTGGATGGTTGCTAGCAAAGTTTTATTGTATCAAAAGGAAGTTGGGTGCTAATGCAACCAAACAAAAGGACGAAGCCACGTTCAAGTAATCCCTTTTTGGCATCTTGGAAGGGTAGGGTGAAAGATTTTAGAACCAAGGAGCGGATGAAGTCCATAAAGGAAATATTGGTTCAACATGTATACATGCATAGAGAGCTTGTGTTGTGAGAGAATTATGCAAATTATCTTCTACAACACAGACCAAATTGTAAGTGACTTCATTGAGAATTCATATTTCATAATGAGAGAATTTCTTAAACCTCAATGTCTTGATTTTTATTTTCAAATATATATCCTTCATCTTATGAGCAGTGGAAGCCTACCGAATGCATTTTAGGATTCATGGATGTGTTACATGGGTCCATAGGAGAATTGCAATATCAAGTTAGATCGGCAACATATTAGTCAAGAGTCTTTTTTTGTGATCATTTTTACCAACTATTGGATAAATCCAACACACATAGTGTGTTGAAGAAACTAGCTCTCCTAGCATGGAATACCATTGATTGCCTAATTACTCATGGTACCGTAATAGAGTCATATAGTGCTAGGTTGCTTACAGAAGTACAATGATTCTTACGGCCAGGGATTGCTAGTAAAATCGATAAAATAAATATTTGCATGCCAATAACTGCATTTGTACATCTATTCAATAAACTTTCTATCAAGATTTGCAAGATGGTGCTCACTTATAATGCAAATGGTGTTGAAAGAATTCTTGACTTCTTGGATTATTGGGACATGATAACATCCAACCAAGTATACTGTGAGGTTGTGCACAAGTCGATTAAACTTAAGTTATACATGATTGCCACTCACAATGTCAATCCTTTTACGATAGACGTAGTAGAATGATTGGGAACCCAATTGGTTCCAATGGATCAAAATTTGAACTCTTTTGGTCTTGAGAATGAAGCACTTGATATTACTGTGAACAAGAATGAAAATTTATTGGGAATTATATCAATCAAACAATGCTGCACACTTGCACAATTACACAGGACTTCAGGTGGAGAGAGAGGGAAATGTTGCATAAGGATTCTAATTTATTCTAAATAACAAGAAGATAAATCAAGAGTTGAACATAATTCAATGTTTTTTCTTTATTATTGAACAAATCAGAGAAAGACTAGATGTTTTTGCTTTTTAACGCACACCATTGATTAACACTACATGTTGGCAAGTATTGCACTGAAGGGAAAGGAGAATTCTGTGTAGAGGTCCATCCGAAATGGGATTATTGAGATAATTCAAAACTGATGATTACATATAATGTATTAATATAGCACACGGGTACAAAATGATTATTTACATAGTAAAGAAATGTGATGCAACGGATGAAAAGTATACATGATAATGTCAAATAACTAGATGATTCTCAGGCAATCACTATCGTTCACGCGATGGCTAATGCTGTGAAGGGTTGGCATCCTATGCCTAGGATGATCCTATGATGAAGGTTGATCACGGAGCTTCTCTTGTACCTTTTTCTCATCCACCACTTCCTCTTCCATGTTCTCATCAAGCATCTCTACCAAAATAGCCTTTGCTCTAGTTGTTGAATTTTTCTCCTACTCTCTTTAGTGTTGGTATATATGAAAAGAGCAAGTCACAGAAGCTCTACAATAGTGTTGGCTCTAAAGTTGCATCCATAATCTACAATGTAACTATATTCCTTCATCATTTGCAAACAATAATAGAAATTCAATTTCTCTCGTATTGTAACAGTGTAGAATCACATCTCAAAGTATGGAGAATGGGATGCGACCGTAAACATGGTAAGTGCTCGGTAAGTGTTAAAGAGTTAAGGTTGATTGAGATACCTATGGGTGTTCATATGTTTGAGTTATGATCCCGTTTTAATTTGATATAGGATGCAGTGCCACACCCGCATATGTTGCCCTATGCTCGCCATGAGGAGGCGAAGCGTCGGCGATATGAGGTGGGATCTTCAGGAGGGACCGTTACGGATGCATGGAGTGATGGTGATAGTAGCCCTCCGCCATTCCCTCATGAAGCCGTGGAGGAGGAGGTGTTTGATGATATGGTGCGGGATTTATATGTCCATCAAGGGAGGGATGGCAGCATGGAGCAGGATGATCTTTTTACTACAGCATCGACTCCACTGTTTGAGGGGTACACATTCTCTGTTCTACGTGCCCTCCTTGAGTTAGTAAACTTGCAAACCATCTATGGATGGAGCAATGCAAGTTTGAATACTCAAGTAAGCTTTAAAGTCTGTTTTGCAAACATGGTGAATTATGCTAGTGGGTCAATTACTCGAATTCTTTTCCTCATTTATGGTCTTCACGTGTAGGCTATTGTGTAAAATGCTTCCAAGGGAGAATAAATTACCGACCTCAAGAGATATGGCAAGGCAACATGTGACCTCTCTTGGAGGATTAGATTACAAGCGCATCCATGCATGCGTCAACGATTGCGTTTTGTTTCATGGACTACATAAGGATGCAAGAGAGTGCCCTACTTGTGGAGAGGCAAGATATAGAGCAGATCTCAAAACTTTGGACGTGCCTCGTAAGGTTCTGCGACATTTTCCCATAATCCCTCGCATCCAACATATGTTCAAGTGCAAATCCATTGCAGAGCTCATGTCATGGCATTACTCCCATCGATCAACCGATGGCAACTGGAGAACTCCCGCAGACTCTCCTGCGTGGAAGCATATTGAAGACACATGGCCAAGCTTCAAGGAAGAACCTAGGAGCTTGAGACTTGGATTGGGTATGGATGGTGTGAACCCATTTGGTCTCAAAAGCACCTCTTACAGTGTATGGCTAGTGATATTGGTGAATTATAATCTTCCACCCTCTATGGCTATTAAGAAAGGACATGTTATGCTGTCCCTTCTAATTCCAGGGAAACATAAAGTCAAAAATCCTGATGTTTATTTGGAGCCTTTGATTGATGAGCTAGAGATACTTTGGAGAGGTATCGAGGTGCATGATGTGAGCAGGCCTCCCTCGTCTTGATGTGGACGATGCATGACTTCCCAGGCTATGGCGAGTGTTCAGGTAAGCATTGCACTTCTAATTATGAATAGGCAAAGGATGTGGCACCCTAAACCCACCTTCAACTCTTAATTGTGTCTATCCAGGTCTCACTACATCGGGTTACCATGCATGTCCTGTTTGTGGTCCTCACTAGTTGCCTCATGGGCAGACGCATTGAATAAGGTCATCTATGAGAATCACCATCGATTTCTCCCACCTGATCATCCTAGATATGTTGCCCCTTGGAATGAAGTCCTCCCACAATCACTCACCGCGGGAGATTGGATGAGAATTTGGGACGGTTCCATGACTCCTCCACCACTTGGCATGAGTCGGTAAGGGTTTGCAACTACTGTGTGCTATATTGGCTAGAAATAAAGATTGCCCGCTAACACTTTATTTTGTTTAGATACTCCATCTTTTATCGTTTACCATATTGGTCCCACCTCAAGATCAATCACCTGCTTGATCCCATGCATATCTTCAAGAATGTGGCATCTACCATTTGGGAGAATTTGAATGGGACACGAGATTCCATACGCATAAGGGAGGATCTACGTACCACAGGGAGGATGCGTGAAGCTTGGCCACAAGAGAGACCAAATGGGCATGTTTTTTTACCTCGTGCACCGTGAAGGTTATCAAAGCTAGAGATGGCGGTGGTGAAGCGCACTATTACTACAATTCGTACTCCCACTGGATGCATGAGGTGTTTGAAGGGAGCCTTTATAAAGAGCAAGAAAAGAGGTGTAGAGCAATTATATGGCTTGAAATCTCATGATTGGCACAAGATGCTCCAAGTAAGTATTTTATGTGCATAATACCTTTTTCCTTTCAAATTTGTGAGTGAATAATTATAAGCAACTAATCAACCACCTCCTCGTGGGTTCAGTTCATACTACCTACTAGCATTTCATGTAGTGCATCGAAGGACATGAAAGATTGTATTTATAAGATGGGCGAGCTTGTGAGGTACTTTACATGATACAAAATATGATGCGTATCAATGCTCATGCAAGGTGTTCATATTGCTAATGTGGTGTACTTTTTCATTTCTAGGTATGTGAGCTCAAAGGAAATAGATCCCACCATGCTTGAGAATGCTCGAGTTATGTGAGTGGAGGTGGTTTGTTTAGTGGAGGAGACATTTCCACGTTCTATTCTCACAAGCCAACTACATCTTATAGTGCATTTGGTGGATGAGATTGCTATATGCGGTGCTATACATGCACGATGTTCCTCGAGCGCTTCATGAAGACCTTGAAGGGCTTTGTGAGACAAAATACAAGACCCAAAGGTAGCATGGCCGAGGGTTGGTTGGTACAAGAGTCACTTGTATATATTTCTGAGTTTCTTGTTGATGTGGATAGCTCTCTCCCACGACTATGGAGAGATGATGAAGACCTAAGGATGACCTCTAGGGAAAGGACGCAACAAAGTAATAGACACGGAGTTGCATAATAGTATCAACCTCTATTGTGCCTCAAGGGAAAGGATGCAACAAAGTAATAGACACGGAGTTGCATAATAGTATCAACCTCTATTGCGTGCTTAATAGTGATGTGATGAAAAGATGGGTGACAAGAAACAAGGATGCAAAGGCAAGAAGACAAGAAGAAAGGCCCCTCTTTCGTACACACCACGGATCTCGTGTGCCATACCCTTAGTATCTAAGAGCACTTCCAAAGGATATTCATGTGGATTGGCTACTTGATGAAATGGAGAAAGCAGAGAAAGATGAGAGGATGCATATCACAATGGAAGAATGGGAGTATGCTAGGGGATGCATGAGCAAGGTCGGTATATAGAATGTTATGCGTAAGTTAGGAGCTTTCAATAATTTAGATTGCTTATTTAATTGATTTTTTTCAAATATTTAGATTGCTTATTTAATTGATTTTTTCTTGGTGTAGTGCACTATGTTCAATGCTATACGGTGTGAGGGCAAGCATTTTCGAACACAACGGATTGATGATAAGAGAAACACACAAGATTGCGGTGTCATTGCTAGCTTTGAGGGAGCCAATGGAGCCATGGATGATTATTGTGGCATAATCCAAGATATTATTAAGCTTGACTTTCGACGCTTCTTTGTGTATGTTTTGGATGTAAAGTGGTTTAAGGACGTGGTGGAAAGAGGCCCTAATGCAGCAATCAAACATCATGCAAGTGGCTTTGTAGCTATTGACTCCACAAAGTTTTGGCAAAGTAGGAAGGACACACTAGTACTACCGCAACAATGTGAACAGGTACTGTGCACACATATAAAAATACTCGCTTTTAAATATTTGATACCTTCGATGCAAGGAATATAACATGATTGTATTTGTGTTTGAATTAGGTTGTCTATCAACCAATGGTGGATAATAATAGATGGTGGCATGTCATACCTATTATGCCACGTTCCAAAGTTCAGCCTCTAAGAACTAGCTCAAGGCACTCAATGTGAGACTTAGATCGTTGAATTACCAAACTTTAAAGCTTTTGGACGACAATATATTTTCAACGGGGAGCAAGCTGAAGGCTTATTTCACAATATATTTTCAACGGGGAGCAAGCTGAAGGCTTATTTGCTGCATGAAAGTACAGAACAGAGGATATTGTTGCGATTGTAAGATCATCAACGACCTGTCAAGAATGCTCTCGGGTAATTGGTTGTTAGTAGGGCTTTTGGCCAACGACGTTTCCAGGAGGATTGTATTCACATGCGATCACAGTTGATCCGTCGCTGCACGTGAGGACGGCGCATCCTAAGTTCTGTGAATCGCGCCAGACGACCTGCGTGTAATGCCCACAAACTTGCCCTGGATCGCAGGTGTTGGAATCGTAGTGATAGTACTGGCTCTCCGAGACCCAAGCGTTGACAGCATCAGTGGGAGACCACTGAGCACCAGCGCTACCCCAGAAAAGGTTCTCGCCGTACGGACCCCCGGAATGGGCAAGCTGACAGTGATCACTGGGCGCAAAGTAAGATTGAGCGTATGCTGCCAAGCTTGAATCCCATGTCAAAGGCTGAACGCCCACAGCGGAGCGCGCCTGGTTATGATCTTGGAGGAACTCATCTTCCTGGCTCTGCGCGGCGGAAGGGTGCGACGCGATTAGTAGTACAAGCGTGAGAGCCATGATGATATGAACGGTCCCAAACCTTGAACGTAAGATCGCTTCCATGCTGCAGACACAAAGTCATCTTTTGTTCCATAAGAAACCAAACCAAAATCTATGTACCTTGCCTGCGAGACACTTGCATTTTCATTTTCACAGAACAGAAGAAATTCATGCTCCATACAAAGAACAAACAATGTCCACCCCTCTCTCTCTCGCTCTCTCTCTCTCTCTCTCACACACACATAGAGACACAAGTTAAAACATATTATGATGGAAATCTCGTCAAAAACATAGGTTAGCTTCTCCTCCATTAGGCAACGGCACAATGTGGAATCATGTTATAGCTCAGACAAAGGCTGAACACTAATTTACAAGAAGAAATAGAATGAACCTCTTGCAAGAAGAAATGAGTTGCTGCAATGTCGGAGAGAACTACTTAGTGCGACACACCCCTCAATTGT
This sequence comes from Dipteris shenzhenensis, assembly GCF_047967505.1. NCBI lineage: Eukaryota > Viridiplantae > Streptophyta > Polypodiopsida > Gleicheniales > Dipteridaceae > Dipteris > Dipteris shenzhenensis. The sequence continues at coordinate 26,801,745 of NC_141616.1, forward strand.
TGTGAGCCTCTTTTATCAAGCTGCAGCCGTGCCTTTGATGTGGACCTCTTTTCTTTTCTAGACTATTCTATGACTCTTGGACCTCTAATTTTACGCAATTGGTAAGAAACCCATAGTTTTACTATGACTTTTGGTTTCGTGATTTCTTTTCTAAAGGATTCTTATGACTCTTGGTCATGATTTCTAGGAATCAATGAGAAAGCCATATATTTTACCAAATGTTCTTTGTGATCTCTTGACCACGAAGTCTGTTGTGGCAAGCAACCATAAATTTCCACTAACGTGTTATGTGGTCTCTTGACCAAGGCTCAAGTTGGGTCCATCAAGCGTGCAATGCACGATTGATGGAAAATTTCTTGGATCAAAAGTTGCAATTGGGTCCCAAAATTCTAGCCCAATATTGGAATTGCATAGTGTCCAATGTTGCAACCGGGCCCACAAAACTAGTCTTATATTGGTGTGATATTCAATCTCACAAAAACTAGCCTTGTATTGGTGTGATATTCAATCTCACAATATTAAAATACTTGTTTTATTTCTTTTAATGGGCATGCTAAAATAGGGTTCTTGTCATTCTTTTCTAGTAGGTCCCCCCAATTGAAAAGATTCAAAATTACATTAAATAGTGGAAAAGGTAGGAGGGGAGGGTTGGAAAGGCAAGGGGAGGGTAAGGAGGACATCCCTCTATTTATGAGGGGAAGAGGGACCTACCTTCTTTGCCTTCCTCCCCTGTAAGTCCTTGGAGTGGGTACTTGGAGTTGTTGAGTTCAAGTCCTCACCTTTGCATGAAATTTTCAAGTTACAAATTTAACCTTGGCTTAATTAGGGATACTCCACCTTTTCACCTAAGAAGTCAATTGAATTTCTCAATTGAAAAAAAAAAGGCCCTTTGAATTACATTTCTCCTCTAATTAAGTTATATCTATGGAATAATTTGTTGAGATTCAAGGCATCCAGAATAGGTAAATGGAAAGTATAGGTGAGCAAGGAATTAGGTGAGAGGCAATTCTTTATGATAGATGCTCTTATGATTTAGGGCCACCATAGGGTGGTAGCACACACATGCATGCACCATGTATCCACGTGCATGAAAAACCTTGATAGGCTCTACATATAGGTCCCAATAGTCGTAAAGAATGGGCCTTCTAGACATTCAAAAGCATCAAAAGTCTCACTTCCAAATGCCAAGCACAGTCATAGCTCTCAAAGGTTCTACTACAATTACTAAGTTGCATTTTATGCTTTTACGAATACTAGCATCATTGAAGCTGCAACAACTTTTGGATGACATTTGAAAGCCATAATCTTATTAAGAAACTTTCACCACATTTGGACTATTCAGGGAATTTCTAGGATGTGGGAGAAAACTAAATGAGACTCTTGAAAGACATGCTTAGTTATTTTGACACTCATGCAAGTCTATTCAAAATTTTCAAAACACAAAAGTACAGGTAGTTTTGCATCATTTTCTCCATTTGTCTCCTTACATCAATGTGTGGGGGGGCTCCCCTCTTAAACGGCCCCCTCCCCTTTGACTTATGAGAGTGAGACTCTCAACGTTTTTTACAACATTTTCACATAGCATAATGGTAAGACCTTGGAGTGGGTACTTGGAGCTATTCAGTTCAAGTTCCCACCTTTGCATGAAATTTAAAAGCTACACAAGTTTAACCTTAGATTAATTGGGGGTATTCCACCTTTTCACCTAAGAATCCAATTTTTTTCTCAATCGAAAAAGAAAAGCGGCCTTTTCTACCTTTCTCCACAGGCCCAAGTTTTATGTATGGAATTATAATTTCTTGATATTAAAGGCCTTCAAAATAGATAAAAGGTGAGAAAACTAATGGATGAAATAAGTGAGAGCCAATCACTTTATATTATAGGCTATTGACACTTACAGCCAACTAAACGGTGGTAGCACACACATGCATGCACATGTGTCCATGTGCTTGGAAATCCTTGAGGGGACTCTACATGGATATAGGTCCCAAATAGGCATAAAGAGTACGCCTTCTAGAAAGGCATCAAGTTTGTGCATGCAAAGCATTAAGAGGCCTCTACATGGATATAGTTCTCAAATAGCCATTAAAATTGGGCCTTCTAAAAAGTCCAAAGCATCAAAGTTTATGTTCCAACACATCAAAGGTTTCACGTCCAAATACAAAGCATATTCATAGCTCCCAAAGCCTCTACTACAATTACTTAATTGGATTTTATGCTTTAAATATGAATATTAACAGCATTGAAGTAAAAACTTCTTGTGAAATCCAAAATCTTCTTAAGAAACTTTCATTACTTTTGGACAATTCAAACTTTCAATGGGCATGTAGCCTCTAAATCTTGTGGGAAGCAAGGAATTTGTAGGATGGACTCATAAAAGTCTCAATTTAATTCAAATTTTTCAAAACACATAGAAATACATAGTTTTACATCATTTTTCTCCTTATGCACGATTAAAAATGTTCCCTTCATTGATTAATTACTTTAAAAGGAAATGCTTGAGTAACATAAATTTATTATTCCCTTTCAAATTCAATTGCACTACTCATAAAAAAGTTTGAATTTGCATTTTAAGCATATTTTTTATGTCTATTTTATGTATGAAATTTTAGTGTCTATATTAAGCGTATCTATATTAAGTGTGAGACTTTTTCATAGAATGGTTTCTTTGTTTTGATTTCCCTTTAACCTTGTTGTATGAAAAGTAATATTGTTAGCAATATAATATAAATAATTTTAGCGAGTTGGATTTTAAATTCATTATACTCATTATGAAAAAAGGGAGCTCATTTTGGGGCCTTTTGGCCAAAATGAAAAATAGCTCTCAACCAATGGCCATAGGGCCAACGTAACGTGGGGAAATTTTTGAAAAAATTTTGGAATTTTGGAGCAAAAAATAATATTTTATTCATGTACAACTATCAATAACAAATAAAAAATTTGGTCGAGGAACGAGTGTGATTTTGTGAAATGGTGTATTTATGAAGATGCTATCGACTAGAATATAAATTTTAAAAGTTTTTCGTGGGGACGACAATATATTAACTGGTCCTAGTTCTACGAGAAGTTGTGTTGATCATAATATTGAAGAGTGAAGTTTAAGAGCGATCTCGTTGCTTTGTCAATCTCTCTCTTTGATAATATTCTTAAAGTTTTGAATAAGAAGGTCATGCTTATGAGAGACTAGAATATAATGTGTGCTCCTTGATATGTCCATTGAGTTTTTAGGTGTAATTCGAGTATAAGTCTGGATACTAGTCTCAATGGCACCCATCGACAATCAAAACCGTTCTTGTGCAAAACATATTGTTGATCAGACTGGTGAGAATGAAGCTATAGACATGAGTTCCCTACCTCATCGACCTCTTTCCTTTATATCTTCTATCGAAGTTTCCAACAAGGTTACTGTGGATGGTTGCTAGCAAAGTTTTATTGTATCAAAAGGAAGTTGGGTGCTAATGCAACCAAACAGAAGGAAGAAGCCACATTCAAGTAATCCCTTTTTGGCATCTTGGAAGGGTAGGGTGAAAGATTTTAGAACCAAGGAGGGGATGAAGTCCATAAAGGAAATATTGGTTCAACATGTACACATGCATAGAGAGCTTGTGTTGTGAGAGAATTATCCAAATTATCTTCTACAACACAGACCAAATTGTGACTTCATTGAGAATTCATATTTCATAATGAGAGAATTTCTTAAACCTCAATGTCTTGATTTTTATTTTCAAATATATATCCTTCATCTTATGAGCAGTGGAAGCCTACCGAATGCATTTTAGGATTCATGGATGTGTTACATGGGTCCATAGGTGAATTGCAATATCAAGTTAGATTGGCAACATATTAGTCAAGAGTCTTTTTTTCTGATCATTTTTACCAACTATTGGATAAATCCAACACACATAGTGTGTTGAAGAAACTAGCTCTCCTAGCATGGAATACCATTGATTGCCTAATTACTCATGGTACCGTAATAGAGTCATATAGCGCTAGGTTGCTTACAGAAGTACAATGATCCTTACGGCCAGGGATTGCTAGTAAAATCGACAAAATAAATATTTGCATGCCAATAACTGCATTTGTACATCTATTCAATAAACTTTCTATCAAGATTTGCAAGATGGTGCTCACTTATAATGCAAATGGTGTTGAAAGAATTCTTGACTTCTTGGATTATGGTTGGGACATGATAACATCCAACCAAGTATACTGTGAGGTTGTGCACAAGTCGATTAAACTTAAGTTATACATGATTGCCACTCACAATGTCAATCCTTTTACTATAGACGTAGTAGAATGATTGGGAACCCAATTGGTTCCAATGGATCAAAATTTGAACTCTTTTGGTCTTGAGAATGAAGCACTTGATATTACTGTGAACAAGAATGAAAATTTATTGGGAATTATATCAGTCAAACAATGCTGCACACTCGCGCAATTACACATGACTTCAGCTGGAGAGAGAGGGCAATGTTGCATAAGGATTCTAATTTATTCTAAATAACAAGAAGATAAATCAAGAGTTGAACATAATTCAATGTTTTTTCTTTATTATTGAACAAATCAGAGAAAGACTAGATGTTTTTGCTTTTTAACGCACACCATTGATTAACACTACATGTTGGCAAGTATTGCACTGAAGGGAAAGGAGAATTCTATGTAAAGGTCCATCTGAAATGGGATTTTTGAGATAATTCAAAACTCATGATTACATATAATGTATTAATATAGCACACGGGTACAAAATGATTATTTACATAGTAAACAAATGTGATGCAACGGATGAAAAGTATACATGATAATGTCAAATAACTAGATGATTCTCATGCAATCACTATCATTCACGTGATGGCTAATGCTGTGAAGGGTTGGCATCCTATGCCTAGGATGATCCTATGATGAAGGTTGGTCACGGAGCTTCTCTTGTACCTTTTTCTCATCCACCACTTCCTCTACCATGTTCTCATCAAGCATCTCTACCAGAATAGCCTTTGCTCTAGTTGTTGAATTTTTCTCCTACACTCTTTAGTGTTGGTATATATAGAAAGAGCAAGTCACAGAAGCTCTACAATAGTGTTGGCTCTAAAGTTGCATCCATAATCTACAATGTGACTATATTCCTTCATCATTTGCAAACAACAATAGAAATTCAATTTCTCTAGTATTGTAACAGTTTTTCATGAAAATTTTGTAATAGATACATCTATATTTATGAGTGAACTCTCTCTCTCTCTCTCTCTCTCTCTCTCTCTCTCTCATGAAAGGCATCATGGAACACAGTGCCTATGGGTTCAGAAAATTGCTCCTACTTTGAATCGCTACTGTACCGATAAAAAAAACTCTTATATAGCCTACTCTCTCTCTCTCTCTCTCTCTCTCTCTCAATCCATCCCTCTCCTCTCTCTATGTGTGTGTGTGTGTGCACGTGCGCGTGCACGTGTGTATGTGTGTGTACATCATAGTATCTCCTCCCCTTCATGTTGTTTCTTCCACTGCTACTGCCACTTCTTTTGGGGTGGATGTTTCTAACCCTCCAGATTTAGTTTCAACTCAGCAGTCTCATTTTGAAGGAGTGGAGTCTTATTTGCTTTCTCCAATCTTTGATTTACAACCTTTTGAGTTACATGTCAATATATCCTCTTTAGATGTATTTAATGCTGGTACTCAGAATACAGATTTGCCCGAGCAAGATAAACAGGATATGGATGTGCCCCTTTTAGAGGGGATTATACCGGATGCTTCCCCTACTCTTTCTGAGAGTGAAGCTGAAATGCTGAGTCCTGCTTTATCAGATACAACTCCTTCATTGGAGAATACAAATGTTGATTTAGCCCCTTTGCCTTTGATGCGTATGCCAAAGTCTTCTTCTGTTCGGGATGCAGAAGTGCCTTTTTCACTAGAATCTTTTCATCCCATGTTACAACAATTTTTTGACCCTATGATTCAAAAATTTTGGGAGCTAGCATATATCAAGAAGAATCACAAGGGAGAAAACCAGCTTGTTTTTATTGATGGGATGGTTTCATCACTACATCAGTTTTTACAAAGCAATAATTTGAAGCTGGAGGATGCTGTGTTTGATCCTCCTCCAGCTTGATATTTGGTTGCCTCATGACTTTTGCTCTGAGACTTTACTTGTAAATTCTTTTCCTTGTACTTATTGGTGGGTTTTTACGTCTTTTGAGGTTTCCCACATAGAAATATAAGATTTCACCTGTAAAAAAGTGTGTACATCAAAGAGTGTACAAAAAAAAAGATATGGAGGATTGGCAATTTCCCAACACTCTCTACTACACATGGACCCTATTGCGATGCTTAAGTACCGATGTTTAGCGTGCGTGGGGTGCTAACTGTCGGTATTCGAAGCGGGCTTCGTTAAGGGTCGCTATATAGCGACTTTAGGCAAACATCGCTATATAGCGACGCTTGCCTAAAGTCACTATATAGCAAGGCTTGCCTAAAGTCGCTATATAGCGATGCTTATCAGATTGGTGATGGTCGTTATATAGCGACACTGAGACAATTTCCTATAACGACATTTTACAGAGAGTTTTTTTTTCCATACCGACCTTAAAAGATAGTTTTTCCCAATGACAAATTTTTTTTCATTTTCATTTATGTTTGATCCTTTGAGAGAATCAAAGTACAAGAGCATGTACATCAAGCCTTTGAAGCTCATATATACATGTCCAAGTTTGAGATGAAAAAAATCGATGAAGAGCATTTACATCAACGGCTTCATCCTGAACCAACTCTAACGCACTAAACAAGTCTATCTCTAACTCTATATCGAGTTGATCTCCTATATCATCATCATACTCTAGCATCGTACATTCACCTAAGAGTACTTCATCATCTTCTTCAATAAAGTGTGGATATTCTTGATGATCGTCATCTTCTTCCTCAATATCGTGATCATCATCTTCCTCTCGTATGATGTCATTATGCGCATCTTCCTCTTGGCTCATATTGTGATCTTCGTCTTCTTTGCTAGATCCATCTGCATCAATTGTATCCGGCATTGGTAGTGGCATCTCCATATCCACATCTCTATCTTCAAAATTTTGCTTACTTCGTGGTGCAACTTGGATCACGTACCACCATCTATATATGAAATTATACTTAAGTACATGTATCAATGGATATTTAAAAACAAAAGCTTTGATTAATTAAATCATTAATATGCACCTGCTCACAATGCTCGGGAAGAAAAAAAGTATCACTTTCATCGGTCCAAAGTTTGGTGGAGTCTATTGCAAAGAAACCGCTATTGTCTTTTCTCACTGTCGCATGGGGACCAATGTAAATAGTTCTAAACCATTTTACATTAAGAATGAAAATACTAAATCATCTGAAATCAATTTCATAGATGTCGTGTCTGGTTCCACGTCTGGTTCCACAATAATCCAACTGTGAGGAGAGAAGATTCGTATCCAAAGCACTTGCTCAACTATCTTGTGTGAAGTTAGCCATGACTCCACAATCATACATGAATCTCTTTGAATCAATGCATTCCACGCGAAAATGTTATCCATATGACCATAATGCACTGTAATTTTTGTACCATCATTAAAACAATGAAGATGCATCTATTTTATAGCGTATATTGTCACAAATAATTACTTAATTATGTCATTGGGTAAGAAACTTACATGCATCATACATCCAGATGATAACTCTCGCTCGCGCTCGTTTATTGTCTCTCCATCGCATTCGGATTTACGTAGAGCCAGTTGTAGCCAATCAAGTGACATGTGAGTGGGGAGAAGGGCGAGATCTCATGGATATGGTTGCAATCGCCTGTACATTACTCTGAATCTCATTCTTGCATTTATTCTTTTTGCTTTGGCTACTTCATATCTCTCAATCCACTTGTGCATCTCCTTGCTATTGAGGATACAAAACTTATTGAATTTCTCCACTCTTGCACAAGCCATCCCTCTGCCATGCTTGCTTCTGGTCTTGCTCTTTGTCTTACAAATCCCTTCAAAGTTTTCATAAACCGCTCAAGAAAAAACATCCACCGACTATGAACGGTACCTGCAATGCCACCTCATCAACTATGTGCACGAGCAAGTGCACTTGAGTTGTCATAATGCTCGAGGGAAAGTGCTTCTCAAGCAAGCATATGGCTTCGATGGATTCCACCCTAGCCTTCCCGATGCTTAAAATGGAGATCTCTTTTTGAGATATCCACCTATTTCACATGCCCATGTAAGATATATTCATAATCAGTCTATAGATTATTCAGCTTGAATTGAAGAAAATGCAATCAATGCGATTTGATAGTAAGCATACATCACAATACCACTGATCTTGAATATAAAATTTCTAACATCTTCTTGTAAGCACCCTTTTATTGTGATTAGGAGGATGAACTATCAAAGCAACAAAGAAGTCATGTCAACAATATAACATAATCATAATTACACTAACGCATCACGATTATCGGTACACTAATCCTACAACTTAGAATACGTGTAAGACCTTGTGCTAATCATGGGACTTGAGCCCACTAAGCTTATTGTCCTTTGAAAATGCTCCTTTCAAGCAACGCATGTACCTTGTGGGTGTTTGAAAAGAGGCAATGTCCGCCTTGACCGCTCCCTCCTCTCTCGTAGAGAGGATCCATGTTGCTTTCGGGAGGATAACTTTTCTTGAAGCACGCACTGGGGGCCACAAATGAGACATCCTATTCATAGCACGCAAGTCTTCTCACACTCCTCTCGAGTCTTTGGAGCTAACCAAGTGTGCCCAAATAGTAGCCCCCACATTCTTGAAGATATGCATGGGATCCAAGAGATGATAGATTTGTAACTGACCCCAAGGAGGAGGTTCATACCATGAGGAGGTTCCTCTCCATTCGCCCTCCAAGCCTGAATCCAGTCACTTGCCTTCAAATATGATGGTGGTGGATCAAGCTGACCTCCACGCGCGAGATGGTCTAGTGGAAGGTATCGAGCATGACCTTCATAAACATTTTTCCTCATATGTTTGGAGTATAGTGCAAGGGATTTGAAACCCGGTCCACAAACAGGACAAGCATAGTACCCCTTGTAACAAGTCCTACACGCGTGCATGAATGTGTTAGTATAAGACATGCATGCGAAAGAGAGTCAGAAAAGAATAATCCTATATTATACATGTAAAGACACAACCATGTACCTGCGCACTCTCCATATCCTGGGTAGTCATGCATGGTCCACATCAAGATACCCCTAACCAAAATATCATTGGTATGTCTAGGAGCTCTGGAAATATCAAAGACCCGCACTCCTCTCCATAAGATCTGTAACTCCTCTATCAAAGGTGCCATGTATACGTCCATATTTTTGGCCTTGTACTTCCCTGGCACAAGTAGTGCAAGCATGAGGTGTCCCTTGTTTATTGTTAGCCATGGTGGGATATTGTAATTCACCAAGACTATGGGCCATGTCGACCAAGATGTTGAGTGTAACCCGAAAGGATTCACGCCATCCATGGCGAGCCCAAGATGTAAGTTGCGTGACTCCCTCGTAAAGCACATCCAAAAACTCTGAAATGTGCAACTGAAGGTTTCTTACTAGAAAAGGCTTGCAGTGGGGTCATCCCGTTCACAGCCTTCATGTAGCTACGATTGAGGATGTAAACTACCGTGTTACATGCTTTAGCCCAGAAAGTCTTTGGCAAATCTTTCCCTTTCATCATACTCCGGCCCATTTCGCAGATGACGCGCATCTTGCGTTCTGCTACTCCATTTTGCTGTGATGTATGTGGCGAGGGTTTCTGCCTCTTGATTCCATGACTTTTGCAGTAACTTTCGAATTCAGTCGATGTGAACTCTCCACCTCTGTCTGATCTCAACTTCTTCACCTTCCTCCCCGATTCTTTCTCGACCATTACATGTCATTCCTTGAACCTACTGAAAGCCTCGTCTTTTGTCTTCAGGAAGTATATCCATACCCTTCTACTGTAGTCGTCGATCAGCGTCATGAAGTAGAAGGAACCACCCAAAGCTTCCGTCTCCATCTTTCCGCAGAGGTCCGTGTGAACAAGCTTTAGAGGAGCCTTTGCTCTATTGGCCTCTTTAGGAAAGGGTTGCCAATGCTGCTTGCCCATCATGCAAGCTTCACATACATCGGGAAGATCTGAAATTTCTGGTAGGTCTGCAATCATTCCACTTTTATGCATCTCCTTCAAAGAACTAAGGTTTAGATGACCAAACCTCTCATGCCACAGCTTAGTGTTCTTCACATCGGCTCAAGCATTGAAAGCTAAGAGTTCGTAAATGTTGTTGCACCGTGTACCTTTACCAACAACCTTTCCTTGAAGATCCAGGATCTGTGCACTATTCTTATCGAATTGAACTTTGAGGTCCCGATCCGTGATCGCAGAAATGGACAACAAGTTCCTCTTGATGTCTGGCACATAAAGAACATCGGACAACTGTTTTACAACTCCATCTGACTTGAGAGCAATCGTACCTTTTCCTTTTGCTGGACATTTTGCATCATTGCCGACTGCTACCATGATGTCATTCCCCACCGGCTGTAGAGAGGTATACCAATCCTTCCGACTGGTCATGTGGCGCGATGCACCATTGTCAATGATCCAAGGTTCATCCGCAGGTACATGAACTACCTCCGTGCAAATCTCCTCAATTGCTACGAACAGCTCTATTGGTACTGCCTGCGCGCTATTGCTGGACTCTTTCTTTACTCCGTTCTTCTCATCTACAATCTTCTTTCGGCACTCATTCTGCTTGTGCCCTGCCTTGCTGCAATAGAAGCACTTGATCTTCTTCTTTCTCTTTTTATCATCAGAAGAAGATGGGTTACCAGAGTCCTTACCCTTACCCTTCTTTGATCCGGTCCAGAAAGCCGAATCTTCTCCAGTGCTCGTCTTTTGACGCATCTCCTCCTCCAGAAGCATCGCGTTGAAATCCTCAAAGTTGAGGGGCGGATTTCTATTCTGCGTATTCAGCGCCATAACAAGACCATCGTACTTTGGTGGGAGAATCCGTATGCACCTTCGTGCTAAATTCTCACTGGTGATGGTGATGCCAATCGCAGTCGCGCAGATTCTTCACCCTGGTGATGAACTTCTCTGCCGCTTCAGACTCAGACAACTTCTCATTCGCGAGTTGAGTCTCCAGATTCTAAATCCATGTCTAATTCATGGTCTCGTACTGATTTTTCAAGACCGTCCATGCCTCCTCCGCTGTGGTGACATGTTGAATTAACGCCATGACGGAATCACTAACACTGCAGACAATAGAACACAGCGCATCTGCATTTCTTCTTGTCCATGCGAGAATCTCATCCGCAGTTGGTACTATCTATTGTCCTGCATTGGCTAGATCCGGTCTTGCAACCGGCCTCACGTCCACCCCAGTAGCAGTGTCCCAAAGCTCATATGCGCTTAGGATGGTCTTCATCTTGAACTTCCAGAGAGGATAGTTAGAGCTGTCCAACTTTCCACTTTCGCCGAATTTTATCCTCATCGTCAGGTGAACACTTCAGGCTGGAAAGTTGTTGAATAAGAGATTGCATTTTTGCCAAGTGTGCACTTAAAGCATCATTATTCTCCATTTTATAAAATTGCAGCTTCAAGAAAACCTCGGAGTTTGTGATTTTATTACCAAACAGATTCTCGAGACGCGCCCAAATCTCTTTGGCTGTGGATTGGAAGTTGATATGATGAATCAAAGTGTCGGCGAGGCAAAGTCCAATAAGAGCAATGGCTCTTGACTTGTGTTGCTTCCATATCTTGAGTTGTTGAGGATCCGTTGTTGTATCGTAGTCCTCATCCGCATTGCAAATCTCCAAGCAACAAAGGAGTTCTAACAATGTATTACAATCATATAAGTTACACGAAAGCATCACAAACTTAGTTCTACTAAGCATTCAAGCTAACATGTAGAATACTTGTAAGACCTTTTGCCAATCATGGGATTTGAGGCCACTAAGCTTATTGTCCTTTGTAAATGCTCCCCTAAGGCAACGCATGTGTCCTGTGGGTGTCCGAAAAGATGCAATGTTCCGCCTTCACCCTTGCCTCCTATACCCACCCTCGAGTTCTAGAACCATGCTTTGGGGTTCTATGCACATGCTCTTGGGGCCACAAGTGAGGCATCCTACCCATCTCGTGCCGAGAATTCCCCTTGTGTCTTTGTCACCAACCAAGTGTGCCCAAATAGAATCCCCCATATTCTTGAAGATATGCATGGGATTCAAGAGATTATTGATTTGTAACTCACCCCAATATGGAAGCTCGTGAAAGATCAACAATCGTTCCATTCCAGAAGGAGGCTCCTCACTATTAGCTCTCCAATCCTAAATCCAATCACTTGCCTTTCTACGGACTGGTGGTGGGTCAAGTTGACCTTCACATGCATGATGATCAAGTGGAAGGTATTGAACATGACCTTCACAAACCATCTTCCTCATATGTTTGGAGTGTCGTGCATTAAACTAGGGCCACAAACACGACAAGCATGGTACCCTTGTGTTTTGAGTCCTACATATATGCATGCACAAATAGGTCATTAGACATGCATAGATCACACCACAATAAAGCATAAAGGTATCAATAGGCATGCACAAGCACGTACCTGCCCACTCCCCATATCCTAGATAGTCATGCATGGTCCACATCAAAATTCCCCTGATGAAAATGTATGCATCCCACCTCGAGTCTCTAGAAATATCAAAGACACATATGCCCCTCCATAGAGTCTATAGCTCCTCAATCCAAGGTGCCATGTACACGTCCATATTTTTGGCTTTATACTTCCCCGACACAAGTAGGGAAAGTATGAGGTGTCCCTTCTTTATTGTTAGCCATGGTGGGATATTGTAGTTCACCAAGACTATGAGCCATGTCGAGCGTAACACCAAAGGGTTCATGCCATCCATTGTGAGCCCGAGATGTAAATTGCATGGCTCCCTCGCAAAGTCTGGCCACATGCTGTGTATGTGCTTCCAGGCAGCACAATTTGCAGGGATCCTCAAAGTGTCATCAGTGGACTGGTGTGTAGCATGCCACATCATTAGTTCTCCAATGGACTTGCATCTGAACATGTGTTGTATTCTAGGGATGATGGGAAAATGTCTTGAGACCTTCACTGGATTGTCTCCCCTAGCAAGTCCTATATGTAGTGTTGTGCTCCACACTCTAGTCAATTAACCAAATCACCATACTCATGATGAAACAAAATACAATGGCAAGTGTGGATGGTTTCATAATCCATCCCAACCATCATCAACATCTTCTTTGCTTCGTCTCTGAAATTGGGCATGGTATTTTGGGCAAACAACATCTTCTAGAGCAACGTATTGCAATTTTCATATCCAAGAAACCTTAAGAATGAGATACCAATTAAAACAATTAGGAACGAGCTCGGGGGGGTCACTATGTATAAACCCTCAATATCACGTGCGTTCAAGGCCTATTTGTAAAATCCCTTATCTGTAATTTTTCCATTAATAAAATGTACCCTTTTTCTATATAAATCTGTAAAATTTTCCCAAAATCATTTAAAAAACTCCCTTATGTAAATTAATTTCTATAAAATTTAGATATTAAAAATATCCTTCTGTTGAACTCACGTGACAGGGTTACATATGATGACTGAACCCCCCGAGGGAACGAGATACTAAGAACAAGGATCCAAACATGATTTTCACTAACCTCATTAAGGCTGAGACATGTGTTTGAACAACCATACTTTGCCTGCAAATTCAAGATCAAGAGGCAAGCTCATTGTTTTGTCATCCTCGCATCATCATACAAGCGTGTTGATGCCAAATCTTGCATTATAGTCTCATGCCCAAACATCTCACCCCCATCTCCCATGGTGCCTCCAAAATTAGAATCCATCATGTCTGCCATTCTCTGGTCCTCCTCTACAGGATCATCTTGATAATCATCTCGCTTGAACTGTGGTGGTGGTGGTGCATGTGCTCCCTCGTTGCTCTCCTCATCCTGTATAATGATGGAAGGTTAGTGTGTGCAATACGCAGGCAATACAAATATCCATGAATCACTCAAATATCATTGGTTTACCAATGATGCACTAGCATGATGATCAATCTCCTCTTCTGGTGGCACCTCTCCATACATCTGCATGTGGCGCATGACAATACGGCGCTGATGACGAACCCCTCGCCTGCAATGCGTGCAAGGACAAGGCAATCTCTCATGAAGCCTCCTAACCCCGCCCCCCCCCGAACACAAAACCCTAAACCCCCAGAGCCCCAAACCCCTCTCATCGGTATGGGCGTCAGTATGGGCATTGGTATATACCAACACCCATACCGACACCATCAGTATATATACCAATGCCCATATTGACACTAGTACGAACGCCTCTGCTATATACACCGACGCCAATACCAATGGCATCGAGGGGGACAAAAACCGCGCTTTTCCTCCCGCGATACCATTTCTCCTCCCTCCCCCTCCCCCCTCTCCATCCTCTCCTACATTCTCCCTCTCCACCTACAAGACTTGTTGCATCTCCCTCTCCACCTCAAGATAAGAATTTCTCTCATCTACTTCTATTTCAAGTTTTTTTGGTTTCTTTGTCTTTCTTTCTCCCTCTCCTCTAAGGGAAGGGGAGAGGTGAAGAAGGGAAGAGTGGGGAGGGGGTCTCCCTAATGCATGCTCTGGCGGCCGTGCGGCTGCCAAGACCATACTGCATGCTCTAGGAAGGGGAGGGGACGGGTGAGGAAGGGGAGGGGGCTCACTAATACATGCTCTGGCGGCCGCGGCCACCCAATTTGTATTTTGGATTGGAAGGTGGATGGGTGCAGGGAAGACAGAGGGGAGGGAGAAGAGAGAGGGATAGGGGAGGGTAAGAGAAGAGAGAGAGAGGGGAGAGGAAGAAGAGGAAGAGGGGAGGGAAAAGAGAGAGAGAGAGAGGGGAGCGGAAGGGAAAGAGCGAGAAGAGAGGGAGAGGGGAGAGAAAGAAGAGGAAAGAGACGGACAAGAGGGGACAGGAGAGGAGAAGATAGAGGGAGAGGAGAGGAGAGAAGGAGACGAAGATGTAGAGGCAATGAGGTTCTTCATTCAGTGCTAATGATGCTCTTGATCATGACGAAGATGTAGAAGTTGACACAAAAGAGGATAGTAAGAGAACCCGCATGGTGTTCTTGTCTGTGTAACAATACCATATAACTGAACAAAGTGTTGAACTCTTCAATTCTTTTGACTACAGGGGCGATCATATGTACTTTCTATTGTAAATGCTCTTTTAAAAGTACGAAAAAAGGGCGTATTTTTTTTCATTCAAAAATGAATGTTCCTTCTTTGTAAGCATTGTTGCCTCGCAATATTGTTTGTTTATATGTCGATTACATTCCATAGCATTGACTATATAACATTACTATTGCTAAACCATGGAGAGTGTCCTAACATGCCACCATCCCAAACAACATAACATGTTAAGTGAGGTAGGAAGATTTGAGCACGCACTCTCAATTATTATCTTGTTACATCTTAGAAGCAATCATGCAATACATCAATTTTCCAAATTGGTACAAATTAAATTCAAATCCATTATTGTTCTACCTAATGTAAGTTTAATTGGTACAAATCAAATTCAAATCCAATCTTGTTCTACAATACATCCGGTTGGTAAGTTTGAATAGGCCATTATCTAGTTTGTAAAGCTATTAGTCATTCTTGGATAGAGGAGTTCACCATCTTTTCCAATACTCTATATGATGGAAATAATCAATATAAGTCCACCGTTAAGGGTGCACATGATATTACGAGTAGTACCATCAATGACATTGATACTATGCCTCCTGAAGGGTCATAATACTTCCCGTCTCAAGCATTGAAATGAGAAGAATCCAAGCTAGAAACTCTTTGCTATTAACTCAAGTATTCTCGAGCGGACTTTGAACGATGCTACTTCAAAAGTAAGAGAACTACCCAAAGCTACAAAAATGGGAGGAAAACTCAGAAGCCATAAAAACAAGGCATCTTATAAACCAAAGAAAGAAAACCCTAGAAAATGAATGATTATGAATGAAGACAGACCTTGTAAAGCCCCCTCTACAAGGGGCACATCCATATCCTGTTTATCTTGCTCGGGCAAATCTGTATTCTCAGTACCAGCATATAGAGCCTTGTATAGCAAAAACCAACAAATTGCAATGTAGCACCTCCTATTTATAATTGGGAGACTTTTATGCAACATCCAAAAACCCCTTCTCTTAATCACCAAAAGCTTGTTACAATTAGAGAAGAAAACAGAGCCTTGTATAGCAAAAACCAACAAAGTGCAATGTAGCACCTCCTATTTATAATTGGAAGCACACAAATTTGCAATCGACATAAACATCTCTCACCTATATTGAGCCCAAATACAATCACGTTTTTCAAGGTCAACATTAGAAGCTACAAACTCTTTTTACTCACTTTTATGCAACATCAAAAAACCCCTACAATTTAGTAACGAGGTAACTAGCTGGAAACAATCGAGGATGCTAAAACTAAGCAAAGTCAAGCACAAGTGAACTTGTGTTACAAGTGGTCACAGGGAAGTTTGAATATAGCTCAAGGAATCAAAATCCATGGCAACGAAGAATAGCTTGAGAGAACCATGTGTTGCTAAGCTTCCTCAAGCACCTTTTTCACCTAATCCAATGTTCATAACAAGAAGCTTCTCCAATTTTTCTAGTGAGGGCTCATTATGTGAAAGGTAGTTTTTTTTCACCCTTATCCTCCATTCGTCTATTGGCCATACCACCTTTTAGACATGTGCTGACTAACTATTTTACCTCTCTTCACTTCTCTCTCCCACCACATCTCCATCCCTCATTCAACCACTCAATCTTCTTATCCTTGGTATTTGAGCCTACCAAGCCTTAAGGAACCAATTGCATACATCCTTGACCCCAACACATAACTCACATTTGAGCATGTGCAAGTTGAGACAAACAATCATCTTTGGTATGTAAAACTCTACCTCTAGTACTCTTGAGGAAGTATTGAACCATTAAGAACATCTTAACTTTTAAGCACAATTACTTGGTTTTCAAACACCCTTGTTTGACGTCATCCATTGGAATGGATTGTCTAATTGAAGGCGATGTCCATCCATGCAATGGTGAGTTCAAAGAACGCATTTTGATCTTACAATTCAGCAAAAATAAATGTGGAATTTGGCAATCGTGGCGTGCAACCATGTATGGATGTAGCAAGAGAAATAACACACATATTGCTAAGCAATCACCCACTCACCCCAACAATTTTGTTCGTGCATTGATTCTCATTTTGCATGTAATACTTTTCATTTAAACTACAAGGTACACTTCTCACATGAAAAATGTTGATTTGATCCAAGATGTCCATTGACAACCTCTATGTGTGCTCACACATGCGCACATTTATGTGCGTGCATGCGTGTCTGTCTACACACGGGCATGCATGTGTATGTACCTTATGTGCGTACATGTGTGCATGTACATGTGCATATACATGCAAATGTGTGTGTTGTTGTGTGCGTGCATGTGCGCGTGTGTAAGGCATGCATCATGTCAACTAGTTGTATGTTTGCATTTCTTAAGACACAAGAGTCTTCATTCACACACAACTACTACCTTAAAGACAAAAGAGTCTTTACTCACATCACTACATTATTTGGAAAAAGTTGTGCGCGTGTGTGCATGTGTTGTGCACGCATGTGTGTGTGTGTGTGTGTGTGTGTGTGTGTACATGGGTAAAACCAAGGTTACGATCTTCTACACTAATAATGTTCACGCTCAACACGAGTGTTTCACAAATGAGTGAATTTTCACATGCCCCAAATTTACCATGAAGCCGTATGAAATGCATAACTAGAGGGAATGCACTTTCAACATGTTAACATCAGATCACTCCTCTTCAACTTGATCACAGCCCTAAATATGCAGCTGCTTTTTGGACAATGGCAAAGCACAAATGGTGCATTAGCTACACATGCAATTAGTGTGTGCTTCAACCTCTTCAAGTTGCCATAAAAAATACTATTTCTACACGAATTGAAACCTGATCCAGTCCTTTTACAACAAGGCATATGTGAGTAAAACAAGGCATCCATCCGCAACCACGAGGTGTGCCGCACAGGTAAACAAGAAAACTGGTCCTCCAGCATATCTGCATCATTGTATTTTTATCATTCGATTAAGATTGCTAACTTTATAGAGAAAGCACCCTTAGATGAATATTCACTTGGATATAACTTCTTTCATTTATTCCTGTAGCAACTAGCTTCATTGCTACAACAAAGCTGTACTGAATTCTCAAAAAGCCTGCTTCAACTGCTATTTTCTGTATTCAGGTACTGTATGAGGCACATTTTGTGGCATAAAAGAATCCCCATTTTTGCTCCCCTTTTTCACATCTGTTGAGCTTTGCTTTCCACCCTGTCACGATGGCCGTGTAATCCTCCTAATAGTCAAAATGTACTTCTTTAGTGAGAATTACAATGCTCACCTCTTTATACCAGTAGAGAACTTCACAACCGTTTCAAGACTACATACCACAGAACTGGGTTGGGGGGAGGAAGAGGGGGAGGGGACTTTTTAAGGAAGGCAAACACAAGATAAATCAGGGTAGCAAAAATTGCAATATTTGAAGTAAAGCCACACTCTTAGCATCAAGGACCAGGACCTTCGAGAAAGATGAGGACAACCTATTGTGATTCTAGCCAACCAGAATGTCAGCCTTGCTTTGACTGTTACTAATAACTATTAGGTTGGCAGACAAAAGTACCTTACATTTGCATAGCAATGTCTCACCTCTGAAAAATCCGATACAAATGACTGTTTATTATTCTCAAAACGTGCAAGCTCCTGCTGCAATATTTTCACAAACTGCAATTTCCAGAACTTTGGTTACAAACAACTAAAGTCTCCAACAGCCAAGCCAACACCCCCCCCCCCCAAATTTCCAGAACTTTGGTTACAAACAACTAAATTCTTCAACAGCCAGGCCAACACCCCCCCCCCCACCCCCCCCAAAAAAAACAAAACAAAAAAATACAACAAAGGAAAAATACAACTGGTGACATGGCATCACCTGGATTGTTCGATCCTCTGCTATCACTTCATCAAAACCAGCATCTTTGATCATCTAGAGAAAAATGAAGTCAATAAAAACAGTAAGACACAGAGAACTTTGTGGAAACCAATCAGCATGATTGAGAAAAGGTATAAATACCTGGCCATACTGCCCCACATCATGTAGATCATATCCTCGATCGTTGATGTAATTTGCAAAGTCCTCAGATGGGAGACCTGAGGACTTGCAGTAGTCAGTGATAAGAAGCTTGCCGTTGGGTTTCAGCCATTTATGCATCTTTTTGAAAAGGGATGGCTTGTCCTGTGACAATACAGCAGACATTGATTATTGGCAAATCGTTAACAAAGTGGTCATCAGATGTTGCCAGAGTAGCAAATCCATGACTTTAACCTGTTTTGAAAATCCTAGGTTATCAAGAAAATGGTGATTAGAAATTTCCCGTAGCCCTGCAGCACAGATAAGAGTTCCGAACCACTAGGGTGTGAACTCGCCTATACATCATACCTGCAGGAGATCGAGTCGGAGGAGCACTTTGCTTTCAGATGCCCTATTTATTATGCCATCCGAGGCCGGTACCACTGCCTATTCCGCGACGGATTCGGCCCCCTCACACGCATGCTGCAGTTCCCGGACCAGCGGTGCCTAGCGGCTTTCTTACATGAGATGACCCGCCACCGAGATGCATCTCTCCGGGCACGACAGCATGCGCAGCCCACAGCGTGAGGACACTCAACGATCCATCACTGATTTCTTCCAGTCACAGGATACCTCTCCTCAATCTAGCCGACGACGCGGACGTGAGCGAGAGCCAGAGCCACGATAGCTACGCCAGCGGACAGACTCACACATCCGGGTCCATGACATCCCTTCTATGCTCTCAGCACGCCCTACCGGGGTCACCGTCGCTCTCGTTCTTCAACATAGGGCCTCCCGCCGCCCCTGACGACCGAGCTCGACTAGGCAACGTGACGTCAGAGGCCAATCATCCATCGCAGGGTTTTTTCGACCTCCCATTTGACGGGCCCTCTATGATTGGCCTCTGACGATCACCACAAGCATATATATATATTTGTATCTCCCCCCTTCTGCTCCATTTTTTTGTGCCATTTTTTGTATCATCTGGAGATAGATACACATTTTTTGCACCAGGACTAGACACACCGTCCTTCATAACTTTTTTGAAGAAACGGTTGGCCGGACCGTTTTGAGACCGCCACCGTTATGCTCATTGTACTAGTTATCTTTAGTCTCATAGACCTTCACGGTCTCCCAAAGACTTTAATAAAATTTCTTTCTTTCTTTCTCCCTCAGCCCCCCCTCTCTCCCTCCGCTCAACTACCTCTCACTGTCTCCCTCTCTCTCCTGGCGCTAAGGGAAGTCAGTGCGAGGGGGTGTTTGAAAAGATCATTGATCCAACTGTGATCCCCCAGAGCATGACAACAAATTGAGCTATCTTGACATCCAAAGTAGGAAACCAGACGCATACTCACAGAATTTTTAGCAGCACAAACCTTTGTATGGGCGTATACTCTTGCATATGCAAATAAATCCCCCTCCCTAAAAGTACATGTAAGAAAGCACTGTTTCACTCTAGTCTCTCCCGATTTAAACCATAGGCAAGTTGAAGCCTGACAATTTTACCAAACAAGTGGCAGAAACTGACCTAGAATATGGAAATGCCAAACATAGACACCCGACACTTAAACAGACAAAGTATAGCGTCCTAAAGTACAAACTGAAAATTTAATAGCGCATGCGCCTGGGCTGTTATAAGAACAGAGACGAGTGGATCTCAACAAGTCAAAACATCGCCTGAAGGATGAAAGCAATACCTAAAGAAGAAAACGACCCCCTTATCTTCAGATCAAGCTAAATCATACGAGATAATCATTCTTAGTATTAAATCTCTAGTCTCAAGAAGCTAAGGAGTTTCAGAGAATCTTTGGAGTTCTGTTTCGCAGCAGGTACGATAAGCTGACGGCACAAATCCATAGAATTCTGGTCAGTGACAGGATGGGACATTGAGCTTGGACTAGGATGGATAGAGAAGAAGGGAACCACAGCCGAATATTTGGGATGCCAGGAAGCGTAGACATAACTCTCACCCAGCTACCCAGCATTTGCTCTAGTAACGGAAGAATCAGAAAGGAATCTGCTCTATTGGAGCTCCACCAACTACATCTAGCCTCTAGAACCCTGGTGGTAAACCAAGATTTATTAGCATCCGCATGGTAGATCGATGATTGCATCTTGTTGGTGCTCCTCTTGTCCATGTATTGGTTAGCTCAAGAGAATGATCTCGAAATTGACTCTGGTGGCATAGTTCATACAGGGGCAAGCATAGCTTGGAACACCATCATCTTAACTATGCACAAGGGCGGCCCCAACACTAATGCTTTTAACATTCAGTGTAGAGCCTTTCATACGTACATTGGTGATTAGAGGATGACTGTCTACCAATAAGCCGTGGAATCAGATTCAGGATTGCATTCCTCTAGAGGTACTGAAGACAAGATGGAGTAACAGCTATTATGTTCACGCCTCACTCTCCATCAGACATCTACAGATTCGGCTTGGGACCTTATAGCCAATCTCAAATACAGAGATCAAACGTACAGAGGCTCTATCTGGTTATTGAAGAGATTTCATACCCAAATGTCCTTTTTGGCCTATGAAGGCTTCTTATGCAAGCCTTGTGCCTTTGGTGAAATAAACGCATTCACTAAGGCCATAAAGGAGCACTTTTCTAGAAACCCGAGACCAATACTTACTTTAAGCTACAATCATCGTCAGATGTTTAAATACATTTTTCTCCTCGCAGCTCCTATCAAACTGAAGCTTGAGTTTCTTTACTAGTGAACAGTCCGTAAGAATAAAACAAAAACTGCAAGCATAATTATTTATTATGGGGATAGAAAGATACTTACATTGATATGCAAAAGAGTATCCCGGCTGTACATGACATCAAAATAGTTTGCAGGAAATTCTTTCTTCGTGCAATCTGCTATTTCAAACTGCACAGTGCATTGGCGTCCAATCGCTCGCTCCAAAGCTAAAGATATCATGTTCACAGATAAATCAATTGCTACAACTTCCACATCATAATTTTCTGCCATGAAGAAGTCGCCTCCACCGATGCCACATCCAACATCCAACACTTTTTGACCAGTTTGTAGCTGCAAGTTCTTGACAAAATCTTCTGTGGTTTCTGTAGCACAGAAAAGTCGCAATCTTTTTAGTCATTCCCATTGGACCTATAAACATGATTTTACATGTAAAACAGCACAAAATTATCAAACTACAGGAGTGATAAGCCTTCATCTAGAAGCTGACATAAAGAAATACACAATGCACATAGAAGAATCTTGCTAACCTTTTCCACCAGTGCTCACAAAGCCTTCCCCAAAAATCCACTCATACCGCAATATTCCGTTCAAACTGTGTTGTGATGTGTCCAAAAACCTCTGAAAATTTCTTTCCTCTGGACCTAAAGACTTCACTTTTTGCCAGAGCCAGCAGATCTGGCAAACAACATATTCTCTCAGATCTGGCATAGCTTTTTGTCGTATATCACAAGCCCGGAAAAATGCAAATACTGAACATATTGCAAGCATTTAGAGGCACTTTGTGCTACCTTGAAGTTACAGGTGAAGACATGATCGAAATTCAGTACCTGATTCTGATTGGGTTTCTTCAGAACATAAGCATTCACACATTTACAACTAATAAGTTGCAATTCTGAGTAGCTACCATCCTCTTCTTGTACAAGGCATTCTTGAAAGACCTGTGCAAAAAGATTATTTTGACAAACACCACATACCATCTCATCTTCAGTAACAGCTGGGCGTACAACATCAGAAGATTCAAACTCCGCAGTGCATTCAGTTAATAGTCAAATGTTGATAAAACCTTCAAATAGAAGCTCGGTTGTCGATAATGAGTGGGATTATTTTTTCGCTTGTGATCTCCAGATTGATGGAAGCACGATTCACGAAAGAATATAAATCCACCCCTCCTTACCCATGTGACCATTCTCTGTGCCAAGTCCTCAACCTTCACAACAGTATAAACTAAGCTTCAAACAATTATTGAACAACAGTAATATGCAAACCAATATAGTTAACTAGGCCAAGGTTTATTGGTTGAAGAAGCTGGTTGATCTTCGCATGAAGGAAGGTACAACTATGACCTCACACTTGAGTGAGTTCAATGCCATCTTTACACAGCTGATTGCACAGGGTTTGAATCTTGATGAGGAGTTCAAGGCTACCTTCTTGTTGTGTACCCTCCCTGAGAGTTGGGACACTTTCAAGACCACCCTGTCAAATTCAAATGTCATTCTTATGTATGCTGATGTGGAGAGCTCTCTCCTTATGGAGGAGATGAGCAGGAAAAATAACATGGGCAGCAAGTCTTCAAATGCTTTGTAGGTACAGGATAGAGGCAGGACTCAGCAGAAGGGGAGATCTGCTAGTAAGTCCAAATCCCGCAGTCAGTCCCGTGGCAAAAAGGATATTGAATGCTTTTATTGTGGCAAGAAGGGACATGTGAAGTCTAAGTGCTTCAAGTTCATACGGGATCAGAAAGCCAAGAAGGCTGAAACAAAGGATGCAGGCAGTGGAAGCAAAGGCAAAGGCAAGGCCAAGGCAGATGACTTGGATGCAGTGAATGTTGCAGCAGAGGATAGTGACAGTGACAGACATGATGTTTTATGCTCTTCTGCTGTAATTGCACATACTTTGGTTATTGATGGCCATGACATGCACACCTGGCTCTTGGATTCAGGCGCTTCTTTTCATGTTACTCCTCATAGGGAGTGGTTTACTTCCTACACAGGTACTCATGGAGTTCATCTTGGGAACAACTATGCATGTCAGATTGCAGGGATTGGCAGTATACAGATAGTATTCCCTGATGGACGCATATTTATGCTTGATGGTGTCCGCCATGTGCCGCAAATCAAGAAAAATCTGATTAGCACTGGCTTGTTGGATGACAGTGGTTACCACACCACATTTGGGGATTCCAAATGGGTGATTACTGATGGCCAGGTTGTAGTGGCTGAGGGTTATAAGAGTGATACCTTGTACCCTCTTTATGTTTCCAGTGTGGGTGATCATGTTGTTGCCATAACTGAGCTGCCAAAGGTTTCATTGTGGCATAGCCGGTTGGGACACATGTCTGTTAAAGGAATGCAAGAACTGTCACGTTTGGGTTATCTGCCGTCTCTTTCATTTTCAGATTTGCCTACTTGTGATCATTGCATATTTGGCAAGCATTCTATGACTCCTCATAAGAGGAGAACTCCCCAAAATAGAGCACCGCTTGATCTAGTGCACATGCTCTTTCTGGACAGCTGCTCTCATATGGGCTGGCAGAGGAGTGTCTTGTTTGCTGTACAGTCATAGGGTAAAAACCTAATCCTAATAAAACTTAAGAGTTTGTGGTGTGGCTCATCACTTCACACCCGCATCTTGAGTGTCACTCCTCTCTCTCTCTCTCTCCCCGTTGTTCTTCTCCACCTTTCCTTCCCCTTCAAGGACATCATCACGCTATCAGAGAAATGAAGACAAATGCAATGCATACTTAATCCCATTCATTTGGAAAAGTGCAAGCCAGCACACTGGTGGAAACAGTTTATCCAAAAAAGTAAGCAGTAAAGAAAGCCTATGCAGGAGGGGCCATTTCAATCTTTAAGTGAAGATTCAAACTCCTTAATATGTTCCGTTCGTTTAGCCCACTCAATTGCTTTTCCCCTCCCCTCCATTAGAAATCGACCAACAGAGGGTACGCACAGCGGCAAACTGATAGAATAGCCCAGGAGCTCACACAGTGTGTGTGGGGAGTGGAATCACAATATTTGCACAAGTCACCTTCTTTTTAGTAGGTGGAGGATGCAGAGATGCAAAAAGGCTCTTCTTAGAAGTGATGTGCTTTGAAGCACCACTATCAAAATACCAAGAATTCAGTGTTTGTTTGACACTAAGAGAGCATGCATCCTTTGAAGGATCATAAGTGCAAGTCAAAAAAGCATAAGGATCATCCTCAATAGTTGTAGTATCTGAACTACCCACTGAAAAATCTGAAATGCAAGACAAAAAGGCATAGTGCTCTTCCACAAAGTTGGCTGTAACATCTCCTCCATCATGTGCATGAGGAGCTGATGCATCTAACACAGCCATACCTACCTGAATCCCTTTTCTTTTCTTTAGCTATGCGCTTCTTGCATCCACCAATATAATGACCTGGCTTCTTACAATAGTGACAAATGCCCTTCTTTTTAGACTTATCTGCATCACCCTCAGCCTTATAAGAGGGCTATCCTGAATCAGCTTTATGCTGATGTGCGGGCTGATTGGCATGTTGCTTTGGCTGCCCTTTTTCCTTGGGCTTAAACTTAGAAAGCATGGCATGCTCGCCAGCCTGTATTACCATATTTCTGCGTGTCTGCTCTTCCTACAACAGAATTCCTACCAACTCGTGAAAAGAGAGAGGATTGCTGTCCCCCCTTAATGACAAATTCAACAAGGTGTGGAAACCAAGATAGGACTCAGGAAGAGAATTCAGAGTGGTGGTAATCATCTCTAAATCTGGAATAACTTCATCAATATTCAGCAATTACTCCCTCAAATCCTGAAGCTTTGTGAGGTGAGTATGTTAGGAAATGGAGTCAATTTGAGTGACTTTCAGTGTATTCTAGTATGAATTCTAGTCTAGTGTGTCCTATGGATGCCATGTGTCACATTGGGAGTTATCCCATATGCATAGGTGTTCATATGTGTGTGTGTGCTCTTATATAAGAGCTGTACTTGTCTAGTGTCAAATCAATCAAGTATCAAGAACAAGCTCTTTGGTCTACATGTGAGTACTCTTATTTTTGTTCATTGCTCATCATTTCATTATGTCTGCATTTGAGTATCACTTCCTCTCTCCGTAGACTACCCTCTCTCTCTCCCTCTCTCCGCCATGTTCCTTCATGTGGTATCAGAGCCACCTCTCCTGCCTTTCATCTTCCCTTCACCTAGCTCAACCTAGAGGATAAGGGAGGCCCGCAAATGAAAGCTACCCTCTCGCTCCAAGGTAGAGCTGCCCTCCCCTTTCCTTAGCCTCTCCATTGAAGTCCGATGCTGCTCCAGCCCGCCATCACTTTGATCTTGTACTCGAACCATCTCTTCAGCGATTGCCACACCTTCCCTTTGCTGGTCCAGCCTTCTGGACAGCTTTTGGATGAGTTTCATTGCGAGAATCGCTTGCTGAAACAAGAAAACAACTTTTCGATTGGGTGGTTTTGATCAACTCCAAATTTTCTTGCATATCTGCGGTCACTACAGCAGGGCGCCTCATCCTAGTGCAAAAGCCCCTTCAAAATCAGCTCCCATCCTCAAAACCACTGCTGGTTTTAGGGTTCCAGCCATCTTTTTAGACGTTTTCTGCTTCAAAACTGGTCGCCCTACTGAGGAGAAGCTTATCCAATACTCACAGCAAGTTTCCAGGTTCATCTTGTGCTGAAATCTCTGAAAAACTGTCAAAACTGTGATTTTTTACCTAAAAATCGACTTTTGCAATTTTAGCCCAGATTTTCAGTATTTTTTGGAGATTTTGGCATATTTAGCCTCTGATGCACTAGGGCTTACAGTTCTGCATGTGTCTGAGAAAATATCAAAAACCCTAATTTCAAAAATTAGGGCTTTTCTGATTCTTTGATTCCTACAGTTATATTACAGCATCCTCTATGTAAAACTCTTGAGGCTTGCCAAGAAATTTTGTAAAATCGTCACTATTTTGTAACATGTGTTCGGGGACATTATAAAATCAAGTGAAGTTACTCGACATTTGTAACTCCTTCCGGCACATTGAGAGTCATGACGTGATCTCCCTTCGTAGCTGCTCCTATGGCCTTCATCGACACATCATTCGAGGGCATTCTCGCCTGGTTCTTCACCGACATACCTCTTTGCATCAAGATGTGCACACTCTTGTGCGTAGATACTTCGGGCTCAGGGGTTCTCTGCCCTTGCTATGCATAAAATGAATGAAATCTTTTATATTTTTTATATGTTTGAGTTAAAGGTTCTTTGCCTTGAGTAGTCCCTCTAAAATGAATGTTTGGAGCGTCAATAAAGGTCCTCTACCTTGAATAGTCCTCCTAAAATGATGTATTTCTTTTATACTTTTGGTGTATTTTTGCCTTTATAGCATGCTGTGGAGAGATTCTGCTCTTCATTTGTCTCAGGTGATAAGAGATTGGAAGGAATTGGCCTTCTTAGAAGGCAAAAGGGGAAGTATTGGTGCTTCTTCAAATCTTGGACGCAGATTGCTAGAAGGTGATGGACAAAGAGTACTGAAGCCAGAAGAGTACCTGCTTGAGAACTCAAAGAGAGTTCATGGTCCAGGTTATCTGGAAATATTCGTTGGTTGCAGACCTTGCCAAAGGAAGGACGGGTTGAAACAGACCCTTAGAGCATGGTGCCTAGAAGACTCCAGGTTGTTCACTCATTATGAGGGGGACGACTGGAAGATCGTGACGGCTGGATTGCTCGAGTTCGAAGGCAGGAACGTGACTAAAGGAGGTGGTGCCAGGAGGTGCTACCACAGATGGATGGGAGTAAGAGCCAAATCTAGAGAATCGCGAAGGGATGAGCATTGAGACCTTTTATTTACCTTCAACGGCAACCAAAAGTCATTGTACCATGGACAGCTATATTGAGAAGATCAAGTTGCCAAAGAATATCAACCAATGTGACCTCCATAGCCTTAGTACCATGGGTAAGTCATTTTAACAGCTATTCACAATAGTCAACAAGGATGCCAATGAGAAGTGCCTACTTACATGAATGTATCTTTATGGAAAAGTTGTTACTTAGTGGCACAAGTGGAGGAGGGGTCCCATTAAGACATTGATCAATTATCTGCAGCATAAGTGAGGCCAATTTTTCCAAGATATGAGGGACTAGAGTCTAGTTCTAGAGATCAATTTTTTGATAGAGTGTCTAGCAAAGTCATTGAATAATTGTGATAGTAGTCCAAGGTTGACCAGTTTGTCCATCGACACAAGAAGACATCCAATGGTGTGTTGGATGTTTCAACCCTTCAACTAATAAAGCTACATTCGAGCTTGCTTCAAGGAACGTAACCCTCAAATTCTACAGCACGACAACTAGAACTTAGTCTAAATTAAAACAAGAATCGAAACTTAGTTCAAATGGAAACATCGGCTTAACTCACAAGGACAAAGAGCTATTTAGTCCAAATAGAAACATAAGCACAATAAGGAGTGCATTCCTTGCACTGCCACAAAGGACTAGAGTAGCACAAGAGGCATTGTCCTCACTTGCATCCACCATCAAGCACAACGCAAAACACAAGGTAACATGCAAGGACAAAAAAATGGGCACAAATCACAGCTTTGTTAAGCAACTCCAAAATTTTGAATATTCAAGTAAAAGGTTTATGAAAGTGCCTTAAGCAAACAGGGAAGTAGCAGTAGAATTTTGCACAAGAAAATGGTGTCCAACGCACCTCTTAATCTGACAAATACATCAAAAGCCAATTTGAAAAGATGCAATCCTTGGATGTTGGCGATATTTTCAAGCTCTCGCTAGAAGTCACATCCGCGCAAACAAATTCAATGTTTCCAAGATGCCCATTAATCTCTTCATTCTGCAAATGTGCAATTTGCAACCAATAATTGCGAGGGAGTCACGCAACTTACATCTTGGGCTCGCCATGGATGGTGTGAATCCTTTCGGGTTACGCTCAACATCTTGGTCGACATGGCCCATAGTCTTGGTGAATTACAATATCCCACCATGGCTAACGATAAAGAAGGGATACCTCATGCTTGCACTACTTGTGCCAGGGAAGTACAAGGCCAAAAATATGGACGTATACATGGCACCTTCGATAGAGGAGTTACAGATCTTATGGAGAGGAGTGCGGGTCTTTGATATTTCCAGAGCTCCTAGACATACCAATGATATTTTGGTTAGGGTTATCTTGATGTGGACCATGCATGACTACCCAGGATATGGAGAGTACGCAGGTACGTGGTTGTGTCTTTACATGTATAATACTAGGATTATTCTTTTATGACTCTCTTTCGCATGCATGTCTTATACTAACACATTCATGCACACGTGCAGGACTTGTTACAAGTGGGTACCATGCTTGTCCTGTTTGTGGACCGGGTTTGAAATCCCTTGCACTATACTCCAAACATATGAGGAAAAATGTTTATGAAGGTCATGCTCGATACCTTCCACTGGACCATCTCGCGCGTGGAGGTCAGCTTGATCCACCACCATCATATTTGAAGGCAAGTGACTGGATTCAAGCTTGGAGGGCGAATGGAGAGGAACCTCCTCATGGTATGAACCTCCTCCTTGGGGTCAGTTACAAATCAATCATCTCTTGGATCCCAAGCATATCTTCAAGAATGTGGGGGCTACTATTTGGGCACACTTGGTTAGTTCCAAAGACTCGAGAGGAGTGCGAGAAGACTTGCGTGCTATGAATAGGATGTCTCATTTGTGGCCCCCAGTGCGTGCTTCAAGAAAAGTTATCCTCTCGAAAGCAACATGGATCCTCTCTACGAGAGAGGAGGGAGTGGTCAAGGCGGACATTGCCTCTTTTCAAACACCCACAAGGTACATGTGTTGCTTGAAAGGAGCATTTTCAAAGGACAATAAGCTTAGTGGGCTCAAGTCCCATGATTAGCACAAGGTGTTACACGTATTCTAAGCTGTAGGATTAGTGTACCGATAATCGTGATGCGTTAGTGTAATTATGATTATGTTATATTGTTGACATGACTTCTTTGTTGCTTTGATAGTTCATCCTCCCAATTACAATAAAAGGGTGCTTACAAGAAGATGTTAGAAATTCTATATTGAAGATCAGTGGTATTGTGATGTATGCTTACTATCAAATCACATTGATTGCATTTTCTTCAATTTAAGATGAATAATGTGTAGACTGATTATGAATATATCTTACATGGACATGTGAAATAGTGGATATCTCAAAAAGAGATCTCCATATTAAGCATCGAGAAGGCGAGGGTGGAATCCATCGAAGCCATATGCTTGCTTGAGAAGCACTTTCCCTCGAGCATTATGACAACTCAAGTGCACTTGCTTGTGCACATAGTTGATGAGGTGGCCATTGCAGGTATCGTCCATAGTCGGTGGATGTTTTTTCGAGCGGTTTATGAAAACTTTAAAGGGATTTGTAAGACAAAGAGCAAGACCAGAAGCAAGCATGGCAGAGGGATGGCTTGTGCAAGAGTGGAGAAATTCAATAAGTTTTGTATCCTCAATAGCAAAGCAATAGCAAGGAGATGCAGAAGTGGATTGAGAGATATGAAGCAGCCAAAGCAAAAAGAATAAATGCAAGAATGAGATTCAGAGTAATGTACAGGCGATTGCAACCATATCCACGAGATCTCGCCCTTCTCCCCACTCACATGTCACTTGATTGGCTACAACTAGCTCTATGTAAATCCGAACGCGATGGAGAGACAATAAACGAGCGCGAGCGAGAGTTATCATCTGGATGTATGGTGCATGTAAGTTTCTTACCCAATGACATAATTAAGTAATTATTTGTGACAATATATGCTATAAAATAGATGCATCTTCATTGTTTTAATGATGCTCTTTTACAGTACAAAAATTACAGTGCATTATGGTCATATGGATGACATTTTCGTGTGGAATGCATTGATTCAAAGAGATTCACGTATGATTGTGGAGTCATGGCTAACTTCACACAAGATAGTCGAGCAAGTGCTTCGGATACCAATCTTCTCTCCTCATAGTTGGATTATTGTGGAACCATACGCGACATCTATGAAATTGATTTCAGACAATTTAGTATTTTCATTCTTAATGTAAAATGGTTTAGAACTATTTACAATGGTCCCCATGCGACAGTGAGAAAAGACAATAGCGGTTTCTTTGCAATAGACTCCACCAAACTTTGGACCGATGAAAGTGATACTTTTTTTCTTCCCGAGCACTGTGAGCAAATGCATATTAATGATTTAATTAATCAAAGGTTTTGCTTTTAAAGATCCATTAATACATGTACTTAAGCATAATTTCATATATATAATTGATGGCATTTGGCACAATATAGGTGGTTTTTCATCTGGATCGTTCTGATCCAAGATGGTGGTACGTGATCCAAGTTGCACCACGAAGTAAGAAAAATTCTGAAGATAGAGATGTGGATATGGAGATGCCACTACCAATGCCGGATACAATTGATCCAGATGGATCTAGCAAAGAAGATGAAGATCACAATATGAGCCAAGAGGAAGATGCGCATAATGACATCATACGAGAGGAAGATGGAGATGACGATATTGAGGAAGAAGATGATGATCATCAAGAATCACCACACTTTATTGAAGAAAATGATGAAGTACTCTTAGGTGAATGTACGATGCTAGAGTATGATGATGATATAGGAGATCAACTCGATATAGAGTTAGAGATAGACTTGTTTGGTGCGTTAAACTTGGCTCAGGATGAAGCCGTTGATGTAAATGCTCTTCATTGATTTTTTTCATCTCAAACTTGGACATGTATATATGAGCTTCAAAGGCTTGATGTACATGCTCTTGTACTTTTATTCTCTCAAAGGATCCTATAGTACATGCTCAAGTTTCATATATCCAAGTAACCTAGTGGCTCTCTGATGAGAGAGAGAGAGAGAGAGAGAGAGAGAGAGAGAGAGAGAGATGTATTAACATTTTAAAGATGAGTACTGAGAACCCGTGCTTTGCACGGGAAAACATACATGACCAGCCTCAACCACTCCCCATCTGAAGGTGGATCTTCCCTTGGCTAGCCAGTAGAATGATCGATTCATAAATTGCTAGTCAATTCACCTTGCATACTTGGATTGGTTGTTGAAATTTTGGCTAAGTCTTAACCCATGGCTTTGAGACTTTCCATCTCCTCCTTTCATTCCATTAACCTTCCATTTCCTCCTTCCTCCCAAAGTTGAACTTCCATCTCCTCCATTCTATGAACATTCTTTCTCCTCCTTCCCCCTAAAGCCGCCTCTTGTCTTTCCACCTCCTCCCCACTCAAAGCCTTCCTCGTCTTTCCACCTCCTCCTCTCTCCAAGCCTCCATCCAAGAGTTCATTCTTTGTGACATGTGGCAAGCTCTTCTCCTCCAAGCTGCCACGTGTCTCTTTTTTTTTTGCGTGTTCGTGGTTAATAGGTTGAAGATGTCTCACGAGCCGATGAGATAAGGTACAATTAGAAAAGGTAACTCATACAAGCCACCATGGGAGGCAAAGGGCTCGCTAGGCCCTTACTGAATGCTATATAAGAAACTCAAAACACCAAACTAGTACTCGAAAACACAAAAATTGAAAAAACCTAAGATGACAAGAGATGTGATCCAGTATCACATATGATCATGGTGCCTTAGCAGCTCTATAGTGGGATGCAAAGATATCATGTATCTCCTTCTGTTACGTCACTTGGAGTCCTTTTATCTTGCACATGTGCGAAGGGATAAGTTTTTTTTATTGTTTGATTGATCCTCTCCAAGCCATCAAGGGTATTAGGAAGGTTGCAAGCATGATCATGTTGTTGCTAAGGCATTGGAAGGCGAGTGTGAATAGAAAATGAGCCCTCTTGCCTTTCATGATGTCCACAAATTGGCACTGGGATCTCATTTATCGAAAGTGTCTTATTATTGGCATAGTTGTGTTCTCAAAGCACTGTTTGTTATCACTGTCGTGTTCTCCCTTTTCATTTGCATGTTAAAGCCATGATTTGCAATACCTGTTCCAAATTTTCTGAAGTGCGTTGGAATTCGTGCTCCCACACCCTCTTCATCACACACACGTCCCTCAATTTCTAGAAACTCTCATACTGCAGTCCACGTCCCCAAGTTTCCAGAAACTCTCACACTCTAGTACATGTCCCCCAATTTCCAAAAAACTCTCATACTTGAGTACACGAAAGGCGGGAGGTGAGAATGTAGCACGTGGAATAAAATCGACAAGTGTGGAGAGTGTGCATGGAGTGGATGGGAGGGGGGTGGGGAAATTGTGGCACGTAAGGGGGAACTCAAGGGGGGTTAAGGCAAAGGTTAAGTTTGGGGGGGGGTGGGGTAAGGTATCCTATTGAATCTTTCGAAGGGCAAAGGCGGGCTAGCTATAAATATACGTCTTCTTCTTCACTTTTGCTTTGCAGTCTTTGCTTCTGAAGCTCTGGCTATGGCGGCCTAAGCTCCCCCATGCAGCAGAAAGGCTCCCCCCACAACCGTCGCTCCCGTAGCTTCTCCCGTTCCCGCATCGCCATTGAAGGATCTTGACCATAGCGCGTATCTTCATCCCCCCCCCCCCCCCCCGCCATGGATCGCTCCAGTAAGTCCTCTCTTTGCCCTTTCCCCTTCCTTCCTTTCCTGCATTTCGGTGTCATTGTCTCCTCCTGCATTCTCGTCGCTTCGTTTCCTCTTTCCTGCCATCGCGCGCCTGCAGCAGTGACGCTTGCGAAGCACGCTCCTCTTCTTTACGCTCAGCTCAAAATGCTGTTAGCCTCCTTGCTCATTGCGAGGCCGTGCAATTTCTTGCCGAGCTTCCTTTGTTCTAACTAAAGCTCCAGGCGTCATTGTAGCCGCAATTGTAGCCGCGCTTCATGCTTTGAGCACTCTTTTTGGTGTGCGTGCGTGCGCGTGCGTGTTTCTATCTCCTTTCTCTGTTTCTAGCTCGGTGGGCGGCCGGCTCTTCTGATTTTCTTCCTACAAAAGGCTGTTGGTGTCTATCCTGACGCTAATATATGTCACACATTGTCGTCGATGAGCCGACTCACGGTACTATATATTTATATTTCGGGGCTACCTCCGTCTCCTCTTTCCCATTCCGGTAACGTGTCTTGTTGAATCTCGTGGTCACGTGAAGTTTGTGGTAAGAAGCTCTGTTTGTTACTTATGATCTGCGGCCGTCTCTGTCAACAGTACAGCGAAGCCTTCAAAGGGAATACTGGAAGGAACATTCTGCTGTTTTGAGCGTGGAGGCCATGATGCTGGATAGCAAGGCCTCGATACTTGATCAGGAAGAAAGGCCAGAGGTATAACTTTTTATCTAGGGAAGAATAATTCAATCGAAACGGAAGATCGAACAATGCTATTGAACCTACGCAAACAGAGGTAGAAGGCAGGCCAGGAGGCCG
Source organism: Dipteris shenzhenensis (assembly GCF_047967505.1). Taxonomy (NCBI): domain Eukaryota; kingdom Viridiplantae; phylum Streptophyta; class Polypodiopsida; order Gleicheniales; family Dipteridaceae; genus Dipteris; species Dipteris shenzhenensis. The sequence continues at coordinate 26,835,999 of NC_141616.1, forward strand.
AACTAATTATCGCTGTCCATTGGATCTGCAACGTACTTAGTTATGTATTTGCCGCATATTGAAGTGCATTGTAGGTTGTTGCGAGGGTTCGTGCTTACGTGGTCTTCTTGAAAGTCACTTATCCAAAGTTTCATAAATGAAAACTTGCCCTTGAAAATCTTTCTTGCATTGCTATTGCTATGTTTCAATCTAGCTTGTTGGGTGGGAACAGCTAAAGATAGAAATGGCTGTAAACGTGTGGCGAAGCAAATCTTGTGTTCTATATGTCACTATTACTGTACATCTTCTAATTTAGGTATATATGCATCATGCCGCGTGAAGATCTGACCCTATGAGATGCTTCACATTGCTCATATTTTTCCAGATTCTTTCCTCCCTCCCTCCTATCCAGGGGAAGTCTCTTGTGGAGTTGGGAGCTGGTATTGGTCGATTCACAGGGGAACTTGCTAAGCTTGCTAGTCATGTACTAGCTTGTGATTTTATGGATCATGTCATTAAGAAGGTAACAGTAATGCCAAATGCGCCAAAGTTTTAGCTTGTCATTTTATTCATCAAGAAGGTAACAGTAGCCAAAGTTTTAGCATTCCTGCTTAATGCATTGATCTCCTTCGCTTCATATCTTGATGTGGGCATGGTATTTGGTGCAGGCAACATCTTCTGGAGCAACCTATCATAATTCAAACATACATAGGCTTCGAATAATGATGATCCTCAAAGCAACAAAGAAGTCATGTCACTAATCCTACAGCTTAGAATACCTCTAAGACATTGAGCATGCTTAGAATCCTAAAGCTTGACATTGAGCAAACATTTATAGACTCCTGCATTCTTTGAATTAGAGTGACAGAAGTCTGTATTTGTTTGCTCAATGGTAGGCTATTGAAGCTTCACGTGGGAAAAAAGAGAAGGAAAGAGAGAGAAAAAGAGAGGAGAAAAAGAGCAGAGAAAAAGGAGAGGAGATGAGAGAGAAAAAGAGAGAAAGTGAAAAGAGAAAAAGTGGGGATAAAAGAGAAAAAAAGAGAAGGAAAGAGAGGAGAAAAGAGAGGAAAAGAGACGAAAAGAGGAGATAAGAGAGAAAAAGAGAGGAGAAAAGAGACGAAAAGAGAGGATAAAAGAGAGAATGATAAAAGAGAGTCAAATCAAACATACATAGGCTTCAAATAATGATGATTCTCAAACATACATGATGATTCTCAAAACAAACAATATCCAAATAATGAGTCAAATTAATGCGGGAACCGTACCTCATTAAGGCTTGTAATCTCATTTTTTAAACTATTTTATTCTTTAAGTTCCAATCTAATTTCCAATTAATATGGTTTCACTCTTAGAATCAAAGCTCGAGCATCCCATCAGTGGAGGTGAGCGGTGATGATGAGGGATTAGGCCTACACAACTTCGACGAGGGCCAGAGATCAGGTGTAGCTCATGAGGGCCAGGGATCTCAAGCGCAGCTCACAAGGGCCAGGATCAGGCACAGCTCATGAGGGCCAAGGATCAGGCCAGCAAGATGAGGATGAGAACGACGACGATGATTCGGATGAGCAGTAGTAGTAGTAGTAGTACTTTGCATATACTTCGCCATGTATATGCTTTTGTATATCGGCTCGTTTGAGCGATTTTGTATCACCTTTTTTGAAAGGGTAATTTTGTAACAAACAATGTTGTATATCTTCGACATGTATATGCTTTTATCGCTCGATCGGTTTATTTGAGCGATTTTGTATCACCCTTTCCACAAGCGAAATTTTGTAATAAAAACTTTTTGTTGTAATTACTAAATGAAAAACGTTAGTGGGGCAAAACAGGGCTTGTTGTGGCCCTGTTTAGCCCCACTAACGTTTTTTTTAAGCTTTTGTTAATCGTCGCTATATAGTGACATTTACGAGTGTCGCTATATAGCGGCGTTAACCAACGTCGCTATATAGCGACATTTATTAGCGTCACTATATAGCGACCATTCTTTTTCCATGCTTACAGCGACGTAAATAACGACCTTTGCGCTTGTCAAAAAAAAAATTGTGTAAAAAACGTTGGTATTTTTGTCGAACTCCATATCACTTTCTTTTGTACAAGTGTTACTTTGTGCTCCTAGAACCAAAGTCTCGATAAAACAGCACGTGACTGCCATGCAACCACACCATCAACCAAACAAGTATCAAGAGTGGACTGCACACCAATGAAGAGCCAAGTCATGCTACGAACTGCACAATGTTTATACTTGGAGCACTATACAAAATGCAAGGCAGAGGCACGAAGCACTTAAGTGAGCAGATGACTAATGAAGCAACGCTAGAAGTAAAGAGGTGAGTCAACGTCAAAGCTGCATGCAACAATGGACAACAGTAGCTTTAGTAAATAACTACCTCCGCACGGAGATCAAAGGAGCTTCTACTATCTGCTAGTGGGCAGCTAACACTACAAGGCATAGGCCATTTTTCGACGAAAATACTGACACTTTTTACATTAAAAAAAAAAAATTTCACGGGCGCAAACGTCGCTATAAGAGTCGCCCGGGAGCCCAGGGCGCCACCGTGGGATGGGGGCGTGACGGCGTCGGGTTGGAGGCGTGGGTGTGCCTGGTGTCGCCGGGGAGCACCATGCGTCCCGACCCGACCCAGGAGCCCGGGGCACCACTGTGGGACGGGGGCGCGGTGGCGCCGGGTTGGAGGCGTGGGTGCGCGAGGTGTCAGGGGCACGGCAGTGTCAGGTTGGAGACGCAGGGCGTGGCCGAGAGGCATGACAGCGTTCGAGGTGCGACGTGGGTTCTCGGGGGGCGCCATGCATCCCGACCCTACTCGAGAGCCCAAGGCACCACCGTGGGATGGGGGCACGGCGGCATCGGGTTGGAGGCGTGGGTGCGCTTGGCGTCGTCGGGAAGCACCACGCGTCCCGACCCGACCCGGGAGCTCAAGGCGCCACCGTGATACGGGGGCATGGCGGCGTCGGGTTGGAGGTGTGGGTGCGCAGGGCGTGGTCGGGGACGCGACAGCGTTGGGTTGGAGGCGTGGGTGCACGCGGGCACATGGGAGGTGCGGCAGCATTCGGGGTGCCACGTGGGTGCTGGGGGGCGCCACGCATCCCGACCCGACCCGAGAGCCCGGGGCACCACCGTGGGATATGGACGCGGCGGCCTCGGGTTGGGGGCGTTCCACCAAGATCTGCACTGGGAGCCGTTTCACTCGGGCTCGCGCCCGGAGCTACGCCACGACCCCCATGCCCTCCTACTCATCGGGGCCTCGCACTCGCCCCGATGGCCGGGTATAGGTCGCGCGCTTCAGCGCCATCCATTTTCGGGGCTAGTTGATTCGGCAACTGAGTTGTTACACACTCCTTAGCGGATTTCGACTTCCATGACCACTGTCCTGCTGTCTTAATCAATCAACACCCTTTGTGGGATCTAGGTTAGCGCGCAGTTCGGCACCGTAACCCAGCTTCGCCGCGCCCCCGTCCCATGGTCGCGCCTCGAGCTCCTGAGTCGGGTCGCGACACGTGGTACCCCGAACGTTGCTGCGCCCCCGACCACACCCACGCCTCCAACCTGCCGCGCCCCCCGGCCATGCCCTGCACACCTGCACCTCCAACCCGACGCTGCCGCGCCCCCACGATGCCTCGTGCACCCACGCCCCCGACCGCGCCCCACGCACCCATGCCCCCAATCCGACGTCGCCGCTCCCTGTCCCACGGTGGCACCCCAGGCTCCCGGGTCGGGTCGAGACGCGTGGCGTCCCGAATGCTGCCGCGTCCCCCACCACGCCCCCGCGCACCCACGCCTCCAACCCGACGCTACCGCGTCCTCGACCACGCCCTGCGCACACACGCCTCCAACCCGACGCCGCCGCGCCCCCATCCCATGGTGGCGCCTTGGGCTCCCGAGTCGGGCCGGGATGCGTGCCGCCCCCGAGCACCCGCGTCGTGCCCCGAACGCTATCATGCCCCGCGTCTCCAACCCGACGCTGTCGCACCCCGATGGCCCCCGTGCACCCACGCCTCTAATCCGACGCCGCCTGGCTCTCGTCCCACGGTGGCGCCTCGGGCTCTCGGGTCGAGTCGAGACGCGTGGCACCCCGAATGCTGCCATGCCCCCTACGACGCCCCGTGTACCCACACCTCCAACCTAGCGTCGCCGCGCCCCCGTCCCACGGTGGCGCCCCAGGCCCCTTAGTCGGGTCGGGACGCGTGGCGTCCCGAACGCTGCTGCGCCTCGGCCATGCCCTGCGTAACCGTGCCTCCAACCAGATGCTGCCGTGCCCCCGACGATGCCTCGCGCAACCACGCCTCCAACCCGACGGCACCGCGCCCCTGTCCCACGGTGGTACCTCGGGCTCCCGTGTTAGGTCGGAACGCGCGGCAAGGCCCCGAGCACCCACAATGCTGCCGCACCCCCGGCCACGTCCTGCGTGCCCATGCCTCCAACCCGACATTGCCACGGCCCCGGCCACGCCCCGCACGCCCGCACCTCCAACCCGACGCTGCCGCGCCCCCGACGATGACCCGCACAGCCTCGCCTCCAACCCGACACCGCCGCGCCCCCATCCCACGGTGGCGCCTCGGGCTCCCAAGTCGGGTCATGACGCGTGGTGCCCCGAACGCTGCCGCACCCCCGACCACGACCTGCACACCCACGCCTCGCTATATAGCGACATTGGTAAACGTCGCTATATAGCGACGATCAACAAATCTTAAAAAAAAGGGTTAGTGGGGTTAAACAGGGCTTGCTATGGCCCTGTTTAGCCCCATTAATCCTTTTTTTTTTTTTGTAATTACAAAACAAAGTTTTTTAATAACAAAATTTCCCTTGCGAAAAGGGTGATACAAAATCGCTCAAATGAAATGATCGAGCAACAAAAGCATATACATGTCGGACATATACAACATTGTTTGTAACAAAATTACCCTTTCCAAAGGGTGATACAAAATTGCTCAAACGAGCAGATATACAAAATGACATACAGGGCGAAGAAAATGCTGCTACCACTACTACTACTACTACTCATCCGAATCCGAATTGTCCTCGTCTTGTTGGCCTGTTCCTTGGTCCTCGTCAGCTGCGTCTTCTCCCTCATCCTCGTCACGTGCGTCTGATCCCTGGCCCTGTTGATCGCTTGCCTCCGATGATGGGACGCTTGAGCTTTGACCCTAAGATTGAACCATATAAATCGAAAATTAGATTGGAACTTAAAGAATAAAACAATTTAAAAAGTGAGATTACAAGTAGGAGTAAACTTATACCGTGTGAGCAGCCACCTCAGCCCAATCGACCGTCGCTCCCATTGCCTCTTGCTCAATAAACCACGGCTTTGTTCCTATCCGAAATGCGCATCGCGTCTCTGCATCTGTAGGAAGATGACCCATCGCAGCTTGCTGTGGATCCAATTTACGAGAGTTAGAGTTAGCTAACGTGCATGTAATATGTAGTAAAACAAATAGAACAATACATTAAATGAGAAGAAGTAAACTTACCACGGTTGCCTCGAACGCCAACCGTCCGCCTACACCAAAGTGCAAAGTACCTACGACGTCCAGCCGTCTCTTCATAGCCCTCCTCTGACCCTTGAACAATTCGGGATTGTCCCTATTTTGCTTCTTAAAGAACTTCCAATCAGCTTTGTCTACCCAGCTGGGTTTAGCCAACCCCTGTAGTGATGGAAGTACGCAAGGTTGATCTACGATGCTTCAAGACCAAACCCATGCGCTCTCGCATATAATCCTCATTAAACTCCCAAATTGGCAGGTTAGGGTATTTTTGTTTTAACTCATCGATGACCGCCTGCTTCTTTTGGCCATCTTGATACCGCCAATCGGTAGCAATGCCACTCTTGAAGTGATGGCTCATCAACCTCCTCATGGTGGCCATCACTGCTTTGCCCTTTCTATCTTCTATTATCTCTCCGGCAGTTGTGATTTGATAGGAGAGATCCCTTGATGAGTAAGGAGGACTGACGGTAGCAAAGTCAGAAGGAGTGGAAGCTGCGCGAGCGCTTCCGGAGCAAGGAGTAGCAGTGGGAGTAGGAGAGGGAAAGGGACCTGACCGATACTGTGTCTCCGGACCAAGTGGAGACCTGTAGGAACGTGAGTGTGCTGAACATCTCCTGAGTCAGCACAACATAAGCTGCCCTTCCTACTCTTCCTTTCCTTACGAGAGGCATGCGCAGGTGATGACCCCTCGGTTGAAGGGGCACGAGGGGACGGCTGGGCAGTACATCCAGCCGTCGGTGTAGGGGAGGGAATTGCTGAGGTCCTATGAGATAGCAGAGAGAAGAATCTCACTGCCTCCTCATCGCTCATCTGTGCTACAAACTCATCGGGACTCCCGACAAAGCCATGCGCGGCTAGCAAAGGTGTTCCTCGAGGGGTAGTTGCAGTGCTATGTGAAAGAGGAGTCGGACCAGGGGTAGTCATAGTGCTAGGTCCGAGAGGAGTCGGACCAAGGGTAGTCCTCGGGGTAGTCGCCTGAGAGGAATCAAAGTCCTTTGGAGCATAAAGATCATGAGCTCTTCTCCTGTGAGGCTGTTCGTACTCGTCGGATGAGCGACGTGATCCCATGTCTAACATAGACACAAACACGAAAACAAAAAACAAAAAAAAAACATAAGCATAGGCATAGGCATAGACATAGGCAAAGAGGGAGAGAAGAGGAAGAAGAGGAAGAGGAAGAGGAAGAAGAGGAAGAGGAATCTGAAGAAGAGGGAGAGAAGAGGGAAAAGAGAAGGGGGAGGAGAAGAGGAAGAAGAGGGAAAGGAAAGAGGAAAAGAAGAGGAGAGAAGAGGGAAAGGAAGAGAAGAAGAGGAAGAGAGAAGGGGGAAATAGAGAAGAGCATAAGAGAAGAGGAATCTCTTATGCTCATGCTTATGTTTATGCATGAGCATAAGAGAAGGGGGAAAGAGAGAAGAAGAGGAAGAGAAGAAGAGGAAGAGAAGAGGAATCTGAAGAAGAGGAAAGAGAAGAGGGAAATGAGAGAAGAGCATAAGTGAAGAGGGAAATGAGAGAAGGGGGAAAAAAGAGCATAAGAGAAGAGCATAAGAGAAGAGGGAAATGAGAGAAGAGCATAAGAGAAGGGGGAAAAGAGAGGGAGAGAAAGAGAGAAGGGAGAATAAGAGAACAAGAGAAGGGGGAAAAAAGAGACATATGCTCTTATGCTCATGCATGAGCATAAGAGAAGGGGGAAATAGAGAATAAGAGGGAAAGGAAAGAGAGAAGGGGGAAAAAAGAGACATATGCTCATGCTTATGCATGAGCATATGTCTACTCCGCTTATGCTCATGCATAAGCATAAGCATGAGCATATGTCTCATTTTCTTATGCTCATGCTTATGCTTAAGCATAAGCATAAGCATAAGCTCATGCTTATGCTTATGCATGAGCATGAGCTTATGCGGAAATAGAGAATAAGAGGGAAAGGAAAGAGAGAAGGGGGAAAGAGAGAATAAGAGAAGGGGGAAAAAAGAGACATATGCTCATGCTTATGCATGAGCATATGTCTACTCCGCTTATGCTCATCCATAAGCATAAGCATGAGCATATGTCTCATTTTCTTATGCTCATGCTTATGCTTAAGCATAAGCATAAGCATATGCTTATGCATGAGCATGAGCTTATAAGGAAATAGAGAATAAGAGAGAAAGGAAAGAGAGAAGGGGGAAAGAGAGAATAAGAGAAGGGGGAAAAAAGAGACATATGCTCATGCTTATGCATGAGCATATGTCTACTTTGCTTATGCTCATGCATAAGCATAAGCATGAGCATATGTCTCATTTTCGTATGCTCATGCTTATGCTTAAGCATAAGCATAAGCGTAAGCATAAGCTCATGCTTATTCTTATGCATGAGCATGAGCTTATGTGGAAATAGAGAATAAGAGGGAAAGGAAAGAGAGAAGGGGGAAAGAGAGAATAAGAGAAGGGGGAAAAAAGAGACATATGCTCATGCTTATGCATGAGCATATGTCTACTTCGCTTATGCTCATGCATAAGCATAAGCATGAGCATAAGCATAAGCATAAGCTCATGCTTATGCTTATGCATGAGCATGAGCTTATGCGGAAATAGAGAATAAGAGGGAAAGGAAAGAGAGAAGGGGGAAAGAGAGAATAAGAGAAGGGGGGAAAAAGAGACATATGCTCATGCTTATGCATGAGCATATGTCTACTTTGCTTATGTTCATGCATAAGCATAAGCATGAGCATATGTCTCATTTTCTTATGCTCATGCTTATGCTTAAGCATAAGCATAAGCATAAGCATAAGCTCATGCTTATGCTTATGCATGAGCATGAGCTTATGCGGGAATAGAGAATAAGAGGGAAAGGAAAGAGAGAAGGGGGAAAGAGAGAATAAGAGAAGGGGGAAAAAAGAGACATATGCTCATGCATGAGCATATGTCTACTCCGCTTATGCTCATGCATAAGCATAAGCATGAGCATAAGCATAAGCTCATGCTTATTATGCATGAGCATGAGCTTATGCGGAAATAGAGAATAAGAGGGAAAGGAAAGAGGGAAAGGAAAGAGAGAAGGGGGAAAGAGACATATGCTCATGCTTATGCATGAGCATATGTCTACTTCTCTTATGCTCATGCATAAGCATAAGCATGAGCATATGTCTCATGCATAAGCATAAGCAAGAGAAGGGGGAAAGAGAGAAGAAGAGGGAAAGGAAAGAGGGAAAAAGAGGAAAAGAAAGAGAGAAGAAGAGGAAAAGGAAAGAGGGAAAAAGAGGAGGAAATAGATTGAAGGAGGGAAGAAGGAAAGAGATTGAGGGGAAGAGAGGGTTCCTACGCCCATCACTGCAACTAGCACTTAAGGCGCTAGCTGCAGGCCAATGCAAATAACAAAAATAATAAATGGAAAAAAGAGGAAGCACTTACCTGAAATAGTACGTCCCGCTGAGTGTTGTGGACTGGCCCTACAAAAGAGAGGAAACAACCCATTTTTCAAATAAGATGTTAGAAAAAGGAGGAGATTACAAAAGTAACTTCTTGAAAGGAGGAGATTGAGGAGACAAGGAAAGGAGGAGATTGAGGAGACAAGGAGAAAGAGAAGGAAGAGAAATACAGAAAAAAGAGGTGAGTCTTCTTTCTTTCTTGAAATCTCATTTTTTGTTTCAATCCTTTGAAAACAAGCATGAAAACTAGTTTACAGGTTTAGCAATACAAGGAGAAGCACTCAGAAAACTAAAGCTAACAAACAAACAACCCACATTGTTGAAACAAACTCACCTCTTGAAGAACTTCCTTTCAAGAAACCAAAGAGGGAAAAGGGTAGAGAGGGAGTACAAGAGCTAGGAGAAGGGTGAGGAGTGGAGAATAGAGTGGGAGGTTGTCGAAAATAGGTGGGAGGTCGTCGAAAATAGGTGGGAGGAGAGATTGACTTGCTTACTTGAGAGATTTGAGAAGAGGATAAAGAAAGCGCCGCGCGACGGGAGTCTCGAGTTTTGACCCACAGTGTCGCTATATAGCGATGCTTTTCTGTCGCTATATAGTGACATTAAAAACGTCGCTATATAGCGACGGAACAGAGCAAAAAGGTCGCTATATAGCGATGCTTACAGTCACTTTTTTGTTGTAGCATGAAAAAAAGCTCATAGATGCTATTTTATAACTGTTAATATCTCTTCTTCATGCTTATGTTGTGATTTTATAAGTGTAGATGGAAGGGACGAGTGGAAGCTCGTCCGATGATGCGCCAACACCCGGGAGCACGAAGTGGCTTACGGAGAGGTTATACTGTCATTCCACTCATTGCAAGCGAGAAGTACGACATCAACGTCGTATTATCATGCACCACTTGCGGATGTATGGGGAGGAGCCGGAACCAGTACCCACCGTTGGTGTTGCACGTGTTGATGGACCATCGGTAAGTCAAAGCTATTTAAGTTCGCAGTCTTATTGTATACGAGGAAATACAAGATCTTATATTTACACGAAATCTTAAAACAGGATGAGGAGGGTGACGAGGGTATGCATATACCTTCTCACTTTCAGCAAGACTATAGTCTCCCAGATGATGACGAGGGTATGGTCGACATGATGGATTCCATTTTTAGGGGCACTACATCCCATGTACACGTGATGTCAGAGTCTGAGGTCAAAATGCAAGAGTTGCAATCAACACAATTGTACGAGGGTGCTAGGATGTCTAAACTACGTGCTTGTCTCTCAATCTTGAATCTACAAGTAAAGTATGGGTGGTCGGATACAAGTGTCTCGGCCTTAATGAGGTTAGCTCTTGCATTAATTTGACTCATTATTTGGATATTGTTTGTTTTGAGAATCATCATTTGGATAGTGTATACCAAATCATCATTGTTCGAAGCCTATGTATGTTTTGAATTGTCATAGGTTGCTCCAGAAGATGTTGCCTGCACCAAATACCATGCCCACATCAAGAGATGAAGCGCAAAAGATGCTAACAATGGTGGGTATGGATTATGATACCATCCATGCTTGCCGTAATGATTGCATTCTCTTTCGTCGTGAACATGGAGATTTGGCTAGTTGTCCAAAGTGTGGGGAACAACGATATAAAGATGACTTGCAAGGGTGAGCGGATACCGGTAAAGGTCTTGAGACACTTTCCCATCATTGCAAGAATACAACACATGTTCCGATGCAAATCCATAGCGGAGTTGATGACATGGCATGCATCTCATCGGTCCACTGATGACACATTGAGGATTCCCGCAGATTGTGCAGCTTGGAAGCACATAGATAATCAGTGGCCGAACTTTGCGAGGGAGCCACGCAACTGACATCTTGGGCTAGCCATGGATGGCGTGAATCCTTTTGGGTTACGCTCGACATCTTGGTCGACATGGCCCATAGTCGTGGTGAATTACAATATCCCACCATGGCTAACAATAAAAAAGGAACACCTCATGCTTGCACTACTTGTGCCAGGAAAGTACAAGGCAAAAAATATGGACATGTACATGGCACCTTTGATAGAGGAGTTACAGATATTATGGAGAGGAGTGCAGGTCTTTGATATTTCCAGAGCTCCTAGACATACCAATGATATTTTGGTCAGGGGTATCTTGATGTGGACCATGCATGACTACCCAGGATATGGAGAGTGCGCAGGTACGTGGTTGTGTCTTTACATGTACAATGAGGGATTATGCTTTTTTGACTCTCTTTCGTACACATGTCTTGTACTAACACATTCATGCATGCGTGCAAGACTTCTTACAAGTGGGTACCATGCTTGTCTTGTTTGTGGACTGGCTCTGAAATCGCTTGCATGCTACTCCAAAAATATGAGGAAAAATGTTTATGAAGGTCATGCTCGATACCTTCCGCTCCACCATCTCGCACGTGGAGGTCAGCTTGATCCACCACCATTATATTTGAAGGCAAGTGATTGGATTCAAGCTTGGAGGGCGAATGGAGAGGAACCTCCTCCTAGTATGAAGAGGCTATCGATCTTTCACGAGCTTCCTTATTGGGGTCAGTTACAAATCAATCATCTCTTGGATCCCATGCATATCTTCAAGAATGTGGGGGCTACTATTTGGGCACACTTGGTTGGTTCCAAGGACTTGAGAGGAGTGCGAGAAGACTTGCGTGCTATGAATAGGAGTCTCGTTTGTGGCCCCAAGTGCATGCTTCAAGAAAAGTTATCCTCCCAAAAGCAACGTGGATCCTCTCTACGAGGGAGGAGGCAGCAGTCAAGGCAGACATTGCCTCTTTTCAAACACCAATGGGGTACATGCATTACTTGAAAGGAGCATTTTCAAAGGACAATAATCTTAGTGGGCTCAAGTCCCATGATTGGCACAAGGTCTTACAGGTATTCTAAGTAGAATTAGTGTACCGATAATCATGATACATTAGCGTAATTATTATTATGTTATATTGTTGACATGACTTCATTGTTGCTTTGATAGTTCATCCTCCCAATTATGATAAAAGTGTGCTTACAAGAAGATGTTAGAAATGCTATATTCAAGATCTGTGGTATTGTGAGGTTGTATGCTTACTATCGAATCACATTGAATGTATTTTCTTCAATTTAAGCTGATTAATCTGTAGACTGATTATGAAAATATCTTACATGGACATGTGAAATAGGTGGATATCTCAAAAAGAGATCTCCATATCGAGCATCGAGAAGGCTAGGGTGGAATCCATCGAAGCCGTATGCTTGCTTGAGAAGCACTTTCCCTCGAGCATTATGACAACTCAAGTCCACTTGCTTGTGCACATAGTTGATGAGGTGGCTATAGCAGGTACCGTTCATAGTCTATGGATGTTTTTTCTCGAGCGGTTTATGAAAACTTTAAAGGGATTTGTAAGACAAAGAGCAATACTAGAAGCAAGCATGGCAGAGGGATGGCTTGTGCAAGAGTCATTAGTATATATCACAGAGTTTCTTGCATCCACGGATCCCGATATGCCGCAAGCTTGGCATAACAAGGATGATGATCGCATCGTTGGCGAGGTTTCCCAAGGAAAAGGGATTGAAAGAAAGATGAGCGAAGAGCAAATGGAGAAATTCAATAAGTTTTGTAACCTCAATAGCCCTGAGATGCAGAAGTGGATTGAGAGATATGAAGTGGCCAAAGCAGAAAGAATAAATGCAAGGACGAGATTCAGAGTAATGTACAGGCGATCACAACCATATCCACGGGATCTGGCTCTTCTCCCTACTCACATGTCACTTGATTGGCTACAACAGGCTCTACGTAAAGCCGAATGTGATGGAGAGACAATAAACGAGCGCGAGCGAGAGTTATCATCTGGATGTATGGTGCATGTAAGTTTCTTACCTCTTGACGTAATTAAGTAATTATTTGTGGCAATATATGCTATAAAATAGATGCATCTTCATTGTTTTAATGATGCTCTTTTACAGTACAAAAAGTACAGTGCATTATGGTCATATGGATGACATTTTTGCGTGGAACGCATCGATTCAAAGAGAGTCACGTATGATTGTGGAGTCATGGCTAACTTCACACAAGATAGCCGAGGAAGTGCTTCGGATACCAATATTCTCTCCTCACAGTTGGATTATTGTGGAACCATACGCGACATCTATGAAGTTGATTTCAGATGATTTAGTATTTTCATTCTTGATGTAAAATGGTTTAGAACTATTTACAACGGTCCCCATGCGACAGTGAGAAAAGATAGTAGCGGTCTCTTTGCAATAGACTCCACCAAACATTGGACCAATGAAAGTGATACTTTTGTTCTTCCCGAGCACTATGAGCAGGTGCATACTAATGATTTAATTAATCGAAGCTTTCGTTTTTAAAGTCCATTGATACATGTACTTGAGCATAATTTCATATATATAATTGACGACATTTGGCACCCATCTTCAATATAGGTGGTTTTTCATCCGGATCGTTCTGATCCAAGATGGTGGTATGTGATCCAAGTTGCACCACGAAGTAAGCAAATTTTTGAAGATCAAGATGTGGATATGGAGATGCCACTACCAATGCCAGATCCAATTGATGAATCTAACGAAGAAGATATAGATCACCATATGAGCCAAGAGGAAGATGCGCATAATGACATCGCACGGGAGGAAGATGGAGATCATGATATTGAGGAAGAAGACAATGATCATCAAGAATCACCACACTTTATTGAAGAAGATGATCAAATACTTTTAGGTGAACGTACGATGCTAGAGTACGACGATGATATAGGAGATCAACTCGGTATAGAGTTGGAGATAGACTTGTTTGGCGCCTTAGACTTGGCTCAAGATGAAACAGTTGATGTAAATGCTCTTAGTTGATTTTTCTCATCTCAAACTTCGACATGAATATATGAGCTTCAAAGGCTTGATGTACATGCTCTCATTTTTTTATTCTCTATGAGATCAAACATGTATGAAAATTTAAAAAATTTTGTCATTGGAAAAAACTAACTTTTAAGGCCTATATTTAAAAAAAAAACCTCTCTGGAAAACGTCGCTATAAAATAGTATATCAGTGTCGCTATATAGCGACACTTAAAAGTTGCTATATAGCGACCTTTATAAACGTCACTATATAGCGACTTTTAGCAAGAGTCACTATATAGCGACGCTTTACAAAACCTGCTTTTCATACCGACGATTAATGCTAAGCGGGTGCTAAACGTCGGTATGTAAACGTCGCAATAGGATCCGTGTATAGTAGTGTAAGTTGCAAGCAATAGGCTCCATACTATTGGCGGTTGCAGGCAAAGGAAGAAGGAGAAGAAGCGAGTTGTGGTGCCAAGGAGTATGTATCAAAGTTGAAGAGGGGAGATGGCGACAGCCTAGAAAAGAAAATCCATGTTACGCAACTAGGAAGAAAACCAAGCTGCTAATGGATATAATAGAGCTTCGAAGGATAACTTACAAAAGGTGGTTATGAAGACAACCAACCGAGCTCACAGCTAAAATCACAAAAAAGAAGAACTCACAGCCAACATGCAACAAGACAAAGATGGAGCCACCCTCACAGGCTCTTATGAGCTGAGAAAACTTGAGAACTGAGGTAGGAGGGCGTGGTAGTAGGAGATTGCAAGGAGTTGTGGCAACCGAATGACAACCTAAGGGAAAACCAAGAGTGCACAACAGCAAGAACTTGAGGTGAAATACGCGGACAAGAGAAAAGAGAAGGGGTGGAGGAAAAGGCCAAGGAAGGGAACTAAGAGAGAAAAGTAGCCAAGGTGATCATATGTCTATCAAAGGCAAGGCAACTATAGGTGTCGACATGAATAGATACAAAGATGAAGTCCAAGCAATACTAGGGAATCATCAAGGAGCAAGGTTTACCTATGTATCTGAAGGCACCATAGCGAGCCCGTTGGACACTTTAGAAGTAGGAATGGGGTAGGATACTACTGAGTGTAAGGGGCGTGAGTATGAGGAAGCAATAGGGGTTGCATATGTTTATAATAAGCTCATAATAAGCAACCTAGAAACGTTACAAGAAGGCATGCCAACCTCACAACGTGCAAGGTCGTGGTCAATGAGAAAACACAATTGTGATTTAGGAGGTAGAAGTTGGTTTAGGGTGTTTAGAAAGTCTTAGGTCAAGCTAAGGGTGTTAACATCTAATTAGAAATAAGTAGCAGGCCGAGGGAAAGTTGTACCGGTATTTGTGCGACGGCGGGGGCAAATGGGCAAATTATCCATTTAACCCAAATAATTATACGGGGTATATATTTAAAAAAAGGGGTTCAAAGGTGCACCCAGCTTTATAAGTGAAACACTAAATATTTAAAAGAGTGGAAATTTTAAAAAGAGGGGGGGGGGGGGAGTAAGCCAATGATGAGGGGGTCGAAGCTGTAAATAATGCTTAATAGAAACTAATAAAGAAAAAACACAAGAAAAACCAAATTGTATGAGTGTAAGGAGAGGGGTCAAGGGGTCCTTTCTTTGTCAACTCATAGAAAGGCACTAAAATTTGATAGAAGCTAGTTAGCCCCACAAAATAATGCAACTAAGTTAAATTATGAGGCTCAGGAATCTGTTGTATAGCTTTAATTTTACCTCGCTTAGTCCTTATGCCATCTTTGGAGATGACATGGCCAAGTAATATCCCAAGTAATATCATGACTCATACATAGAATACACTCTTAGCTGGGTTCAATAGATACTCAATTGTCTACACTCACAAAAACCCTTTCCAGGTATCCAAGATGATATATATCTAAATAATAGCAACATAAGTCATCTAGATAAATGACAATGAACTTGCTGGTGCAATATCAGAAAGTTTCAACCATAAACTTCTCGAAGGTTGACAAAGCATTACTCAATCCAAAAGGCATAACTTTAGTTGCATAAGCACTCCATTCTGTGATGATGGAAGTCTTGGACTGCTGATCTTGTAGAGCCACTGTAATTTGGTTATAGCCACTCTAACCATGCATGAATTCGTATATCTCATGTCCTGCAATGTGATCCAAAATTCCATCAGTAAAAGGTATAGGAAAGAGATCAAGTGTTGTCTATGCATTCAAATTCTTGTAGTCCACATAGACTCGGAGTTTGCCATTTTTCTTAGGCACAACCACAATAGGAAAGATCCAATCACTACAGTCAATGGCATAAATGAACCCAGCATGTAGGAGTTGATCCAACTCACCTTTTACCTATTTGGCATAGTTAGGATTCATTATGTACCTTTGTTGTCAAATTGGCTTAGCATCTAGCACCAAAGGTATCTTTTGTTGACACAAGTGAGGAGGATCTCCCTGTAAGTCTATGTAACTCCATGCTTGAATACATCCTTGTATTTGAAAATTAAATCTCTTATCATTTTGAGTTGCTCAAGAGAAAGATTGAAGATTATCGTGTTCCAAGGTTTAGTTCTTGTGTTGGATTTGGGACCACCAGCTATTCAGTACCAAGTCGAGTGATAGTCACTAGCACCTTGACAATCTCTTGTTCCCCTTCAATGCCCTCAATAAAGCTACTCAAAAAGAGATATTTTTCCTTAGCAATTTGCTAGTCCTTCAACTTCTTTTTTATGTATACAGCCACTTGGAAAATCTCTATCTTACCTACAGGCAGGATCTATAACTCCATCAATCATGAGTCAACATCCTGAGGAAATGGATCTGTGACCTCCAAATTCTTTGGTCGGTACTATTGATATATGGTGCCATGAGCACATAGATTAAAGGCTAAGGTATGTGCTAAGGAAAGAATCAAAGTAGCCACCCTAGGATGTGGACTACATGATGTGAGGATGTGGATATCCACAAGGAGAGATGTGGATGAGAGGATCCCACAAGTGTTGACTATTCTAAAGGCTCTCTCTATATAAGAAGCCTATCATGTATTGTTGAGTATACACATTACAATAGATTGAGTATTGCCTACCGTGTATCTCTCTCATGGAGTTTCTTCTATGGTTTGATCCTCCGTGATCTTTATGCTCATTGAGTGATAGATTAGGCTAAGTACAATTCGCACTTTGTCATGGTATCAGAGCTCACATGTCTTTCGGTGAGACATGGTGATCCTTGTGTGAGAATTCCGTCCATGAGAGTTGAAGATTTCCATCATTACCGAGAGAGAGAGATATATGCTCCTTCTTCTTGAGAGATTTCAATTTGTCTTAAGAGAGTTTTTATTTCATGAGAAAGAGAGAGAGCTTTCTTGCTCCTCTAAGAGAGAGACAAAGGTTCTTAATTGTTTCTTTTGAGATAGAGATCATCGACCTCCATCAACAAAACTGTTTGCCAAGAAGGGTTGGGCTTCCATATCTGAGAGCTCGTGAGACCACAATACTCTACTTGCCTCGTTAGCTCTAGGTTTCAAGATGTTCTTTAGAAAGAATGCCCATCTCTGACGGCGAAATCTATGGATCCTTCAACGTAGCAGTTTGTAAAGTAGTGCCTGCCTTCGTCATTGCACAAAGTGTCCTGCAGTTGTAGAAGGCAGCCTTGTTGCCAAAAATTCTGAGCACTGGAGCTTGATCCCCATCAACATCAAACGACTACCCCAACAAACGACATTACTATTGCATCTAGTAGCTGCACGCCTCTCAAGAGCTCCATAGACAGCCACGTAGCTGTCTCAACAAAGGTCAGTGGTGTCTTCTAGCCCTCCATAGTGACCGCTCCACAGTAGCTCCTCCAATTAGCTCTGCATGCAAACGAGCTGACCTCCACGCTGCAAACGATAGCCGACTGCAGCTCTCCATTCGATGCCTTGCAAGCAAGGCAACTGACTTCTATGGATGCATGATGCTTTGTTCTTCCATGTGCCTTAATGCTTTATGTGTGGATGCCATGCTCTGTGCTATGGTCATCTCAAGCACTTGTGCTTCTGGCATGCTTTTTGCATTCATGCGTTGCTTTTCCAATTGTTGCAAAGGTCTTACCAATTGATTTCTTTCAATATTGGTAGTGTCTAATTGCTAACAATAATTTTGACTTGACAAGCATGTAGAGCTCAAAAAGACGTTCATTTTTCCTTTTTGGAGCGTGTGCAAATTCCTCCTGGATTGCAAGTTACGCCTTGTCAAAGGTTGTGTGAAGAAGAGGGGCCTTGATGATGTGGCACAAGGATTCACATGTAGAATTCAAACTGTGCTTACCAAGAGGCTGTGTGCTTGGAAGGCACATGCTGACTGCACATGCTTATGTGGCACTTTTAACTAATCCTGAACCTAAACCTAAACCTAATCATGTTTTAGTGTGGGTTCCTTGGCCAATGACCAAACTTAGGGTGGCTTGACTCAACCATGATCCAACCCTATCTACCATGTTGGATAACCAAGGTTAATTGAACTAACCAAGGTAAGTGTGGCTTATCTGCCACGTGTTATTTTTTGGTGAGACCTTGGAGAAGAAGGCTTTGAAGCTTCTCTACAATGCGGCGAGCTTTGACGACGGCGGTGGGGAGTAGATGAGGCTGTAGAGGAGGTGCTATGATTGCTCATCCTCCTCCTTGAGTCATCGTCCTCCTCTTCCAACTTTGTGTTGGACTATAGTTCCACCAGGGCCACAATACAGAGGAGCATTCCTTCAGCTTTTCATCAGGGGTGCGGTCGAAATGGCATGGGAGCTGCAACTCTTTTCAAAAGCGAAGCTGGTTCCCTGAGCTGCATTTCTATTGTAAGGTAGGATTGGCAATGTGCGTTCGGCGGCTGCTCCAGTTCTTGTCCACAGGGAAGATTGGGATGAAGCTACGGCTGCTAATGAAGTATGTGCTCCTCCTGCAACTCCTCATCTTTCTCTGTCGTCCCCCTTCTCCTCTATTGTTGCTGGCCTGTCTGCTCGCTGTTGCTTTCATTGAAGGCTATGTGTCTTTGTACTGCTCGTAGTTTGTCAGTGCTAGGCGGATGTTGTTGTGAGAAGCTACTGGAGCTTGGAGGAGATAGGGCACTAGAGTAGTAGTCGTTGCTGTGTGCAAGGCGGTGGCATTGCCTTGTTGCAGGTGGAGCAGCCCGTGGGCTATAAAGATGCGAACGCCATCAACATCAAGCATTGAAAAGTAAAATCCTTTCCACCTTCAGCCCATATGTTTTGTAAATCAAGCCTGACCACCTGAGAGTAGCTATGAAAGCACCCAAGGGAGGTATTGACATGTAAAAACCACACTTGACTACCTTAAGTAGCAATGCAAGCACTAAGGGGAGGTGATGGATTTGTAACTCACATCTGACCACCTTGCAGTAGCCAAAGGATCATGGCACCAAGGGGAGGTGTTGAGATATGGTGCCATGAAAGGCTAAGGTATGTGCTAAGGAAAGAATCGAAGTAGCCACCCTAGGATGTGGACTACATGATGTGAGGATGTGGATTGAGGATATCCACAAGGAGAGATGTGGATGAGAGGATCCCACAAGTGTTGACTATTCTAAAGGCTCTCTCTATATAAGAAGCCTATCAACACTTATTTCATTAATTTTGGACTCATATATCTACTTTTGGACTATTCCTTAAAATCCTTCCCAACTGAAAAGTTTACTTTATGAAACTGTCATTCGAGAATCAAAAGTTTACTTTCTGGCACTATCATTTTCACATAAGACATTTCAAAATATCTCTCTACAATGTTGTACAAATAATGCAAAAACTACTATTAAATCCTAAATTTGTATTTCTTGTTTATAAGAATCATATTCTTAAAATAAAAAATCCAAGTTATTAGTTTAAATCCATGAAAAACCATGCTATTGAGGATTCACAACATTTTAAAAATGTATACATAAGAGACCTGTAAGACTCTTTTTACTTTCAATGCAGAAAACTATAACACTCTTGAATATTCAAGAAATTAAAAGGTTTATATACACATGAGACATGATGGAAGCCTCTTTTGTACTCCAAAAAATAGCAATAGCTATGCTTGCAATTTTACATTATCATGTCATAAGTTTTACAACAAATATTTCTCTGGATGAGTCTTTGTACAAAGGATCTCCTGTGGCCTTTTCAATAATTTAATTTTTCCTTTACAATGAGTTTAGTACAAATGGGCGATCCAAAAATTTGCTTGTTTGAATGTCCTTTTCTATCATGATCACAGAAATGAGCGATCCAAACATTTGCTTATTCAGAATGTCCTTTCTGTCATCACTTGTCGCTTGGGTGCCATCTTCATTCACTCTCATCTGACAACCACCACCACCTTCACTCTTTCTCGATATTTGAATGGTGTTATCATGGGCATTCTTCATTTGCGCTATCTCCTTCTACTTCCTCCCGGGCGAGCATCTTTGTGAACTCTGTAATGTGCGTAATAATTGGTTGCGGTAATTTTATTTTGTCTTCTACATCATACCCCATGTGCTTCTTTGTTTTCTTTGACCTTGATTTCCAGGATACTATGACTGTCTCTGTGGAAAGTCTTGAAATTGCTTCATGGTTTGGGACCCATTCCTTTTTCAAACAACTACTATACAATGTACTGTTATCTTGGTTCTCCTTCCTGCCCCTTGGCTCATACCATACCGCTGTAAATGTTGTAGCTCTCCCCCGGTCATCCATGCTCACGTCAACTACTTTCGCAACCCAAAACTTCACGTTCTCATGTTCATCATCCGATGGTCGAGCTGCAACAAAACAATGGACATCTATGTCTATTTGTGGCATAAACTCTCTCTTCTTGGGTCCACAATATGGACGTGGGAGCAACGATTCAAACTCATTTTCAAAGAGACCACATGCTGGACGCAAGTCATTACCAACATTTGGCCAAAATAAAGGCCGTTCTGCCTTAATATCATCTTCTCGCATTTTTGCAAGGTCCTTTATCAATTGGTAGCTCTTGCTAATTACAATAGTAGTGTGTTCCTTCCAAGAGGGCTTCCAATCAGGAAATCTCCGGAGCATTTCCTCTTTGTATGCAATAAAAGCTTTTAAGCCTTCTATTTCACCTTTGGATTTCTCGCTGAATTCTTTTATAGGAGCCCATGTTGGATGCATTTCTTTGCTCGGGATTGAAGTTAAGAGAGAGTAAGGTTCTTCAGGTTCCCATTTTGTATCAAGAGAATAGTGTTGCCATTGCATCACTGGTTTTTCATCCTTTAAGAAAAATCGAAAATAGTGTGGAGCGCTATGACCAATCAGGGCATCACTACCTTTTTGTATGAAAGGTAGAATAAAGCTCTTCCAATCATACATCCTCTCAACCATTGAGCATATTGTTCCTTCCTTACGGCCACCAACTTGCCTCCCACATTTTCTTATCAAGTCATCCATTGTCTCCATGTCCTTGTGTTTTAGTTCTCTTGAAACTGTGCTAAATACCTGATCGATATCCTCATGTGTGTGCCCAACCAACAAAAACGCAACTTCAATCTCATTGAAGATTCTATGAGCGATTAGCATTGAGCAAAATGCAAAGAAGAGTACATTCTTATTCTCTCTTCTGCAATTGTCTGCTTGTATTCTCAAAGTTGCTGGTAGGCGACCTTTTTCTGCATGTACATTGTGAATTGCCTTCATAACGGATGTTACAACTTGATTGCTATCGTGTAGATGCAAGGAATCAATCCATATGTCTGCAAAAAACTTAAATCCGTGCACTAACACTCCACATAGATGTGTCTTTAAAAAGTATTTGCCTTGTAGCTTAGGTGGAGTGTTAACGAATCGACGTAATGTTGTTGTATTTTGATCCATACCATCTACAATAATGCACATGTACTCATTTGGGTGAGAAATAGCTTGCTTCTTCCAAAATGCATATTTTATTCTAGAATGTCGAACAAGTCCATGATGAAATTCTCTCTTTCTTTTGTAAGCTTCTTTTTGTTCTGGAGATGTTGCACTCTCAAGTGCTCACTTTAGATCATCACAGTCGTTGCACTTTGACATTTTTTGCCTCTTTGGGATTTTAACATGTCCAAAGCTTTTTTTCCAAAGAGTATACAAAGTATGAAAAGATGCTGGTGCATGCCCTCTTTGCCTCTGTGTTTCTCCAATAGAGTTAAATACTTCTTTTTTGGTCAAACCTATCGGAAGATGCATTTCTGATAGGTGGGGTTGCGGTAAAGCATTTTCATAAATGTAATCTTTCAAAATTGCTGTTGCCACAACTATTGAGGCTCTTGTTTTGGGCCTTCCTATGTTTCCATGAATGTTAAATTTAACTCCATACTTTGCTTTATTAGCCAAATTCCAATATGTGCCATGTGATAATCCTGTAATAATGCGATATGCATTATTGCATATACTTTTTCCATTTATAAGAGGCCTTATTTGATGTCCTGAACTTCGCCTTCTCTTATCATTTACAAGAAAGCAAGACAATCTCGTGAGTAGGTATTCATTTCTTCTGCTTCCTTTCCTTTGACAGACATGTTCTCTACAACCCTTGATGTCATGTAAGTTAATGGATCGCATACATGTATGCTTACAGCATGTAGATCGCATTGCTTTTAGCATAACATCTTCATTCATTACTCTTATTCTCTTTGGTTGCTTTTCTGGATCTGCCTGCACTCGTTGTCTTTTCATGCATCTGTATGTCGTTTTGGGACCTTCTGTACATTCTTATTTGGATTTGTGTAGTTCTCCTTGTAAGATTTATTTGTCACGTTGTTTTCATGAGATGTTGCATCCTTGATCTTATCACTCTGACAGTCAAATACTGAATATTCCTTTGTTGATGTCATCCTTGCTTTTGATACATTCGTCAAACCATTTGTAACATTTACAAGTTCACAATCAAAGTCAAACACCGAATAGTCCTTTGTTGATCTCATCCCTACTTTTGATACAATTGTAGAACCACTTGTCACAATGGCATTAGAGTGTCCCAAATGATCTTCAAACTCATCTATTCCTGAGAGAACATCACTCATTGATGCACTTTCTATGGATTTCATAACTCCATAGTCAGTGGTGATAGAGTGTCCAGAATGATCTTCAAACTCATCTATTCCTGAGAGAACATCGCTCATTGATGCACTTTCTATGGATTTCATGATTCCATAGTCTTGAAACTCCTCTACTCCAGAGAGAACATCACTCATTATACTATCGTGCATGATTTCCATAATTCCATAGTTACCTGCTTTGACTCCAAGAACTTTATCAATATCCATGAAGCCATCCATGCTTGAAAATATAACACTTTTGACATCTTTGCCCGAGTTCTCAATGTGCATGAACTCATCCACCCCGGATAAGGCATCACTTGTGAAATATTTTTCTTTCTCGGTACCAATGAACTCATCGACTTCTGATAAGACGTTAGTGCTATACTTGAGTGCATTGGAATCATCCATCTCTGAAGGAATAGAGCTTGGTACATTGGCATATTCTTTCAATTCTTTGATGTTGTAGTATACATTATGTTTATCATTAAAAACCACATGCCAAGTCTTTCCAATCTTTAAAAATTGCATGCTCCATCTCAAATCCTTACCTACCTCATAGTAGGGACCATCCAATGACATTGAGTTATCATCCATACCATCATCAGTAACTTTTTGAATTCTCATCTGCGCAAATGTCCAGTGTTCAACTTGTTCAAATCCCAAGACTTGACCTTCTCCTACATACTTATTTGTAAATGATAACATTTGTAAAATATCTCCCACTCTAAAATCCAAAGATATGCACTTTGTATTCCTGATGACATGTGTTGGATAAGTCTCATCTCTGTCCCATGCAATAAATGCTTTGTTGGAAGTATTATAGGGCATAACATCTCCAAGGATTTCCATATCCCCACACTTATGCTTTAGCTCAACATGTGCACTAAGAATCCTTGATACGATAACCGCCACCTTATCTTCGCCAAGTCTTCTAAAGTGACAAATAGAATTTGGATCACTTTCATGGATTGTAGCAAATGCAACTAATTCTCTTTTGCAACATAAAATCACCTCCATCCCCAGAATAAATTTTGTAGCCATCTCCTTTGTGAGTTTCCTTTGCAAACAAGCTGTAACAACCATTATAAAGAACATTAGTATCTTCTCAATAATCTACTTTATTAATGATTTAAAAATCTAGAACATGTTTGAAAATTTAATTAGACACTAACCAATAACAACCGTAAACCAATAACGACCCTGAACCCTAAACCCTAAACCCTAAACCAAAATAACCCTAAACCCTAAAACCTCAACCCTCAACCCTAACCAATAACAACCCTAAACCCTAAACCCTAAATCCTAACTCCCAAACCCTAAACCCTAAACCCTAACCCCCAAACCCTAAACCCTAAACCCTAACCCCCAAACCCCAAACCCTAACTCCCAAACCCTAAACCCCAAACCCTAAACCCTAAACCCCAAACCCTAAACCCTAACTCCCAAACCCTAAACCCTAAACCCTTAACCCTAACCCCCAAACCCCAAACCCTAAACCCTACCCCCCAAACCCTAAACCCTAACTCCCAAACCCTAAACCCTAAACCCTAAACCCTAACTCCTAAACCCTAAACCCTAAACCCTAAACCCTAACCCCCAAACCCTAAACTCCTAAACCCTAAACCCTAAACCCTAAACCCTAACCCCCAAACCCTAAACTCTAAACCCTAACCTCCAAACCCTAAACCCTAACTCCCAAACCCTAAACCCTAAACCCTAACTCCTAAACCCTAAACCCTAAACCCCAAACCCTAAACCCTAAACCTTAAACTCTAACTCCCAAACCCCAAACCCTAAACCCTAACCCCCAAACCCCAAACCCTAAACCCTAACCCCCAAACCCTAAACCCTAACCCCCAAACCCTAAACCCTAAACCCTAAATCCTAAATCCTAACCCCCAAACCCTAAACCCTAAACCACCAAACTCTAAACCCTAACACCTAAACCCTAACCCTCAAACCTTGAACCCTAAACCCTAACTCCCAAATCTTAAACCCTAAACCCTAAACCCTACCCCCAAACCCTAAATCCAAACCACCAAACCGTAAACCCTAACTCACAAACCCTAAACCCTAACCCTAACTCACAAACCCTAATTCCTAACTCACAAACCCTAAACCCTAACTCACCAAACCCCAAATCCTAAACCTTAAATCCTATGAGTGTTTTCAAGTAATATCATTTATTTAAGTAATAGTTTTAATTAGAATTCATAAGTAATAGTGGAATTGATAGTTGGGAGGGTGGTAGTGGGAGAAAGGGAGTGTGGGAGGGTGGTAGTGGGAGAAAGGGAGAGTGGGAGAGGGAGTGGGAATGGGGGCGGTGGGGGTGGGAGGATGGGAGTGGGAGTGGGAGAGCGAGTGGGAATGGGGGAGGTGGGGGTGGGGGTGGGAGAATGGGAGTGGGAGTGGGAGAGGGAGTGGGAATGGGGGCGGTGGGGGTGGGGTGAGGGTGGGAGGATGGGAGTGGGAGTGGGAGGGGTGGGGAGTGGGAGTGGGAGGATGGGAGTGGGAGAGGGAGTGGGAATGGGGGAGGTGGGGGTGGAAGTGGGAGGGGTGAGGTGGGAGGATGGGAGTGGGAATGGGGGAGGTGGGGGTGGAAGTGGGAGGGGTGGGGTGGGAGGATGGGGGAGGGAGTGGGAATGGGGGAGGTGGGGGGGGTGGGAAAATGGGAGTGGGAGTGGGAATGGGGGAGGTGGGGGGGTGGGAAAATGGGAGTGGGAGTGGGAGTGGGAGAGGGAGTGGGAGGATGGGAGTGGGAGGGGTGAGGTGGGAGGATAAGGGTGGGAGAATGGGAGTGGGAGTGGGAATGGGGGGGGAGGGGTGGGGGTGGGAGGATGGGAGTGGGAGTGAGAGGTGGTGGGAGTGGGAGGGGTGGGGTGGGAGGATGGGAGTGGGAGAGGGAGTGGGAATGGGGAAGGTGAAAGAATGGGCGTGGGCGTGGGAGTGAGAATGGGGGAGGTGGGGTGGGAGGATGGGGGTGGGAGTGGGAGTGGGAATGGGGTAGGAGGATGGGAGTGGGTGGGAGAGAGAGAGAAGATAATCTAATAGAGAGGCCAATGGGAGAGGAGATAATGTTATAGAAGGACCAATGAGAGAGAAGCACTTAAAACCCTAGTTTTTCTTATATATACTCTCCTTCTCTCATTCTTTCTCTCATTTCAACAAGGAAGAGCAAGAGGAGAAGCAAAAAGAGGAGGAAGAGCAAAAGCAAGCACAAGCATAGATTTCAACTTTTTTTTAGGTACTTTTTTTAAAATTTGTATTCTTTGAAATAAGAGAGAGAGTCTTGCTACCTCGGCAGCAAAAGAGAGAGAGAGAAAGAGAGAGGGAGAGAGAGGAGAGAAGGGGGGGGAAAGAGAGGGGAGAGAAAGGGAGGGGGGAGAGAAGGGGGAGGGGGGGGAAGAGAGGGGAGAGAGGGGGGAAGCCACGAGGGGGGGGAGAGAGAGAGGGGGGGGAGGCCGCTGCCGCGGCAGCGGAGAGAGGGGGGGAGAGGGAGGGGAGGGGGGGGAGGGAGGGGAGGGGAGAGAGAGAGGCGGCAGCGAGAGAGGAGGGAGGGGGAGAGAGAGAAGGGGGGCGCAGCAACGAGAGAGAGGGGGAGGGAGAGAGAGAGAGGGGGGCCGCGGCACAGCGAGAGAGGAGGAGGGGGGGAGAGAGAGAAGGGGGGGCAACGAGAGAAAGGGGAGGGAGGCCGCTGCCGCGGCAGCAGGGAGAGGGAGGGGAGGGGAGGGGAGAGAGAGAGGGGGGGCCGCTGCCGCGGCAGCGAGAGAGGAGGGGGGGAGAGAGAAGGGGAGGGGCCGCGGCAGCGAGAGAGAGGGGGAGGGAGAGAGAGAGAGGGGGGGCAGCTGCGGCGGCAGCGAGAGAGGAGGGGGAGAGAGAGAAGGGGGGTTGCTGCCGCAGCAGCGAGAGAGGAGAGGGGGGGAGAGAGAGAAGGGGGAGGCGTGGCAGCGCGAGAGAGGGGGGGAGAGAGAGAGAGGGGGGGAGGCCGCTGCCGCGGCAGCGGAGAGAGGGGGGAGAGGGAGGGGGGAGGGGGGAGAGAGAGGAGGGGGGGCTGCT
Source organism: Dipteris shenzhenensis (assembly GCF_047967505.1). Classification (NCBI taxonomy): domain Eukaryota; kingdom Viridiplantae; phylum Streptophyta; class Polypodiopsida; order Gleicheniales; family Dipteridaceae; genus Dipteris; species Dipteris shenzhenensis. The sequence goes on from NC_141616.1 coordinate 26,862,832, forward strand.
GTGGCAGCGAGAGAGGAACGGGGGGGGAGAGAGAGGAGGGGGGGCGCGAGAGAGAGGGGAGGGAGAGAGAGAGAGGGGGGGCCGCTGTCGCGGCAGCGAGAGAGGAGGGGGGGGAGAGAGAGAAGGGGGGGCAGCGAGAGAGAGGGGAGGGAGAGAGAGAGAGGGGGGCCACTACCGCGGCAGCGAGAGAGGAGGGGGGGAGAGAGAGAGAAGGGGGGCAGAGAGAGAGAGGGGGGGGAGAGAGAGAGAAGGGGGGGCAGCGAGAGAGAGGGGAGAGAAAGAGAGAGAGGGGGGGCCGCTGCCGCGGCAGCGAGAGAGGAGGGGGGGAGAGAGAGAGAAGGGGGGGCAGCGAGAGAGAGGGGGGGAGAGAGAGAGAGGGGGGGGCCGCTGCCGCGGCAGCGAGAGAGGAGGGGGGAGAGAGAGAGGGGGGGAGAGAGAGACAGGGGGGAGGGAGGGGAGGGGAGGGGAGGGGAGGGGAGAGAGAGAGAGGGGGGGCCACTGCCGCGGCAGCGAGAGAGGAGGGGGGGAGAGGGAAGGGGGGGGGAGAGGGAAGAGAGAGGGGGGGCTGCTGCCGCGGTAGCGAGAGAGGAGGGGGGAGAGAGAGAAGGGGGGCGTGGCAGCGAGAGAGAGGGGAGGGAGAGAGAGAGGGGGGGCCACTACCGCAGTAGCGAGAGAGGAGGGGGGGGAGAGAGAAGGGGGGGCAGCGAGAGAGATAGGGGGGAGAGGGAGGGGAGGGGAGGGGAGAGAGAGAGGGGGGGGCCGCTGCCGTGGCAGCGAGAGAGGAGCGAGGGGGAGAGAGAGAAGGGGGGGGATGCGGCAGCGAGAGAGAGGGGGAGGGAGAGAGAGAGAGGAGGGGCGGCCACTGCCGCGGCAGCGAGAGAGAAGGGGGGGGGAGAGAAAGGGGGGGAGGAGAGAGAGACAGGGGGGAGGCCGCTGCCGCGGCAGCGGAGAGAGGGGGAGGAGAGGGAGGCGGGGGAGAGGGAGGGAGGGGAGGGGAGAGGAGAGAGAGAGGGGGGGCCGCTGCCGCGGCAATGAGAGAGGAGGGGGAGAGAGAGAGGGGGGGGCGCGGCAGCGAGAGAGAGGGGGAGGGAGAGAGAGAAGGGGGGGTCGCTGCCGCGGCAGTGAGAGAGAAGGGGGGGAGAGAGAGAGAAGGGGGGGAGGGGGGGAGAGAGAGAGGAGGGGGGCGCGGCAGCAAGAGAGAGGGGGAGGGAGAGAGAGAGAGGGGGGGGCCACTGCCGCGGCAGTGAGAGAGAAGGGGGGGGAGAGAGAGAGAAGGGGGTGGGAGAGGAGGGGGGCGGCAGAGAGAGAAGGGGAGGGGGGGCCGCTGCCGCGGCAGCGAGAGAGAAGGGAGGGGAGAGAGAGAGAAGGGGGGGAGGCGCAGCGAGAGAGAGGGGGGAGAGAGAGAGAGAGGGGGGGCCGCTGCCACGGCAGCGAAAGAGAGGGAGGGGGGGAGAGAGAGAGAGAGGGAGAGAGAGAGAGAGGGGGGGAGGCCGCTGCCGCGGCAGTGAGAGGGAGAGAGGGGGGGAGAGAGAGAGAGGGAAGGGGAGAGAGAGAGAGGGGGGAAAACCAATCAAAGCCATGCTCAAAATTTCCCGACTAGTTCCTAATCGGAGTCAGTCCATTCGTTCACATTCGGTTTCACAGTCACAACAACCCTACCATTTAAGCAACGATTAAGGTTTTTAAACTTTCAAGATGATTGAAAGTTGTATCAGTGGACATGACAGATTACAGTTGTGGAAGTTGACAGAGCATTTTACACTTATATCAGTTGCGGGAGTTGACAGAGCATTTTGCACTTATATATGATAGACTTCAAATTTGTACTCAGAGATCATTGTAAATCCTTATTTTTTTTCACATTTATGCTCTAAGCCTTGTAAAGCCTTTTAGGCTATTCCCAAAGCATTTATGCTCTAAGCCTTGTAAAGCCTTTTAGGCTATTCCCAAAGCATGAAATTGATACTTATATGATTGGGAAGAATAAAAACTTGAGGTGTATTCATGGGACTCATTGTACTTTTGATTTTTCAATGTAATTGTAGTTTGTCAAAGTACTTAAAATTTGTGTTGTTCTTGAATATAGGATGGATCTTGAGGCTACAGCATTTGTCAATGGTATGACACTGAAATACAATGGAAGAATTTATGCCCCAAAGGACTTCACAAACTGGACAGTTGTTGACACAACAAAGAAAGCATGGTTCTTGGTCTTAAGTAAAGGAAATCTCATTCTAGTGATGACAAAGAGAGAGTTGGAGAAAGATGAGTGGGCATCAAATGTATCTTTCTCAAAGAGCAATTTGATTCAAGGGGGCACCTTAGTAGGAATAAAAATTGAAAAAGACAGCAGTACAATGATGATTTACACAAAGTCAAGAATGAGCAACAGATCGTTTCTTCTTTCTAAGAAAGATGCAATGCACTTTGTGATGCCGCCGCCAAAAGCACCTAGATTTCCTGAATTGGTTCCTGCATTGGAGATCCTTCAACATGTGTGGGGAATTTCCCATTGAGGAAGCAAGAAAAATGCAGTCAAAGATTATCCTTGAATACTTTCATGGTGTCATTGAACAAGGTTCAACTTCATTGGACCTAAGGTGCAAGAATCCACACATGAGAAAGGAAGTGATGAGACATACCATATAGACCTGGTTCATGGTAATACAAATGAGAGAGGAAGTGGAGTGGATGAGACATAACACATTGTAGCAATGGATGAGGGTCTTGTACACGTGGATGCTTACAAGGGATCTACATCTGAGACAGGAATTGAATTGGTGGAGACCGGACATGCACATGCATCTCAGACAGAAATTGAATTGAGTGAGACACGACATGCATCAAATAAGACAGGACATGCACACACATCTCTTGTTCATGGTATTACTCACTTAGATGGTGTAACTCATGAAGTTGATGGAATAACAGAACAAGTGAAGCCCTTAAGTATACCTGAAGTTGAGGCAATAGAAGAAGAAGTAGGGCGATCTAAAGCAGTTCACATTGAGCCCCTAAAAAATAAACCTCGACGTCAAATGCAAAAGGCAAGTACTTCACGAGCTACAGTTCCAAGTCCTATAACTGGAAAAAGAGGTCGTTCATATACAAAGAAAGGGCAAAGAAGAGAAGAGGAAGAACATGAAGAGGATGCGGAGGGTCTTGAAATGGAGTCAGATCTAGAAGCAGAAATGTTATCAATGAAGAACCTAAATCTTCGCTTGAATGAGGCTGTGATAGATGAGGATCCAGGATATATATGGGGCCAAAAGACTCAAGTTATACATGCTTCAACAGTGGTCAAAGCAAGTGTCTTCACCAACAGCAGGACCTTAGATACAACCTATGCTGAAAAGATTTTTCAGGCTTTGATTGATGGAAAAAAACCAGTTGTTTCTAATTTGGTACTCCGTCCAAGGACATTTTGGCCAGTCATGGGAGATTATAGTCAATCCATCAATTTCTCTCAGCCTATAGATTTTGAGATGCAATTCACTAAGTTCCTCAGAAAACAAGTTCCCTCACTTCAAGAAGGACAGAGTTCAGTGAATGATCCAGAACGACATATAAGGGATGCCAAGAGAAATTTCTTAGCTCATTGTACATTTGAGGCAATAGATGGTCAGCACTATGCCTATGCTTGTAATGAGCGCTCTAGAGATGCATACAAGAAAGGAGAAATTACTTATCAAACCTTCGCGAGTGTGCCTCAATTTCACTACTATTCTGCATGCATTTGTATCTTCAAGAACGAGAAAAAATATTTGATTGAGTCGGAAAGACTTAATCATGACATTTATGCACTACGAAAAATCACCTCCACTTCAGAGATGTTGCTCAAAGCTAGGACCATATGGAAAACTTTTAATTCTCCTTTGACCACTCTCAAAAGAACTGCAACTAAAGTGGAAGCGGATAATCTTGTTGACTTATACACATGCTTGAGTGCCATTGTACCAAGGGGAAAGCAGGAAAGAGCAGAGGTGATTACAAGCTTTAAGACAGTAAGGGATAGGTATCAAGACTACACAAGCATACTTTTCCGTAGTGATGAAGTTTTTCATAAGATCAAAGACGTGTGTCTTGCATGTGAGAAAGGAGATGTCACATATGAGGCTCCATCATTGATTAAAGAGAAGGCAAAGAAGATTGAGAAAAAAGAGATGACAGCTCGGATGTGGAGGCCTTTAAGAAACCTACCAGACAAATACGCAAGTCTTGCTGCAGAGAAATTAATGTCCAAAGAATGGTTTTTTGGCAAAAAGGATAAAGATCATTGCATGGAAGATTGCATCATCCAACAGGTCAAGCGTGATGCAGTAAAGAGTGCAATTGAATATTTATTGGGAGAAAAAAATATTCCAATTAGCCAATGTAAAATTGATCATAACATTGTGAGGCAGATGGCATCAGCTTTACCGTCAGCTAAACAGAAGGCTTGGGCGCATAAATGGGTGAAGGTAGAAGATGATGGATCTGAAATTACTCCCTCTATGAGAAGTGACATTCTGGAAAATGTGTATGCATATGCACAAAAAGTCATCAATAAGCACACTCTCAGAAAAGAAAAAACTTTGAACAAGGGCTTTTATTTCATACATGAAATCATTTCAGAGTCTGGAAAGAGTGTTGAGTGCAAGGGAGTTTCATTGAATGATTTTTTGTTCGACGACACTGCTTGGGAGAGACCTCAGCTTTTCTTTGTCTATGAAATATCACTGGATGACATTCGTCAACTCCTTGACAGAATATTACATACCACCATTGGTAGAGTGGGACAATGTAATATAGTCATATTTGCTGATAAAGATGACAAGGAACAAATGTCTGCTACCCTAGAAAAACAATATGGCAATGAGCTTAAGATTTACAATGGGATATACTCAAGAAAAAGGGACAAGAGAGAATGCGGTCTCAAGATACAGAGTCTAGAAACCTTTTTCTTGTGCATGAAGAGCCCTTACAATGATCACTCCTTACAAAACAATATAAGAGGGAATGCAAAGAGATTGCAACTACTACTAGAAGAGCATGAAGCTCCAAGTCCCCTCCATGGCAACGCAAATCACTATGAAAGGCCAGCAAAAAGTGCTGATCTTTTAATTAGTATGATGGAATTTTTGCTACCGTCCGGATGGGAAGTCACATTGTGTCGAATAGGACATCTGTTTGAAGCTCTTATCAGAAAAGGACACAATGTAAATATTATTGAGAGCCCTGCTTGCTTGGAATACCTTGATACCGTGACTTCTCTCACAATAAAGTTTGATAAGAAAGGTCCGATCTCACATGAAGAGGATGACATAGAGATGATCATGTATGATGAGAGCAAGAAAGATGATGAAAATGATCAAAGCTCTGGATATAATAGTGAGGACACCAGCGATAGCAAGGAAGCAGAAGAAGATGGATATGACACTGACCTTGCCTCTGAAGGTTACATAAAAAGACCACGAAGATATGTAGAGGTATGAAAACTAATGTTTAATTTTCTTTATTCATTTAAAGGTCTTTTTAAATTTATAATTAATTTAAATTTTTGAATCTCATAATTATTTTATCCTTTTATAGGAGAAGGGAGAGGAGGAGGATGAGGAGGACATAGCTGGAGCAGAGAATATAGAAAGCTCATCTCAAGAAAGCAAAGCTGCTCTGGCTATCCATCGGATGACTCTAGAAAATAATCATACATTGCAGCAAATGGAGAAGTCATTTCAAGTTAGGTTTCAAGTTCGAGAACAACCTCTTACTTTTATATTCGATGAAGAGGACATTTCAATCCTCATAAACTTCAAGAAAGAGGTCAATGACAAGGTCATAATAGCCATCCTCAGGTTTGACACAAACTTTTTACTGACTTTATGCTTTTGTATTTCCATTGGATCAAATGAGCTAATATTCTTTTCTTTTTATTGCAGTATGGTTTTACAACAGCTTCCCCTATATCTACAAAGATGTGCATATATGGTCGATCCTCTTGTTTCTAGTGTACTTAGCAATAAGCAGAAGACCATAGATGATGTTTTTAAGTGGTTGCAACCTATTGATTTGACTGCGGTGCGAGTTATCTTTACCGCATATCACGAGGAGTGAGTATCAATCCCTACCTAGCTTATCTCTTACATTGTGGAGGATTATATCAAATAATAATTATTCTTAATTGATAATGCAGCTTGCATTGGAGCTTGGTAATTGTGGACGTCTCAGCCAAGCAATGCTTCTTTGTCAATTCAATAGCATCTATCCATGGCAGTGTGTCAGAGTAAGTATAACCTACTTGTGTCATAATTATGTCAATGAGATGCATCCTATGTAATGCGCACATTCATTTATGTTTTCTATTTTGATGTGTAGATCTGCTCGAAATTTGGTAGGTGCTATAGATGCACTTATGCAAATGGAGGGTGACTTGGAAGATCAAATAGAGTATGTAACATGCCCTGCAGCGAAGCAGAATGATGACCACAATTGTGGGTGGAGAGTTGGATATAACTGCTTTTTGCTCCTTGCTCAAATTTTTAATTTGAGAGGCGGTGAAACCTCATTGTCGACATATACAGACTTGCATCTATATGCATTTATGTCATCTATCATTAAGGCATTTATTGATAACGTGGTGGAGCATCCAGAGGAAACATTGGTTGCTACGCCCATAAGTTGTCCTAATGTAACCGCTGTATTGGACGAAATGGGGAGCTCTTCTGACGTTAGGGTCATCATTAGCAAGCAACCTCGTGTTTTGACTTTTGGTAGCGAGGAAGTTACAATCCTCTCCGACCCTTTGAAAGAGGCTAATGACAAAGTCATGATGGCCATCCTCAGGTTTGATATGAACATCTCTTGGCTTGATACTTCAATCATTTGATTCAATCTGCTTCTAACATTTGTTTATTTATTGCTGCAGTACGGTTATATCTCATTTTCCTAGATCAGTACAGAATCGCGTCTGTATGCTCGATTCTCTTCTTTCAGCTGTACTTAGTGATACCAAGAAGACAGTAGATGATGTTTGTTCAATTCTACAACCTTTAGACTTGGATGGCATACTACTTGTCTTTATGCCATACTATGAGAAGTAAGTATGGTCTCAATCTTTCTTTTACTCTCTTATTTATAATATTGTGTCAATTAATACTTAATATTGTGATAAATCTTATCGCTCTTTATTGGTGATGTAGTTCACATTGGAGCCTGATAGTATGGGACCTTGATGACAACCATTGTTGGTTTGTCAACTCATTTACAGGCTTTCACGGGGTGTTCAGGTAAGTGTTCTTTTATCATATCATTATGAACATGCATCTTACTATTTACTACACAAATTCACTTTGTCATATGTCATGATGGACAGGTCTGCAAACAAGTTAGTTTCTGCGATTATGTAAATCAGGGAGCATCAAGACCAACCAAATTTCCAGACATGCCTCACAGTGGAGCAGAAAGACATGTTTAGTAGTGGGTGGAGAATTGCCTACAACTTCATGTTGTATCTCAATGAAATTTTTGAACATGTCTCAATAGAAGCATATACCAAGCTCGAGCTACAAGATTTTGTGGCTAAGACTGTTCACTATCTAACTGCTATCATTGGGAAACAACATGATGGACTCAATGAAGAACCTGAGGGAGCCAAAGAAAAAGAAGAGACAATTCAGTCTCCTTCTGTATCACAGCCTCAAGTAGAAGCATTACAGTCTACACTTGAATTAGAGACTCAATGCATTCTTCCTACACAAGAAGTGGAGACTCAATGTGCATCTACAACATCACATCTTGTAAAGGAGGAAGAGATTAAGTCTATCCCGATTGCACCAGAAGTAGAATCTCAATGTACACCATCCACACAAGTAGAGACTCAATGTACTCTTAGAGAATCACAGCCTCAAGAGGACTCATCAGACTCTATTCAGTTGTAAAACATGTAGAAAGAAACATGAGTCCTTGAAGATTTTTATCTTGTTTGTATTGATTAATGATAGTGTTTTTAAAACTTATGTTAAATGTTGCAATACATTAGGATATTTTATGATATTTATTCATTACAATACATTAGGTTTTACTTTTTTGAAAGTCTAATTTATTATGTACAATAAATATCTTATGATCTGAGAATCTAATAATTATATCATTCTTATGTTCCATCACTTTATTTTATAGATTTCAATGTACTCAAAATCTATCATTTATTATGTACAGCAAGTCTAACTTATATTATATTAAAAGAATATCTCATGATGAGATTCTAATAATTACTAACTTATATTATATTAAAAGAATATCTCATGATGAGATTCTATTAATTATATCATTCTTGTGTTCCATCATTTTATTTTATAGATTTCAATGTACTATCACTATCTTACATGTCTCAAATGTCTCCCATTACGGTCTTGCATCCCATCATTTTATTTTATAATGTCTCGCATTACGGTCTTGCATCTAGTCATCTCGCATTACGGTCTTGCATCTGTAGTTCTATAAATTCCCTAGTAGTCGTTCATCTTCTATATCTCACCCGCAGCTCTCACCCGCAGCAGACACTTCTTCCACTTTGCTCTTCTTACCTTACTCCTCTCCTCAAGCTTGCTCCTTCCTCTCCTCAAGCTTGCTCCTTCCATCTTGCCCGCAGCCTTGCCTCCTCTTCTCAAGCATACTCCTTTCATCTTGCCTTACCTACTCTAGTTACCTTCCTCACTCTTGTTACCTTCCTCACCTCGTTCGTCTTCTATATCTTTCCTCACTCTCGTTACCTTCCTCACCTCGTTCGTCTTCTATATCTCACCCGCAGCAAAAACTTCTTCCACTTTACTCTTCTTACCTTACTCCTCTCCACACTTCTTCCACTTTAGTCTTCTTACCTTACTCCTCTCCTCAAGCTTGCTCCTTCCATCTTGCCCGCAGCCTTACGTCCTCTTCTCAAGCATACTCCTTTCATCTTGCAGCCATTATGGATCTTTTTAAGGTAATCGATTCTGTCGAGCAAGCCATTAGCAGCTCAAAGAATGGATTGCCGAGAACCAAGGAAAGAGAGAGGAGAGAAAGCAAAATCCAGCTCCATTAACCCAGTACGAGAAGGATGACTTTGCTTGTCAGAAGGGCTTAGAGAAGGAAGAGGAAAGAAAAATAAGTATGGCTACTACTGAAATAGATAAATTGCAGTCATATAGGAGAGAGTTGATAGACTTTCAAAGTGAGATATCTTCGCGTGTGGCTCGTTATGGAAGATTTTCCCCCGAGGAAGCGCAAGCCATTCGGAATAAACAAAGTGTTATGCAGGAGAAAATTCATCAATCCTTACTTCTCTTCTATAATTTTAACTACATCGATGAGGATGAGATGAGCTCAGCTCTTGAATGGGTTGAATTTAGGCTAAAGACTTGAAAATAGAAAATTCATCAAATTGAATGGCTGTAGTCTTGAAAATAAATTTGCCTTCCAGTGAGAGTCTTATTGTAACTTTTGGTGTAATTTGCTTTCCAATGAGAGTCTTATTGTAACTTTTGGTGTTTTTCAACACCTAAATTATAAATATTGTGAGAGTTTGCTACTTCCACTTGTAACTTTTGAAAGTGTTTCCTAAATACTATTATAAATATAAATAGAGTTTACAATTAATGAGTTTGCTACTTCTACTTGTAACTTTTGAAAGTGTTTCCTAAACACTATTATAAATATAAAGAGAGTTTACAATTAATGAACCACTCTTTTTTGTGTAACTTATCTCAGGCTTAACTTTTGAAGGTGTTTATTAACACCATTAAATATTAAGAGAGTTTACAACAACCGAATCTTATTTTTTCATGTAACTTATCTAGGCTGCGTTAAATTTTATAATTTTAGTTTCATGTCCTTAAAAAATATATAAAAAAATGCTTGTTTTTATGTTTTTATATGTGCTTTGAAGATTGGGTTTTTCTTAAATTTTATCTGAAAACTAGTCCAAAAGTATATGTAAAAATGAATTTGTACATTGACAAGTCCAAATGTCTCGTTTGTGGCCCCAAGTGCATGCTTCGGGAAAAGTTGTCCTCCCAAAAGCAACGTGGATCCTCTCTACGAGGGAGGAGGCAGCGGTCAAGGCAGACATTGCCTCTTTTCAAACACCGACAGGGTACATGCATTTCTTGAAAGGAGCATTTTCAAAGGACAATAAGCTTAGTGGGCTCAAGTCCCATGATTGGCACAACGTCTTATAGGTATTCTAAGTAGAATAAGTGTACCGATAATCGTGATGCATTAGCGTAATTATTATTATGTTATATTGTTGACATGAATTCATTGTTGCTTTGATAGTTCATCCTCCCAATTACAATAAAAGGGTGCTTACAAGAAGATGTTAGAAATGCTATATTCAAGATCTGTGGTATTGTGAGGTATGCTTACTATCAAATCACATTGAATGTATTTTCTTCAATTTAAGCTGATTAATCTGTAGACTGATTATGAAAATATCTTACATGGACATGTGAAATAGGTGGATATCTCAAAAAGAGATCTCCATATCGAGCATCAAGAAGGCTAGGGTGGAATCCATCGAAGTCGTACGCTTGCTTGAGAAGCACTTTCCCTCGAGCATTATGACAACTCAAGTCCGGGGACTTGCCATCCAGCTCTGTCGCGCGCTCTTGCGAGCTTCCCCTCCCCCCGTCGTACTCCTACCTCCCCCTAGCCTTCCCCTCCATCCTCACTGCCCCCCTCGCCCTCTCCGCCCTCACCGACCCCCTCACCCGCCGCTGCCCGCGCCCTCCCTCGCCATCCCCACCTCACCGCTGCTCCACCCCCCTCCAACCTCACACCCCCCTCTCGCACCTCCGCTCACCCTCCTCGCTACCCCGCCTCACCCCCCCTCCCCGCCCCCTCGCTACGCTCACCCCCTCCCCGATCCGCCCCCCCCTCGCTACGCTCACCCCCTCCCTTCCCCGCTCCGTACCCTCCCCCCCCCCTTGCCTTCCGCTCCACCCACCTCGCTACCACCTCGCTCACCCCCGCCTCCCGTCCGCTCACCCCTCGCCTTCCGCCCCCGCCCCTCTCGCCTCTCCGCCCTTCCGCTCCACCCCCGCCTCCCCCTCCCACCCTCTGCTTCCGCCCGCCCCCTCGCTCCAAAAAAAAAAAAAAAAAAAAACTTCCTCCGCCTTCCGCCCGCCCTCTCGTCCCACTCCGACTTCCCCCCGCCCCCGCTTTCGTTTCGCCTCGCCCGCTCCCCGCCCACATTTCTTCACCCCGTGCCACCTCCGCTTCCTGCCCTCCCTTCCCGCTTCCTCTGCCTCTGCCCTCCATCCTTCCCGCCACACCCAGGCTCCACCCTTCCGCTTCTATCCCCCCCTCTTTTGGGTGGCAGCCTCTTCCCCACCGGAAGCCTCGCAGTTTGTCTTGGCGCTATGGCGGCTCCCTGCCCGGAACTGGAGGCCCAGACGGACCCTCCCTCTCCAGATGCCTACCGTGTCATCCTGACAGAGCGACAATCATCTCGGGTTCAGGAGGTTGCCAATGACTTTGCCCTTACCTCTGTGTATGGCAGAGTCATTGGACATTCCCCCTCCAGATCAGCCATCAGGAACTGGCTCCAGTCCACTCTCAGGCTAGAGGATGGCCATATTGAGGAGGTGGCCCTTATGGGTAGGGGCATCTTCTAGCTCAAACTCTCCATTGCGAAAGCGGCGAGCAACCTGATTGTTGGCTCCCCCACGTCAGTGGATGGAAAGATTATCATGATAGTCCCGTGGTACCGTGGATTCAGCGCAGCAAATTTTGATGCTCGATTTCGTATACCTCGTCATCCAGTGACGCTTGTTTTTCCAGGTCTTGCTGCTGAGCTACGGTCGATTGTCAGGGACCTGGGCTCCCACTTTGGCTGGGTTATGCACGATACTTTCGCTGATGCGGTGACTATGGCAGGAGCCCCCCGAGTCCGTGTGGCGGTGGCGGATCCAGCGACTCTCCCAGCAGTGATCGAGATCGTGACAGATGCCGGCAGCGTCACCCAGAGCATGGAGGTCACCGGACAGCCAGGATAGTGTCTGAGGTGTCACGGCTTTGGGCACCTGGCGGCTGTGTGTCCACGCTAAGCCAGCTCTTCTCGGCCTCCCCCACCCCCCTCCTCTCCGCCCCCTCCCCCCCCCTCCGGGCAGCGACGCCAGGAGGAGCAGAGGCAGCCGGAGCCTGGACCAGAGCTAGCTGGCGGCTGGACTGAGGTTAGAAGGAAAAGAGGAAAGAACAAGAAGATTTCTGATAAAGGCAAAGAGGCCGAGGCTACCCAACCTGCAGCTACACCTCAGAGACCCGACAGGCAGCCGCCCCAGGGATCTGGGAGAGCATCTTCTTCGACGGTAGTCCGCCCTCTACAACCTCAGGTCCCCCTCTCCTCCTCTCACCAGCCTCTTCTCGTTTAGCCCCAATCCATCCCCCATCTGCCCCCCATATCTCCCGACCCACAGCTTCAGCCCCATCCTCGTCCTCCTCAGTCTTCTCCTCCTCCTTCTCAGCATCCCCATGCCTCTCCCCCCCCCGTTTCTTTTAGCCCTCCCGTAGAGCTAGATGCACAGACAGTTCCTCAGCCGAGGGCAGCCCTCGCTCCCCCTCCTCCTCCCCCGCTAGTCCCCCCCGAGGAGTCTGAGTTGCCTATTCCCCAGCCTCCTCCCCCTCCCCTCCGCTGGCAGGACACCCTGAGTCTACACCATCACCGGTGCAGGCCTCTCCATCCGCTAGCCCCTCAGTGGCAGACTCTGATGGGCCTCAGCTTCAGGAGAGAGCGCTCCCCCGCGACTTTTACAGATCTGGCCCCTGGGACTACTTGGATGTGGCCGACCTCGGGACCTTCCCTGCTTGCCTCGACATCAGTATCTTCCTGCTCCGCAAAGGGGCGGATGGGAAGCTAGCCGCCTTGGCCCCTAGGGATGGCCCTAGCTTTGCTTTCACGTTCCTTAGCGACGGCACCGAGACCTGGACAGACGACTCGGTCTGGGAGGCTCTTAGGGAGCAGACACATGCTCAGGTATAGGCCCGTCCGCCGGTGGGCAGCTTCTCGAGACTCAGTGGTCCAAGGGTGACGTGTGCCTGCGGTGGCGTTGCGCCGCCAAATGCTTCAGACTGATTGTGATCCTCAGGCCCCCCTTGTCTTGGCCCCTCCCCCAAGATGTCAGAGCCTGGACCCCTCAGAAACTCCGCGCTTTCTACGGCATGACCACCTCAGATATCTCGAGCTGGCTCGAGAAAGCTTTCGTTCATGGTACCAAAGGTCTCTCGCCTTTGCTGAAGGTGTTGAAGGACGGGCAGGATGACCCCGCCTCCCCCTCCAAACCTTCCCATAAGCGTCAGCGCCTCCACTCCGAGATGTCAGCTTCTTCTTCGACTTCGACCGCGAGCACAGTTGTTCGCAGCCTCCCAGCCCTCACCATGAGCCTACACCTCGTTTCCTGGAATGTGAACGGGTTTCACTCTTCTAGAACCCATGGTCCTAGGAAGCTCATTTTGAGACAGGAACTTCAGCCAGTAGTGATAGGTCGTTTGGATGTACTTCTGCTCCAGGAGCACAAGCTTTCTACGGCTCACTCCCGCAGATGTGGGAAGATTCTCCCTGGACGTTCTCACACTTATTGGGAGCCCTCGATCGGCGCACTGGGGAGGAGTGGTGGTGTTTGTACCTCCGTGGGCGAGCAGCTAGCCCAAGGAGTTTTCGGTCATGGCACGCTGATACCAGGCCGTGCCCTTTGGGTAGGCCTGGAACTGGAGGGATCCAGAGTTGGAGTCCTCAACATTTATGCTCCCACAGATCTCCGTTGTAGAGCCACCTTCTGGAGGACACTTACAGGGATTCTCCCAGACATGGATTCCTGGATTGTTGGAGGTGATTTCAACAATATGGAGACCTTGGAGGACCAACAGGGCAGAGGACCGGAGTTTATAGGTATGTCTCAGGCAGAGCAGTCAGCTTGGGACTCTTTTATCTTTGCGATAGGAGGAAGGGACAGTTGGCGAGACCCGTCCTTCCGACGCTAGCACGGGAGCTTGGACTTTTCGTGGGGCTTCCGCAGGGCAGGAGGTAGACTCTTGGAGAGGCTGGATAGATTTTATGTTAGTGATTGGGCCATCGACAGAGGCGGTCAGGCGGGTATAGTTCCAGGGACGACACTGTCCGACCATGCGCCTGTGTTCTTATCATTAGATTCGGCAGCTCAGTCCCTTCCCCCCGCTCATGCCGGATTCCTGACTCCATTTTCTTGAGGGAGGATGTGCGCAGCAGTATTTGCAGTCTTTGGGACAGAGACTGGGGCGAGTGCGTGGATCTGGTTGGCTCAGTGGCGCAGGCTTTGCAGGACTCCAGCCAGATCTGCCAGCTCGCAGCCCTACAGGTTCGACAGGATTGGTGGGGCAGAGAGAGAGCTCTTCGGAGGGACCTCGCCTCCATTCAGCGACTCCAGCAGGCTTCCCCGGGTTCGGAGGAGCTTCGGATCCAGGCCCTTCGAGCCAGAGCCCTTCTGAAGGAGACACTCCAGCGTCGCTCAGAGTTTTCCTATCACGCCTCTCTCTCCTTCTGGGCCCGGAAGGGTGACCGGATGTGCAGGGAGTTCTTCAGGACGCATGGCCAGAGAGCTCCAGTCGGAGTCTCACGACAGCGGATGGTCACATCGTTACGGATCCGGGGGAGGTCTTGGGGTTGGCCACTGACTTCTACAGGACCCTCTTCCAGCAGGAGCCGCTTGCCCCTCGTACTCGACGTGCCCGTGAGGAGGTGTGGAGGCACACTCCATCCCTGGTCCAGCCTAGCATGCAGGCGACGTTGTTGGCACCGTTCACCATGGATGAGATGTTGGAGGCCTTGATGGCCATCGACGGACAGAAATGCCGAGGTGAGGATGGGCTATCCTGGGCATTCTTCACCTCCTTCTGGGACCAGATCCATCAGCCCCTCCTTGCAGCTCTGCAGAGGATTTTCAGCAGCGGTCAGATGCCAGAGAGCCTTTCCTCGGGACTGATTTGCCTCATCCCGAAGGGAGGAGATAGACAGGAGAATCGTCAGTGGCGCCCGATCACTCTCCTTACCACTGCCTACAAAATCCTTGCCAAGATGATCAGCACCAGAGTTCGGCCTCTACTCCCAGACCTCATCCATGACACTTAGACAGGCTTTGTCCAAGATCGCAGTATCTTGGATAATGTCTTCACCTTTTCAGAGGCGGCGGAGTGGGCTCAGCACAGCGGATCACACCTTGCCATTCTACTTCTCGACTTTGAGAAGGCCTACGATCGAGTGGACTGGTCCTTTTTGGAGGGGACTCTGGAGCGGCTAGGTTTCCCACCAGGTTGGATTCAGGGTATCTCAGCTTTGTACAGGACAGCGTCTAGCAGGGTCATCATTGGAGGCAGGATGGGTGAGCGCTTTAGCTTGGAGAGATCAGTGCGTTAGGGCTGCCCCCTTGCTCCTTACCTGTTTCTCTTCTTCGCCGAGGCTATGACTTACTACCTTCGGGCAAGGTCTACAGGGATCAGGGGTGTTCGCCTTCCACTCCGAAAGGACACGGAGCTTTTGGACTCGGAGTACGCAGATGATACAGCCCTGTATGTCTAGGACGACGAGGGGATGCTAGAGAGGGTGCGGATGGCCCTGGAGGTCTTCTGCTCGGCCGCTGGTGCGAAAATCAACTAGAACAAATCAGTTGGTTTTCTCACAGACCCCGGGGCGTGTTCTCAGTGGGGGAGGTTTTTGGGTTTCAGATGGATCCCACGGGGACAGACAGCTAGATACCTTGGTTTTCAGGTTGGCCTAGACATCACGCCAGCTCAGCAAGTTTCTCCCGGTGCTAGACTCCATCCGCCGACAGAAGCTGGCTTTTTGGAGCACTGCTAAGCTTTCCCTTGCAGGTCGTGCCCTGGTAGTTAACCAGGTCCTCCTAGCCACGGCTTGGTATGTGGCTTCCTGCTGGTGTTTCTCGAGATCCAGCGTGGCACAGCTCAGGAGGCTGGTTCGGAACTTCCTTTGGTCCGGGGAGGATGGTCTCAGAGATACCAGAGCCAGGGTTGCTTGGCAGACAGTCATTCTTCCGCAGGCTGAGGGTGGCCTGGGGGTCATCGATCCAGAGCTTCAGAGTCAGGCCTTGTTAGGCAAGCTTGTCATCCGCGGTTTGACCCCAGGGGGGCAGACGTGGAAGATGTTACTTCAGCAGGGAGTTGGTTCTTGTGTCCCGCGCCGAGGTGGAGAGTGGCTACCGTCCCTCAGGTGGATCTTCACTTCTGCCCCGCTCACTCAGCCCCGTTCCCCACTCGTTCGTAGCCTCCTCATGGTTTGGAGGCGGCTCCGCCTCAGTCTCATTCAGTCCCCTCCTAGCTGTCAGGAGGAGATCGCTCGCCAGCCGCTTATCTGGAACGGTTAGGTCAGAGATGCCGAGGGCCTTCAGTTGGGGGAGAGATCACATATCAGGTGGGATGGCTGGATGAGG
Source organism: Dipteris shenzhenensis (assembly GCF_047967505.1). Taxonomy (NCBI): domain Eukaryota; kingdom Viridiplantae; phylum Streptophyta; class Polypodiopsida; order Gleicheniales; family Dipteridaceae; genus Dipteris; species Dipteris shenzhenensis. The sequence continues at coordinate 26,879,265 of NC_141616.1, forward strand.
AGGCCAGCCTGGTCCCTTCGAGTTTGGAGGGATACGTACAGACATCTGGAGACGGCTGATCTTGTAGACGCAGTTGGAGGTGCACGTGGAGCCCAGGCGAGACGCACGGAGATCGACGGCGCGATCCCAGCTGATTGGTTGGGTCCACCTGAGCCTCAGATCCTCATGCCTGGTGACGCCCGCTGGCTGGGACAGTTCACCCCCCGTGGCATCCCACTGGTGATCGCAGGACGTATGGATGACTCCTCTATCTCCTTCTTCGCGGTTTTTGGGGATGGACGACTCAGGAGAGAGGATGCGCTCATCGACCCCCTACTCCCATGGCAGAGGGTTCGGGTCGTAGGCCTTTTGGGGAAGGTCTGGCGTACCGATCCTAGCATCGAGCAGGACCAGATGCAGCTTTGGCGTCTCTGGCTCTGGGAGGGGCGGGCCTTGTCAGAGCTTGATTGGGACCCAGGAGAGTGGTGGTGGCCAGAGATTGTGACAGGACAGGGGCCGACCTCCTTTTTTGCCTACAGCACGACTCTAGGCAGGCGAGTTCTTGGGAGGATGCAGAGCCGCCCCCCCACCCAGTGGCCCAGCTGGTATGCACAGGGTATTTCCAGGTTCTTTTTGCAGGCATTCTGGAAGGCCTTGTGGGAGAGCTGGCGGCCGCGGAAGATCTCATACTTCCTGTGGCTTCTTGCCCACAAAGGTCTTCCAGTGGGGAGCTGGTTGCGGCAGATAGGCCAGGACGGATGCTGTCAGATTTGCCATGAGGATGAGGAGTCACCAAAACACTGCCTGTGGAGCTGCACTCTCGCGCCCAGGAAGTGTGGAGGTGGACTTTCGGGATTCTTACTCGCGCAGCACCAGAGCTAGGATTGATCACTTGGGGCGCGTTTTGTTGGTGCAGTACCGCACCTGGTCTTCATCACTTATTCGAGGCATGCCGGCAGGACCCCACTTTCCTTATCACACAGGGGACGTGGGGGTCGCTCGAGGGTATCCCACAGCACCTAGCAGAGGCTGATATAGGAGTTCGGGAGAGGCAGCCTGTCTGGGAGATTATTAGCAGCATTGCATGGTGGCACATCTGGACCTCGCGCTGCGCGCAGATCCTCGGTGGCACCTCCTTATCAACTGCCCAGATCATGACGGAGATTTGGAGCGAGATTATTCATACCCTCAGAGGCCAGTGGGACCAGATTTAGGGAGATTCCCGGGCCGGTCAGGAGAAGCGGAGACGCTTCCTCCGGGCTTGGGACACACAGGGCCTCTTCTTCGAGCAGACTTTGCAAGGCCTTCGGTGGCACTACTCACCACCCCGTTGGCTGTTCATTCACACTCGCCTTATCCCTCCGTGAGAGTATGATTTATTTTGTTACCTCTTAGGGCTGTGTCCGATTTGTGAACGTAGCCCGTCAGCTACAAGCTGACCTTTTGTATCTTGTTCTCGAAGTAATATAATTAGCACTGTTTTTTCGGCAAAAAAATGACAACTCAAGTCCACTTGCTTGTGCACATAGTTGATGAGGTGGCTAATATAGCAGGTACCGTTCAAAGCTCGGGGGGGTCACTCATCATATGTAACCCTATCACGTGAGTTCGACAGAAGGATATTTTTTATTTCTAAAATTTACAGAAATAAATATACATAAGGGACTATTTAAAATAGTTTTGGGAAAAATTTACAGATTTGTATAGAAAAGGGGTACATTTTATTAATGAAAATTTTACAGATAAGGGATTTTAGAAATAGGCCTTGAACGCACGTGGTATAGAGGGTTTATACATAGTGACCCCCCCGAGGTTCAAAGTCGATGGATGTTTTTTCTCGAGCAGTTTATGAAAACTTTAAAGGGATTTGTAAGACAAAGAGCAAGACTAGAAGCAAGCATGGCAGAGGGATGGCTTGTGCAAGAGTCATTAGTATATATCACAGAGTTTCTTGCATCCACGGATCCCGATATGCCGCAAGCTTGGCATAACAAGGATGATGATCGCATCGTTAGCGAGGTCCCCCAAGGAAAAGGGATTGAAAGAAAGATGAGCGAAGAGCAAATGGAGAAATTCAATAAGTTTTGTATCCTCAATAGCCCTGAGATGCAGAACTGGATTGACATATATAAAGTGGCCAAAGTAGAAAGAATAAATGCAAGCACGAGATTCAGAGTAATGTACAGGCGATCACAACCATATCCACGAGATCTAGCTCTTCTCCCTACTCACATGTCACTTGATTGGCTACAACTGGGTCTATGTAAAGCCGAACGTGATGGAGAGACAATAAACGAGCGCGAGCGAGAGTTATCATCTGGATGTATGGTGCATGTAAGTTTCTTACCTCTTGACATAATTAAGTAATTATTTGTGGCAATATATGCTATAAAATAGATGCATCTTCATTGTTTTAATGATGCTCTTTTATAGTACAAAAAGTACAGTGTTTGAAGATATGCATGGGATCAAGCAGGTGATTGATCTTGAGGTGGGACCAATATTGTAAACGAGAAAAGATGGAGTATCTAAACAAAATAAAGTGTTAGCGGGCAATCTTTATTTCCAGCCAATATAGCACACAATAGTTGCAAACCCTTAGTGGCTCATGCCAAGTGGTGGAGGAGTCATGGAACCGTCCCAAATTCTCATCCAATCTCCTGCGGTGAGTGATTGTGGGAGGACTTCATTCCAAGGGGCAACATATCTAGGATGATCAGGTGGGAGAAATCGATGGTGATTCTCATAGATGACCTTATTCAATGCATCTGCCCATGAGGCAACTAGTGAGGACCACAAATAGGACATGCATGGTAGCCCGATGTAGTGAGACCTGGATAGACACAATTAAGAGTTGAAGGTGGGTTTAGGGTGCCACATCCTTTGCCTATTCATAATTAGAAGTGCAATGCTTTCCTGAACACTCGCCATAGCCTGGGAAGTCATGCATCGTCCACATCAAGACTGCTTTGCAGTTGAAGTCTCGTGATGAGGGAGGCCTGCTCACATCATGCACCTCGATACCTCTCCAAAGTATCTCTAGCTCATCAATCAAAGGCTCCAAATAAACATCAGGATTTTTGATTTTATGTTTCCCTGGAATTAGAAGGGACAGCATAACATGTCCTTTCTTGATAGCCATAGAGGGTGGAAGATTATAATTCACCAATATCACTAGCCATACACTGTAAGAGGTGCTTTTGAGACCAAATGGGTTCACACCGTCCATACCCAATCCAAGTCTCAAGCTCCTAGGTTCTTCCTTGAAGCTTGGCCATGTGTCTTCAATATGCTTCCACACAGGAGAGTCTGCGGGAGTTCTCCAGTTGCCATCAGTTGATCGATGGGAGGAATGCCATGACATGAGCTCTGCAATGGATTTGCACTTGAACATATGTTGGATGCGAGGGATTATGGGAAAATGTCGCAGAACCTTACGAGGCACGTCCAAAGTTTTGAGATCTGCTCTATATCTTGCCTCTCCACAAGTAGGGCACTCTCTTGCATCCTTATGTAGTCCACGAAACAAAACGCAATCGTTGACGCATGCATGGATGCGCTTGTAATCTAATCCTCCAAGAGAGGTCACATGTTGCCTTGCCATATCTCTTGAGGTCAGTAATTTATTCTCTCTTGGAAGCATTTTACACAATAGCCTACACGTGAAGACCATAAATGAGGAAAAGCATTTGAGTAATTGACCCACTAGCATAATTCACCATGTTTGCAAAATAGACTTTAAAGCTTACTTGAGTAATGCATTCAAACTTGCATTGCTCCATCCATAGATGGTTTGCAAGTTTAGTAACTCAAGGGAGGCACGTAGAATAGAGAATGTGCATCCCTCAAACAGTGGAGTCGATGCTACGATAAAAAGATCATGCTCCATGCTATCATCCCTCCCTTGATGGACATATAAATCCCGCACCATATCATCAAACACCTCCTCCTCCACGGCTTCATGAGGTAATGGCAGAAGGCTACTATCATCATCACTCCATGCATCCGTAACAGCCCCTCCTGAAGATCCCACCTCATATCGCTGACGCTTCGCCTCCTCATGGTGAGCATAGGGCAACATATGCGGGTGTGGCACTGCATCCTGTATCAAATTAAAATGGGATCATAACTCAAACATATGAACACCCATAGGTATCTCAATCAACCTTAACTCTTTAACACTTACCATGTTTACGGTCGCATCCCATTCTCCATACTTTGAGATGTGATTGAGCGTAATCCTGCATGCACGATACATGTTTCCTCGACATCGATCACACATACATTTGATTTTTTGCTCCAACCACATTTCGCGATGGTGGATATGCAGGGATTCATCCTCACTGGAGCTACTTGTTGAAGATGAAGACATCCTACAAACAAACAACCCAAAAAAATTTGCTTTTCTTCAAATATTTAATTTTAAAACTCTGTGGCGTGTCTAAAACTGCGCCTGTCTAAAACCATGTCTGTATGTTCTATGGTGCACATATACAAGCGCATCTCAAACCGCGTCTGATCTGTGTATCTAGACACGCAATTACACGCATATTTAGACGCGTGTATAGACACGCTATTAGACGTGCTTATAGACGCGGTTTTTAAAATTGCTTTTAGTGCGCTCGCTTTGCTTTTCTTCACATTACTTATACTTTGCACGGCTTGCTTGCTTTGCTATTAGCAGATCCTTCGACGCTTAAGAGGAAGGCACCCACACTTACTTCCAAGCTTACACTTAAGAGGAAGGCACCCACACTTACTTCCAGGCTTAAAGGAGAAGAGGGTGAACAAGGAAGAGAAGCAACTTTGAAAAAGGAGAAGAAGCTTTCATACCTCTATCCAAGGTAAGTCTTTTTACGGTTGATCTTTTTTGGAAGTTGCTCTCTTTGGATTTGTCCTTTGTCCTATCCAAGAAACGCATGATTTTGGTATCAGTGTTACGTTTTTGTGTCGGGCGCATGTCCTTTTCTACTTTTTAGAATAGTCAGTCTGTCGGAGCGCATCTATAGACGCGTCTCAGAGCGCGTCTAAAACCGCATCTACAGGCACGTCTAGACGCGTGTCTCACCTGTTTGCAGACACAGACAGCCGCATTTATAGACGTGATGTTATACACAAAAATAGACACGCTTCTCAGACGCGTCTATAGACGCACTCTGACAATAATCTTTTCCGATAGTAATCTTTACTTTCGTTCCCCTTTCTTCTCAGCTCATCATTAATCGTCTTTTTTTCTTTTTTCCAGTTCATCATGTGGCCAGGAAGCTCTTCGGGCTCACTTGATCTCCGAGAGTCTATTTTAGGGACTTATATAACCTTTTAGGGCACCCTCCCAGTCCTACGGAGTTATACGAGTATATGATGGGTACTCTAAACACCCCCTAGGAGTCGGCACTACAGACTCCAAACCACCCCACACCAGCTGAGATTACCTCAGCAGAGTTAGCACAGCCCAGTCGGTTACACAGCCAAGGCCCTTCTCCCATGCCGTCTTATGCCCCTTCCCCCATGTCGTCTTATGCCCCTTCCCCCATGCCGTCAGGAGGTCCTTTTGTCTCACAGAGCCGTCGATGTACTCCTGCGCGAGTCGAGACTCGGTTCTCCAGTCCACGTAGTCCCGAGCAGTCTCTAGCTACGAGTGGCTAGCATACTAGCTCGACACGACACGGTAGCAGGTGTAGAAGTAGGGAGAGCGATGGGGGATGCATGGCATAGTGCTTTGGGAGGGGTGGTGGTGGGGACGATGATGATTCAGATGATTTAGACGTGCCTTCGAGTGATGGTACAATCTTCTATGACATCACTCAGACAGGAGGTATCTTGATAGATGCACGGGGGAAGGACATCATGGCCTTCATGCGCTCTGTAATTGCTAACAATTATAGAGATTGCTTTATCCACTACAAAGACCAGCCAAAGAGGTTGGTTGATGAGACCCTCGCTGCTGTTCGCTCTAGGTATCCTAGCCCCCCCAATCGTCAGTTCACAGATAAATGGGCCATGTCAAAGATTGTTACGATACTTGGCAATAAAAGATCTTCGCTTAAGAGGCAGGCACTAGTGGAGCTTGCCAGGCTTGAGGGAGGTCAACCACCAAGGGGCCCGCCCCACACCACTCACAAGCGTGAGTGGAAGAAAGCAATGAAGTCAGTGAGGGAGGACCCCAGTTTGTAGCACGTGGAGGCACGAAGGATCCAGATGGAGCAATATGGAAGCGTGCATTTTGGAGCAGGGGGTGTTGAATCATGGGAGGCCCAATTTGTAAGTATCGATCTCAAATTATATTGCTTATGTAGTTTATTAGGAGGTTTTTTCTTTGTACTAACCCCTTTGCAAATTGTGACATCTTGCAGCTTGATATCGTGGGCAGATACCCTACTCCTGTCGAGACAGCCTACCACCGCCACCATCACAGAGGAGATATATGGAAGCACTTCTATCATGACGGGTTGATTACTGAGGAGTAGTATGTCTGGGCTACTGGAGTGGCCCCCGAGGTATTTGAAAGTAATTAAATAATGTCAATATTATAAGTAAAGATTTGATTTTTCATACATTGATATATGTTGTCCCTTGTATACAGGTCCCTGCACAAGAAGACGAGGAAGGAGGCGGAGAAGGGAGCGCAGAAGGGAGCGTGGAAGGGAGCGAGCACGTGGAGAACATAGATGAGTCATAGAGGTAGTGCTAGCTACTCTTTTTTGTACTTAAAGCCATTGGCTTGGCTTCGTGCCTCTTGTATATACACTCCTCTTATTTTTTGTACTTGAAGCCACATGATGTGGCTTAGCTTCGTGCTATATGTACATACAAGAACTTTTTGAGCTTTCAAATTTATTGCGTTTTGGAGTTGTAATGTTTTATTTGGAATTGTAATTAAAATGCGGTTGGCTATAAGAATTGAATAACACAATGTGGAAATGGGATTCTTGTAACTATATAGCATACACAACATACACAGCATTCTGTAAATTAAAAAAAAATATTATGTATTGCGTCTATCAGTGCATCTATAAATGTGTCTATATATGCATCTGTCTGTTCGAGAAGCATCTATTTGCACATTTATAAAGGCGTCTATAAGACCGTTTATAAATGCGTCTATACACGCAATAGCATATCCTCTTCTACCAATAAACAGAATGCAAATCATCCAGAGGCATGCCAAGCTGCAAATTCATCCACAATGGGGCATGATCTTATTTGATCTTCGTGGCCCGACATATTTTAATTTATGTGCCCCCATCGAACAGAAAATCAAGAGTTAATGCTTACAAATGTGATAGGTCCTTCGGTAAATGACCTAACAATATTTTGTTATATTTTTTTACATTTTATAAATGCCATATATATTGCAGGGGTGGTCCGCCCGGAACAAAAAAGAGACCATGATTAGGGCTTTCTACCCAGGACAAGTGCTGCACGCAGCCAAGCACTATGACGGTGCCACGAACCTTCCCACCTCTTCCACAGCAGCACTAACCCACTAGATCCTTACCTGTCGTGATGACACTGAAATCTTTGAGGTATGAGCCTACCACTTTCGCAATGACCCTTACCATGAAGCCTTTCTGTGTTTGGCGTTTGAAGACCACTCTGTTCCTGGTTTCCCACATAGCTAGAAGCATCGCCGCCCTTATGAGGGGCCAACTCACTGGCAGTGTTGAAGGGAGCTTGTATGTATCCCCAAGGAGTGCGGCTCTCTACCTTGGCCCAATGCTGAATCACATCATTAGACCTAATTTCCTAACAGCTCCCTCCACCAAATGCCACACTTCCCGTGTGTGGGGCAACCCCAGAAGAGATGTCTCACGAATTCGGGGAGTTGCCACAGATATTGCACATGGGATTAATCTGAAGGCGTTTTTCCGTGTGTGGGGCAACCCCAGAAGAGATGTCTCATGAATTCGGGGAGTTGCCACAGATATTGCACATGGGATTAATCTGAAGGCGTTTTTCCAACTTTCCTCGAACCGGCAGCCACATATTCAGCACCTTCCACATGAGAAACCTAGCTTTGCCCATTGGGCATTCCTTCAAGATCACCATGCATCTAGCCTTCCACCAAGCCGTGGGCTGTCCTTGAGGTTCCATTTCCTATTCCAGTCTCCACCTTCGGACTCGCTGTCTAGCATGCACTTGTACAAGCCTCTGGCATTCACCTTGCGAAGGGGGGTCTTCCCCACCACCCATTGGTTAGATCTCCAATCTGCCAAGGGGACAGTGTTGGAGGGCCAATCCGGTTAATCACAGCCTGTAGCAGATCCACGTCCCCATCTGTTAGGGCTAGAGTCAATTTGAGCTGATCCAGGATCCCACAAATCCTCGTCCTTATCCCTTTCCTGTATAAGCTCCCTGCTCTCCAAAGATCATGTAGCGCGAACAGTTCTTCCAACCTGTTAGAGGCCTTACGCTCCACCACACACTCTCCTTGAGGCTCGTGTCACCTCTTAGACCCCTTCTTCCCTTCCACGATAAGAGCTCCACACACATCTTCCAGGCTTGGACCAGACCTCGGATTATATCAGACCTTTTGATCAGCATGGGGAAGGATGAGCATAACCTGTCATACCAGGAAATATTCGGCCAGTTGCCTGTCCCCCTCGTGTTGGAGTTCGCAATGAAGAACTTGGAGATGGAAGCCCAGGGCGCGCTCCCCTCGAAAAGGTACGGGAGCCATTTGTTGAGGAGGGCTGCATTCCGTAGCCGGCAGTTAGGCAGCTGCTTGCAGCTTTGGGGCCTTCAAGGGGTCCCAAGGCACATAGTGCATTCTGCATTTCGCAAGCTCCTCAGCCCAAAGGAATGCACAAAAAATTTTGTCGATTGCAAGCCATTGCGCTTTTTACAAATGCCAGATTGAGGCAGTGTAGATTATTGATGCAGCCAAGATGTGTTGGATCACCAAGAGCCGAGTATTCCAGCGCATCACAATGCCAGCCCAGGCTCCCAACTTCGCCTTCACCTTTTCTAAGAACCTGTCTTGCAGATTTAAATCTAGGCCTAAATCTAGGCCTAGAGGAGCGCCCAGGTATCGGACTACTTTACCTCTTAGGATGATTTCCATTCCCAGCGCACTCATCCAATCTAGGGGCTGCCCATAGTTTGTTCGCAGCAAAAAGGTTTTCACCTAGCTGCACTTAGACCCTGATGCTAAACATAACTGATCCATAATAATCAGGAGCATGTTGACGCTTGCCGGCTCTTCTTGTGTCATTACCATGGTGTCGTCGGCGAACAGTTGACAACTACGCCCTTCACCCGAGGGGAGAGCTATACCTTTTAGAGTCCCAGTCGCTTGAGCTTCCTTGAGCATGGTCATGAGGGGGACCATCGTGATTGCGAATAGGAGGCGAGCTAATGGATGACCCTGTATTATCGATCTTTGCAAGTCGAAGCGGCCGACTACCCCTCCATTCAAACAGATAACCACAGAGGCATTTCCGAACATTAGGCAACATACTTTATTTATAAAATCCACCCCGAAGCCCGTCTTGGTCAGCACACTTAGGATGTAGTCCCAGCGGACCCTATCATAGGCTTTGTCGAGGTCGATACGAGAGGAGGAGATTTTGGCCAGACTCTCTCGCATAAATAATTGACGTCGCAACATTCAGAATATTCATGAATATATCCCTGCCCCGGACAAGTCATTCTGCTCCTTATCTACTACTACTCGGCATACCTCTGCGATTCGAATAGCCAAATTTTGTAGGACGTGTTTAGCATAGATATAAGCTGCCAATCTCCCACTTTTAGCCTGGTCTATCTTTTAGGAAACATCTTCATTAAACCTACGTTGACATCCTCTAACAACGACCCCTCATTGGCCATCTTGGTTAGGTCTTGCCCAATGGTGTTCTAGAAGGTTCGGTAAAACTCTGTGCAGTAACTAATCCATCCAGGCCCAAGGATCTATCATCTGCCATGGATGTGAGAGCCTCTTCAAGTTCCTCTTTACTGAATAGTCTGCCAATACGGCTCCTCTGGTAGTCAGTAACCCAGACCTACTAATGGTGGCCATGCTGTTCAACCACGCAGCGTCCTGAATGGCATCCTCGCCCACTATGGCTCCCAGTTCCTTAATGAAGACCTGATCAAGTTACCATTAGAGTCCACCACCCTGTCGATTCTGTCTCTTTGCTGATTTCTTTTGATTGACTAGAAGAAAGTATTGGAAGGGCAATCTCCCACTGTCAACCATGTCAACCTGCTCTTGATGCATGCCTCTTCGGTTTTGGCCAGTTCTATTTCATAGAGAGAAGACTCAGTTTTTGACAATAACGTAGCCACTATTGTCCATGCCCATAAGTATTCATTACAATGAGTGACACTTGTAATTGCCAAGCAAAATCCGTGTCCTTCGACCTCACCTAAAGTCTTGAAATAGCCATCTTATTTTGTTCCATCTTATCATGGATGATGCATACGTATTTATTTAGATCCATCTCAAGGTACTTATGCCATGTATAGCATAAGTTACTACAACTTTGTTGCTGTATCATGTGCTTCTTTATTTTATCCAGTAGGAAATTGAGCTCTTCTTGATATTTTTTGGCTACCAATTGAGCCTTGATTCCTGACTGCACAAACTACAGTTGGAGAATTCACTAGTCTTAGCAAGGGATACATTTTTAAAGTCTACTTTTTGGATCCTACCAAATGTAGATGCGGAAAGGCTCTCATAACCCCATTACTTAAACGAAGTGTCAACCTCACATAGGATGTCTATCTACTTGTATACTTTTGGTATCACTGACTGTGTCTCTCTAGAACCATCCAACATGGCTCTACTCCTGTGAGGCTTTGAAGCGTTGACATTAGTATTGCCCTTCAGAAATGCATATCATGATTTGTGGAGTCGTAGAAATATGAAATCACCCTCCTCAAAATGAAGATTCCTCCTTTGTTGATCAGCATTCTCCTTCATCCTGGCTTGAGCCCTCATCATGTTGCCCTTGAAGGGTTGCAACAGGGTAGTCATATGGGCGAGATCATCTTTAGCTTGCTGGTTGGTAAGGGCCTTGTCAATAATGGTGGATGGTACATGGGCTTTGCAACCAAACATAGCCTCAAAGGGGCTCATCCCAATAGAAGTGTGCTTCATGGTATTGTAGCAAAACTCAACTATATGAAGCCACTTGTCCCATGTAGATTGATGATTAGCCACATCATCATCTTGGCTATCATCCAAACAATCATGAAATTTCGGATTCGCTTCTAGAATATCAGAGGATAAATCATCATCAGTCTCAAGTATCATTCTAATGTTTGCCCCAATTTTCGATTTGCACACACTCCTATGTTTCGGGGTCCATTTCTTTCCACAAAGATAGCACAAATTCTTCTTTTTCCTATCATCAATGATTGCTTGAGATAGTTGCTTCACCATCTTGTCTTTCTTATCACCTAAATCTTTTGTTAAAGTAGGTATGATCGCTTTGCATCAACAACCTTATTTGCCTTTGTATGCCCCATGTTACTGCCATACACTGTAGGATACATAGGGATAGAAAAGAAAGAAAGATATTTAATGTCCGCGGAAGGCCTCGTGGGCCTGTGGGACAAAGTACACCAAATAGAAGTGGAAACTCATACAAGCCTCAAAGGGTTGAAGCAAAGGGCGCGCTAGGGCCCTTGCCGAGTGCTATGATAGTCTAAGCTATAGCTATAGATCTCAATACTCAGAAACACAAACAAAATTGGAGCTGAGAGTCTAGCACTGAATTAAAAACCGAAACTCGACACCATAGTAGCTCTCCGATGGGCTGTAAAGATTTCGCGCATCTGCGTCTGTCGAGCTGTCTCGGAGGGCGTGGTCTCCTTGACCTTTGTATCTGGTAGGCTATGTTAAGGGTGACCCCTTGTCTCAGGTTATCCCCTTTGAGGAGGGCGGAGATAGCTCGAACCTTGATGGTGCATACCTTGGTCACTCTCCGTGTTGGACGATGCATCTCTCAGTTAGCAGGATGATGTCGTCTCCCTCTACTGATCCATAGTGCTCGCGGGTCAGCTAGCTCCTCCGAGGATTTGGAAATTGTCTCATGAGGGCTTCTCTGCAGGAATCCTATAATGTTTTTCATGTTTCTCTACTCAAGAAATACCTAGGTCCTACAAAGCAAGTGTTTCGAGGAGTTACCTCCAATGAATGAGGTTGGGTTCATTCAATATATTCCTAAAAGAATCATTGGTTTTAGAGATCATGTGCTTAGAAACGAGTCATACGTGGAGTACTACATCAACTAGAGAGGCCTACTGATGATGAAAATTCATGGCAGGTTGATGCTATTGGTTTGCATAAGCCAGAGATAGTCAATCCCGACCAGAACCTATGAGGACCTGCTAAACCAAGCTATTGCTTTGGGAAAAAGAGAGGGTTGGAAAAACAAAGTGAGGGAGAAGGATACTAAGAGTGAAACTGAGGAGACTCTAGTCAAGAAGGATAAGCTTAAAAATGAGCTGAAGAAGTCTTTAAAATAATTAGGCATCTGAGATAAACCACGTAACAATCAAAATAGGTGTAACAACTATTCTAGCAGTGGACGTGTGGAAGAGGAATGGAAGACTAAGTATTGCAATACCTGTACCAAGTTTGGCCACAATGACTCAGATTGTTGGTTTAATGGCAAAAATAGATAGGTGTCAACAAACCAGGTTATAACAGATGTGATAACTGAGCATCGAGCGGAAAACCTCCACGCCATTTGCATTTTGATTGTCCAATCTAGGCGGAACACTTAAGATTATTAAATAATAACATGGAAGGAAAGCGGTAGATCCAAAATGCTGAGCAGTTGTATAGATGAATTGCTAGAAACAAGTGATGCTCAAGTAATTACTCAATCAAAAGGGGTAGTGACAACAGTTGTACGACATTGACACTTCAGGTAAGGACATCAATTGGAAGGCACAAAAGGAGTTGGCAGGCAAAGATTGCAAGGGAGATGAAAGGAAAACCACCAACAGTGAAATGCCTGAGCAATTCCAGCACTCTACTACCGAGCAAGGATACTCTCATTATGCCACAAGTAACTAGCGTAGAGCTAGGCCGAGCATGGTAAGTGTTCAAGAATATGCAAGTCAGTCTAACTTTTACCGAATTGATGAAAAATAGCTCCATATTGTCATGACCTCTTTGCTTAGTAGATCAAGGAATCTACCGGAGCAACCCCATAAATAGTCTATCGAGTTGAAGTATGCTACCGATCTTTTGCCTTGGTCATCCTTGCTTCCTGTGTTGCCTGCTTGTATTGTGTCTATTGCTTGTTGCTTGTCTTTTCCTGTCTATTTTGTTGCAATATTTTTGATTCAAATGAGTTGCTTTCATGCTACATGGCAATGCTATGGTTGCCTTTGTGGCCCTTGTTATCAGACACCTTGTAGTTCGCTTAACTATTGTTGCTTGAGTCAGGCTTGCAGTTGTTCTAGGGGAAAACTACTCAGTGAGCCAAGAATACACTAGGATAGAGAGAGTATGTCTCAAAAGTTCCTCACTGTTCCTACTGAGCTTCTGAGGTCATCTATTACAATCATTCCAAGGCATGGTGTGGCTTCATGTTCTTCCTTGCAAGGTTCATCATGTCACCCTTGGCCTTGGTCGAGAGTGCCCTTAACCTTTCCACCTCACACAGCAAGTTGCCATAGTTTGTCTTTAATTCTATGTGTCCTGCTATAGTTGCAAGTAATTCTGAAGCATCTCTTTGTAGACTACATTTCTTCCCTCTAGCTTCTCCTGGAGTGACTTGCATTCTGCAAATAAATCTACCTCGGCCTGACATAGGTTTGTCATTTGTTCCTAGAAACCCGATATCGCATCTAATAAAATAAGTTATGCTCAAGTACCTAGGGAGGAATCCAATGGTTGGCAAAGAAATCCAGTTCTTGCACCGCATGCACCATGTTCTCCCTAAATACCTACCACTGACTCTCAGTGCCTGACGTAGGTTTGTCATTTGTTCCTAGAAACCCGATATCGCATCTAATAAAATAAGTTATGCTCAAGTACCTAGGGAGGAATCCAATGGTTGGCAAAGAAATCCAGTTCTTGCACCGCATGCACCATGTTCTCCCTAAATACCTACCACTGACTCTCAGTGGGCAGCCTGACGATCTTGATTATTTTTCTTTGTGAGGAGGGGATCTAAGGGAAATGGTTCTGCATGGGGTAGGCCCTATAGAGGCGAGGGAGGTGGAGGTGGAGGTGGAGGTGGAGGTGGAGGTGGAGGTGGAGGTGGAGGTGGAGGTGGAGGTGGAGGAATGATGGCTAATGTGGAACCAACATTCTATTTCTCTGTCTTTTGTGAGGGCTCGATATCGCCCTCATCTATTCTAGCCTCCCTCTACTCCTTTGGTCTAGCTTCCCCTTCCCATTGCTCTAGTGTCCCATTTCCCTCTGCTCATTTGGTAGCTTCTTTCTCCACATCCTCAGAGGTGCCCTCCCAACTATTCCCTTTCAATTGTCCTATTTGGGCTCCTCAAAGCTGCCCTTGACACTGTTATCCTCCAAGTTATTTTGTTGTTTCTCGGAGGTGCCTTTAGTTTTTTTCCTCTCCAACACTTTGTCCTACTCCCTGGCTTGCTCTTCATGCTCCTTCCTCTGCTTGGATTCCTCATCTTGTGCGTGTTACTCCTTGGGCTCTGTTGCCATATCCTATGCCTTTTTCTTGGCATCTTGGTTAGTATTTGGCTCTTGGGCCTTCTTTTCATTGCTGTTGTCCTGGTCTTTGCCTTCCTAGGTGCTTGGCCCTTGCCTGTCTTGACCCTGCCCATCCTTGTTTCCTGGCACATCTCTTGTTGGTCATTCTTGGACCCAGATGGTCCTGATCCAACTGGTAGAGGTAATGAGTTTGGCTAGGTTACCCGTCCTGACACCAGATGGTGTTGCAGCATACATAGATGTGGATTGAGCTCGGAGTGTGACTAGCCTCAGCCTACTGCCCATAGATGGATCTCAAATGCTTTCTCAAAAATGCTAAACTAGTCTACCGGTAGCCGATCCTCCACTGTAGAGACCACTCGAGCCACATACTAACCTTGGAACATATCCGACGCTCTTTGTCAGGCCAAATTTGAACTCGGATAAAAATTGACAGGTCGCTACTTTCATCACCTGCCTTGCTGGTTAGGTAACCCTGCGAGGAAGAATAGCTATTGTCCTCGAAATAGGCATCACACCTTTTGGCATCCACGAACTTGGCAGGTTGGTGTGTTGCTTCAGTCTAAAGGCCTTCTTGAGCAGATCAAAACTAATTTAGACATGCATATCATTGATGATGAGACTATGGTCCTCCTCATGGTAAGAATCTAGGATATCCTCCAGTAGCTCTTTGTCCTACCTTGTTGAGATATCGAGCTCCACTCGCGATATGCCAAGGTGACCGTTGTGCATTTATGTCACCTACTTGTTAGCTGGAGATGCGGTTGGTACACCGCCCACGAATAATAGCTGGATGACAGCTATCCTTATCTACTCTAGTTTGTGGCTCAGTTAGTATGCCACCTTAGTTAGTTGAGTTTGGTTTTGAGACCCACATATAGGGTTCTTCTATTTCTTTGTACGAGAGTTTTTTTGGCTTTCACAACTAAGAAGAGGAAAACTGTTTTCAGCCTCCACCTTTGTGTGTATTCCCCCATTGTGTATGTGAGAAAGCTGCAAGTGAGACTCCTTCCCTCTCTCCCACTATCTTCACATGGTATCAGAGCCTTGTTCGTGGTAAGGAGCTCAAGAAAGCAAACCAAGTTCGCAGTGTCCTGGTAAGAGGACTAGTGTTGCTTTCCTATTTCGAGTTTGGGAGCAAATCTCTGCAGGTAGCACAGCCAGAAGTGCAAGAGTGCACTGTCTCAGATTGAGACGCCCTTCGCGGTGTGGCGAGAGGGCATTATATGCTGCGGGTAAGGGCAACGCCCTTGGTGACTTTATTTTTCTGATTCGAGGTCATTTCGGGGCCCGTTTTGGAGGCGGAAGTTCTCCGTAGACACTCAGAAAAAGGCCCTGTTTTTGCTGTGCGACCACTGTTCTGCAAGTCGGTGAAAAGTTACCGCAGAAATTGCATCGTATGCCTGTGCGTAGAGATATTGGGAGTTGCAGAATCATCCTTATTGCCTGTTGATGCAAAATCGTCACTAGGAAGTGACTGTGTGGTCAAAAACCACTTTCGTCAGGTTTGCAGATTTGCCCTTGTGAGGTAGAAGCTGTGTTTTTTGCAGTGACAGAATATTTTGCAGTGTTCTGTAATGGCGTCTGATTCTCTTTCACAGATTGTCACTGAAAAGCTTGACAAGAACAACTTCCAAGCATGGAAGTTTAGAATGACGAATTTCCTTATGGGAAAAGGCTACTGGGAGTTCATTACAGGAAATGAAGAAGAACCAGTTCTTCCTAATGTTCCCAATCAACAGGAAATGCAAGCATTTAAAGGATGGCATGAGAGAGCCAGAAAAGTTATGTACTGGCTGTCTATCAGTATTTCAGATTCAATGATTGTGCATATTCAGGATGCAAGTACGCCAAAGGTGGCATGGGAAACTTTGGCTAAAATGTACATCACAAATACATAGGCCAGGAAAATGCAGCTCAAGCAGGAGCTGCACAATGTGCAGAGAGAAAATATGAGCATCAATGACTACCACATGAAGGTGAAGAAAATTGCGGATGCACTTGCTTCCATTGGGTCGCCAGTGGATGATGACGATTTAGTTTCTGTGACCTTGATGGTCTAGGAAAGGATTATGCACAGTTCCGGACATCCATTGCCGTCCGTGAAAAATTTCCTGATTTTGAGGAGTTGATTGCTCTTCTTATTTCTGAAGAGCAGAGAAATGGTGGTGCATCTTCTTCAGCAGGAACTTCAAAAGAAACTGTCTTCTACTCAAATGCTGGTAGAGGTAGAGGCAGAGGTAGAGGAGGCCGATCTGCAGGCCGTGGTAGAAATCAGAATATGCAGCAAACGCAAGAAAACCAGTCCTATGCAGGAGGACGTGGTAACTCTAGAGGCAGGGGGAGCCAAAGAGGTCGTGGTGGATGGCAGAGAGGCCAAAATGCAAATAGCAATGTTGAATGCTACTACTGTGGTAAAATGGGGCATATGGCTAAAGACTGCTACAAAAAGCAGAATGACATTATGAATGGAAAATTGCAGCAAGGCAATTATGCATCCTCTAGTAGATAGGGTGATGACAGAAATGAACATTTGTTTATGGTACAGCATATGACAAATTCTGTGACAAGTGCAGAAGAAAGCAATGATGTGTGGTATGTTGACTCAGGTGCGTCAAACCACATGACAGGTCATGCTGAATGGATGCAGGATGCAAGGAAAATGGAAAAACCAGGATTTGTGGAGACTGGTGATGATACTGTACATCCTATTGTGCAGATTGGAAAAATTCCTTTGTCTATGCAGGATGGGAAAAAGAAATACTTGTCTGATGTATTTCATATCCCGAACATCACCAAGAACCTGGTTTCTGTTGGTCAAATGGTTGAGCAGGACCTGCAGGTCAGATTTAATCCTCATGGATGCTATGTTGAGGATATGAAAAATAATGGTCGCTTGATAGCAAAAGGAAAGAAGAAGGGCAGGATGTTTACGCTGGATGCGGACATGCCTGAATTGAGTGCAGCAATGTTTGCACATGGGACCGGTGTAGTTGCAGATATTGATATTTGGCATAAACGCATTGGTCATGTTAATGTACAGTGACTTAAATCAATGCAGGCCCAAAATATTGTTGCAGGATTGCCTAAATTCAAGGTTGCAGAAATGCATAAGGTGTGTGAAGCCTGTCAATTTGGAAAACAGGCAAGGAAACCATTTCCTAAGCATCTTCAAGAGAGTAAAAAGCCATTGGAATTAATCCACTCTGATGTGTGGACTACTAAAGCTGCATCTATTGGAGGCTGTCACTATTTTGTCACATTTATTGATGACTTCAGCAGAAAACTTTAGGTGTATTTTATGAAAAAGAAAAGTGAAGTGTTTGGGCACTTCAAAGCTTTTAAAGCTATGGTTGAAAAAGAAACAGGCCTGCAAATAAAATGCCTAAGGTCAGATGGAGGGGGAGAGTACCTCTTAAATGAGTTTGCAAGGTTCCTGCAGGAGCATGGCATAAAGCAGCAATATTCATGCAGTCATACCCCACAGCGAAATGGAATTGCAGAAAGGAAAAACAGGCATATTGGAGAGGTATCTCGGGACATGCTAAATGAAAAAGATCTACCAGATTATTATTGGGCTGAAGCAGTTGCTACAGCAGTTTATATAATGAACAGGACTCCCACTGCAGCAATACATGGCATGACGCCAGAGGAGATGTATACTGGTAGGAAACCAGACATTTCTCATTTGAAAATTTTTGGTTGCATTGCCTATGTCCATGTGCCAGATGAGTTGAGGTCCAAGTTGGATCCAAAAGCTGAGAAGTACATCTTTATTGGTTATTCTCTGCAGCAGAAAGGGTATAGATGCTATAACCCTTCTACACGAAAGTTCACAGTGAGCAGAGATGTTGTTTTTGATGAGATGAGCAGCTGGTATAAACCAGTAAATGTAATGATTGATGTAGATGCACAAAATGGTAATGCTGCACAAAATTCACAGCAGCAATCACAAAATATTAGTGGACCTGGAGTGTCCTCTAGCAGTGGTTCACATACTTCGCCATGGACAGGCAGATTGAGATCAGGAGAATCTCCTCAAAGCAATGCAGAGAGTGGTATGCAGGTATCACGAAAAGGAAAAGAGAAGGTAGATCAACCCATGTTTGATGTGAATGCAGGTCACTCTTCTGTGGATGGTGAATCCAGTGGCTCAGAACAGAGCATTGATGATGAGTTGGGTATTCCTTCTATTGTTACACCTGGAGTAAGGAAGACCAGGGATGTTTTGAGAGCACCTGGAAGTGAGCCTATTTTGCGTAGGTCTACCAGGGTTAGGTATCCTGTGGATAGGCTGAAATATGATGGATTTACAGCCATTCACTATGCCTATATGGTCAAAGTGATACAGGAACCAGAACCCACTTCTTTTGAGCAAGCCATGGGAAATGAAAAATGGGAGAAAGCCATGGATGAAGAAATGGATGCCTTGGATGCAAATGCTACATGGGAATTGGTGCCTTTGCCTAAAGACAAGAATGCAATTGGCTGTAAGTGGGTTTATAAGATCAAGCACAATGCAGATGGTTCTGTCAATAGATACAAGGCAAGATTAGTTGTCAAGGGGTATGCACAGACATATGGCATTGATTATGAAGAAACTTTCAGCCCGGTTGCAAGGATGGCAACCATAAGAGCAGCCATTGCTATGGCTGCATCAAAGGGATGGTCTTTACATCGGATGGATGTAAAGAATGCCTTCTGAGCTGCTGAGCTGCGGCCGATTGTTAGGGACCTGGGCTCCCACTTCGGCTGGGTTATGCACGATACTTTCGCCGATGCGGTGACTACGGCAGGAGCCCCCCGAGTTCGTGTGGCTGTGGCGGATCCTGCGACTCTCCCGGCAGTGATCAAGATCGTGACAGGTGCCGGCAGCATCACCCAGAGCATGGTAGTCACCGGGACAGCCAGGACAGTGTCTGAGGTGTCACGGCTTTGGACACCTGGCGGTTGCCTGCCCACGTTTTGCCAGCTCTTCTCGGCCTCCCCCGCTTCCCCCCTCTCCGCCCCCTCCTCCCCCCTCCGGGCAGCCACGCCAGGAGGAGCAGAGGCAGTCGGAGCCCGGACCAGAGATAGCTGGCGGCTGGACTGAGGTTAGAAGAAAAAGAGGAAAGAACAAGAAGATTTCTGATAAAGGCAAGGAGGCAGAGGTCACCCCGCCTGTAGCTGCACCTCAGAGACCCGATAGGCAGACGCCCCAGGGACTTGGGAGAGCATCTTCTTCGACGGTAGCCCGCCCTCCACAGCCTCAGGTCCCCCCCTCTTCCTCTCCCCAGCCTCTCCCCATCCAGCCCCAGCCCATCCCCCAACGGCACCCCTTGTCTCCCGACCCGCAGCTTCAGCCCCCTCGTCCTCCTCAGTCTTCTCCCCCTCCTTCTCAGCCCCAGTTCCAGTTGCAGCCCCATCCCTCCCCCCCCCGGCCTCTTTCAGTTCTCCCGCAGAGCTAGCTGCTCCGACGGTTCCTCAGCCGAGGTCAGTTCCCGCTCCCCCTCCTCCTTCTCCTCCGCCAGCCGCCCCTGAGGAGTTTGAGCTGCCTATTCCCCAACCTCCTCCCCCTCCCCCTCCCCCTCCGCTGGTAGGACACCCGGAGTCTACACCACCACCGGAGCAGGCTTCTCCGTCCGCTAGCCCCTCAGTGGCAGACTCTGATGGGCCTCAGCTTCAGGAGAGAGAGCTCCCCCGCGACTTTTACAGATCTGGCCCCTGGGACTACTTGGATGTGGCCGACCTCGGGACCTTCCCTGCTTGCCTCGACATCAGTATCTTCCTGCTCCGCAAAGGGGTGGATGGGAAGATAGCCGCCTTGGCCCCTAGGGATGGCCCTAGCTTTGCTTTCACGTTCCTCAGTGACGGCACTGAGACCTGGACAGACGACTCGGTCTGGGAGGCTCTCAGGGAGCAAACGCATGCTCAGATTTCAAATTTGCTCTTGGATAGGCCCGTCCGGTGGGCAGCTTCTCGAGACTCAGTGGTCCGAGGGTGACGTCGTGCGCTTGCGGTGGCGCTGCACCGCCAAACGATTCAGACTGATTGTGATCCTCAGGCCCCCCTGTCTTGGCCCCTCCCCCAAGATGTCAGAGCCTGGACGCCTCAGAAACTTCGTGCCTTCTACGGGATGTCCACCTCAGAGATCTCGAGATGGCTCGAGAAAGCCTTCGTTCATGGTACCAAAGGCCTCTCGCCTTTGCTGAAGGTGTTGAAGGATGGGCAGGACAACCCCGCCTCCCCCTCCAAACCTTCCCATAAGCGCCAGCGCCTCTACTCCGAAATGTCAGCTTCTTCTTCGACCTCGACCGCGAGCAGACAGTTGTTCGCTGCCTCCCAGTCCTCACCATGAGCCTACACCTCGTATCCTGGAATGTGAACGGGTTTCACTCTTCTGGCACCCGTGGTCCCAGGAAGCTCATTTTGAGACAGGAACTTCAGCCAGCAGTGATAGGACGCTTGGATGTACTTCTGCTCCAGGAACACAAGCTTTCGGCGGCTCACTCCCGTAGATGTGGGAAGATCCTCACTGGTCGCTCTCACACTTATTGGGAGCCCTCGATCGGCGCACTGGGGAGGAGTAGTGGTGTCTGTACTTCCATGGGAGAGCAGCTAGCCCAGGGAGTTTTCGGTCATGGCACGTTGATTCCAAGTCGTGCCCTTTGGGTAGGCCTGGAATTAGAGGGCTCCAGAGTTGGAATTCTCAACATTTATGCCCCCACAGATCTCCGTTGTAGAGCCACTTTCTGAAGGACACTTACAGGGATTCTCCCAGACATGGATTCCTGGATTGTTGGAGGTGACTTCAACAATTTGGAGACCTTGGAGGACCAGCAGGGCAGAGGACCGGAGTTTACAGGTATGTCTCAGGCAGAGCAGTCCGATTGGGACTCTTTTATCTTTGCGACAGGAGGAAGGGACTGTTGGCGAGACCCGTCCTTTCGGCGTTGGCACGGGGGCTTGGACTTCTCGTGGGGTTTCCGCAGGGAAGGAGGCAGACTCCTGGAGAGGCTGGATAGATTCTATGTTAGTGATTGGGCCATCAGCAGAGGCGGTCAGGCCAGTATAGTTCCAGGGACGACACTCTCCGACCATGCGCCGGTGCTCTTATCATTAGATTCGGCAGCTCAGGCCCTTCCCCCCCGCTCATGCCGGATTCCCGACTCCATTTTCTCGAGGGAGGACGTGCGCAGCAGTATTTGTGGTCTTTGGGATAGAGACTGGGGTGAGTGCGCGGATTTGGTTGATTCGGTGGCGCAGGCGTTGCAGGAGTCCAGCCAGATCTGCCAGCTCGCAGCCTTACAGGTTCGACAGGAGTGGTGGGGTAGAGAGAGAGCCCTTCGGAGAGACCTCGCCTCCATTCAGCGGCTCCAGCAGGCATCCCCGGGCTCGGAGGAGCTTCGGATCCAGGCCCTTCGAGCCAGAGCCCTTCTTGAGGAGACACTCCAGCGTCGCTCAGAGTTTTCCTATCACGCCTCTCTCTCCTTCTGGGCTCGGAAGGGTGACCGGATGTGCAGGGAGTTCTTCAGGACACATGGCCAGAGAGCTGCAGGTGATCAGCTTCGGAGTCTCAGGACAGCGGCGGGACACATCGTCACGGATCCGGGAGAGGTCTTGGGATTGGCCACCGACTTCTACAGGACCCTTTTTCAGCAGGAGCCGCTTGCTCCTCACACTTGTCGTGCCCGTGAGGAAGTGTGGAGACACACTCCTTCCTTGGTCCAGCCTAGCATGTAGGCGACGCTGTTGGCACCGTTTACCACAGATGAGATGCTGGAGGCCTTGATGGCCATCGATGGACAGAACTGCCCAGGTGAGGATGGGCTATCCCGGGCATTCTTCACCTCTTTTTGGGAGCAGATCCATCAGCCACTCTTAGCAGCTCTTCAGAGGATTTTCAGCAGCGGTTATATGCCAGAGAGCCTCTCCTCGGGACTGATTTGCCTCATCCCGAAGGGAGGGGATAGACAGGAGATCCATCAGTGGCGCCCGATCACTCTCCTTACCACTGCCTACAAAATCCTAGCCAAGATGATCAGCGCCAGAGTTCGGCCTCTACTTCCAGACCTCATTCACGACACTCAGACAGGCTTTGTTCAGGATCGCAGTATCCTGGATAATGTCTTCACCTTTTCAGAGGCGGTGGAGTGGGCTCAGCACAGCGGATCACACCTTGCCATCCTACTTCTCGACTTTGAGAAGGCCTACGATCGGGTGGACTGGTCCTTTCTGGAGGGGACTCTGGAGCGGCTAGGTTTCGTAGCAGGTTGGATTCATGGTATTTCAGCTTTGTACAGGACAGCCTCTAGCAGAGTCATCATTGGAGGCAGGATGGGTGAGCGTTTTAGCTTGGAGAGATCAGTGCGTCAGGGCTGCCCCCTTGCCCCTTACCTGTTTCTCTTCTTCGCCGAGGCTATGACTTACTACCTCTGGGCGAGGTCTACAGGGATCAGGGGTGTTCGCCTTCCCCTCCGGGAGGACACGGAGCTCTTGGACTCGGAGTACGCGGATGACACAGCCCTGTATGTCCAGGACGATGAGTTGATGCTAGAGAGGGTGAGGATGGCCCTGGAGGTCTTCTGTTCGGCTGCTGGTGCGAAAATCAACTGGAACAAATCAGTTGGTTTCCTCACAGACCCCGGGGCGCGTTCTCAGTGGGGGAGGTTTTTGGGTTTCAGGTGGATCCCGCGGGGACAGACAGCTAGATACTTGGATTTTCAGGTCGGCCTGGACATCACGCCAGCTCAGCAGTTTCTCTCGGTGCTAGATTCCATCCGACGGAAGCTGGCTTTCTGGAGCACTGCTAAGCTTTCCCTGGCAGGTCGTGCCTTGGTAGTCAACCAAGTCCTCCTTGCCACGGCTTGGTATGTGGCTTCCTGCTGGTGTTTCTCGAGATCCAGTGTGGCACAGCTTAGGAGGCTGGTTCGGAACTTCCTTTGGTCCGAGGAGGATGGCCTCAGAGATACCAGAGCCAGGGTTGCTTGGCAGACAGTTATTCTTCTGCAGGCTGAGGGAGGCCTGGGAGTCATCGATCCAGAGCTGCAGAGTCAGGCCTTGTTAGGCAAGTTAGTCATCCGCGGTTTGACCCCGGGGGGGCAGACGTGGAAGATGCTACTTCAGCAGGGGGTCGGTTCTTGTGTCCCGCGACGAGGTGGAGAGTGGCTCCCGTCCCTCAGGTGGATCTTCACTTCTGCCCCGCTCCCCACTCGTTCGTAGCCTCCTCATGGTTTGGAGGCGGCTCCGCCTCAGTCTCATTCAGTCCCCTCCCTGCTGTCAGAAGGAGATTGATCGCCAGCCGCTTATCTGGAATGATCAGGTCAGAGATGCCGAGGGCCTTCAGTTGGGGGAGAGATCACATATCAGGTGGGATGGTTGGATGAGGGGGCCAGCTCGGTCCCTTCGGGTTTGGAGGGACACGTACAGATATTTGGAGACGGCTGATCTCGCAGACGTAGCTGGAGGTGCTCGTGGAGCCCAGGCGAGACGCACAGAGATCGACGGCGCGATCCCAGCTGATTGGTTGGTTCCACCGGAGCCTCAGATCCTCATGCCTGGTGACGATCGTTGGCTGGGACAGTTCACCCCCCGTGGCATCCCACTGGTGGTCGCAGGACGTATGGTCGACTCCTCTATTTCTTTCTTCGCGGTTATGGGGGATGGACGACTCAGGAGAGAGGATGCACTCATCGACCCCCTACTCCCATGGCAGAGGGTTCGGATCGTAGGCCTTTTGGGGAAGGTCTGGCGTACCAATCCTAGCATTGAGCAGGATCAGCTGCAGCTTTGGCGACTCTGGCTCTGGGAGGGGCGGGCCTTGTCAGAGCTTGAGTGGGACCCAGGAGAGTGGAGCTGGCCAGAGGTTGTGACAGGACAGAGGCCGACCTCCTTCTTCGCCTACAGCACGACTTTGGGCAGGCGAGTTCTTGGGAGGATGCAGAGCCGCCCCCCCACCCAGCGGCCCAGCTGGTATGCACAGGGTATTTCCAGATTCTTTTTGCAGGCCTTCTGGAAGGCCTTGTGGGAGAGCTGGCGGCCACGGAAGATCTCCTACTTCCTGTGGCTTCTCACCCACAAAGGTCTTCCGGTGGGGAGCTGGTTGAGACAGATAGGCCAGGACGGACGCTGTCACATTTGCCATGAGGTTGAGGAGTCACCAAAGCACTGCCTGTGGAGCTGCACTCGCGCCCAGGAAGTGTGGAGGTGGACTTTCGGGATTCTCACTCGCGCAGCACCAGAGCTCGGCTTGATCACGTGGGGCGCGTTCTGTTGGTGCAGCACCGCACCTGGTCTACATCACTTATTCGAGGCATGCCAGCAGGACCCCACTTTCCTTATCACGCAGGGTACATGGGGGCTGCACGAGGGTATCCCGCAGCACCTAGCAGAGGCGGATACAGGAGTTCAGGAGAGGCAGCCAGTCTGGGAGATTATCAGCAGCATAGCAGGGTGGCACATTTGGACCTCGCGTTGCACGCAGATCTTCGATGGCACCTCCTTATCGACTGCCCAGATCATGACTGATATTTGGTGCGAGATTATTCATGCCCTCAGAGGCCAGTGGGACCAGATTCAGGGAGATTCCCGGTCCGGTCAAGAGAAGCAGAGACGCTTCCTTCGAACTTGGAACACTCAGGGCCTCTTCTTCGAGCAGACCTCGCAGGGCCTTCGGTGGTGCTACTCACCACCCCGATGGCTGTTCATTCACACTCGCCTTATCCCGACGTGAGAGAGTGATTTTTATTGTGTTACCTTTTAGGGTTGTGTCCGTTTTGTGAACGCAGCCCGTCAGCTACAAGCTGACCTTTTGTATCTTGTTCTCGAAGTAATATAATTAGCACTATTTTTTTGGCAAAAAAAAGAATGCCTTTTTGCATGGTGATTTGCAAGAAGAGGTCTTTATGGAGCAGCCAGCAGGTTATGTTCATGCTATTCATCCTGAGTTTGTTTGCAGGTTGAAGAAAGCCTTGTATGGCTTGAAGCAAGCACCTAGAGCATGGTCTGACAAGATAGGATAGTATCTTGTCACTATTGGCTTTCAGATTTCCAAGGCAGATTTCTCACTCTATGTGAGAAAAACAGAGAAAGGGATTATGCTACTTGTCATTTATGTTGATGATTTGATCATCACAGGTGATAGTGATGAAGATATCCTTCATGTGGAAATGCTATTGAGGCAGAAGTTTGAGATGAAGGATTTGGGAGAGCTGCGTTATTTCTTGGGCATTGAGGTGATTAGATCACCAAGTGGGATACAGCTCTTGCAGAGGCAATATGGACTGGACATGCTGTCCAAATATGGGATGACAGGCTGTAAGCCTATTTCAGTTCCTTTGGAGCAGAATGCGAAGCTGAGCTCAAATGCAGGTGAGCTTCTGGAAGACCCTACTATGTACAGACGCATAGTAGGAAGTTTGATTTACATGACTATTACCAGCCCAGATTTGAGCTATGCTGCTGGGTTGGTAAGTCAGTTTATGCAGGCTCCAAGGAAACCGCATTTGGATGCGGCTAGACGCATACTCAGGTATGTGAAGTCCACATTGCAGTATGGACTATTTTATGAGGCTGGGGTTCAGATACAGTTGCATGGATACACTGATGCTAATTGGGCTGGTAGTATTTCTGATAGACGATCTACCAGTGGATATGTGTTCTCTTTTGGGAGTGCTGCAGTCACTTGGAGCAGCAAGAAACAGCCTACAGTTGCCTTGTCGAGCACAGAGGCTGAGTACAGGGGTGCAGCAATGGCTGCATGTGAGGTAGCTTGGTTGCATAAGCTACTCTATGATATGCATCAGTCTACAGATGGGCCAGTTGTCATTTATTGTGACAACATGAGCAGTATACACTTGGAAAATAACCCAGTCTATCATGCTAGAACAAAGCACATTGAGGTGCATTATCACTATGTGCGGGAGAAGGTTTTACTAGGTCTTATTGATCTAGTTTATGTCAGCACAGAGGATCAGGTAGCTGACATATTCACGAAGGCATTGGGCGCAGAGAAGCTGCGCAAGTTCAGAGACCTGCTTGGTGTGCAGGAATTGGGATTGAGCTCGAGGGGGAGTGTTGAGATATCAAGCTCCACTCGCGATATGCCAAGGTGACCGTTGTGCATTTATGTCACCTACTTGTTAGCTGGAGATGCGGTTGGTACACTGCCCACGAATAATAGCTGGATGACAGCTATCCTTATCTACTCTAGTTTGTGGCTCAGTTAGTATGCCACCTTAGTTAGTTGAGTTTGGTTTTGAGACCCACATATAGGGTTCTTCTATTTCTTTGTACGAGAGTTTTTTTGGCTTTCACAACTAAGAAGAGGAAAACTGTTTTCAGCCTCCACCTTTGTGTGTATTCCCCCATTGTGTATGTGAGAAAGCTGCAAGTGAGACTCCTTCCCTCTCTCCCACTATCTTCACATACCTTTCCTTCCACGGCAAGCTTGTAAACTTCAATAGTCGATTTTCCTGTAGGATCCCTGTAAGGACATCGCTAGAGAAGTCTTCGGGTATGAGGCAACACACGAGAGCTTCTCTTCCTCTTCTAGAAATTGGTGCACTCTTTTCTCTTTGTTAGAAGCAATGTAATAAAAGTGAGCAACAATGCAAGAATCAGAATGCGTAAAATGCACAATACAAAAGTGCACAAAATGGAAGACACAAAGAGACATTGATATACGTGGATCACCTAGTGTGGACTACATCCATGGAGAAATAGCCAGTCTTGCATCTTTCTTATCGAACAAGTGAGAAGATACAAGATACAAGTAGTATATGCACTACTCTCATGCTATGTGAGCCACACCCTTATCTTACAATTTTAACCACACAACTCATGAGAAACTCATGCACCAACTCATGCTAGGATGTCATCGGCTCCCCTTCGAACCACCCGGTGATGTCCTGGAGGGGCATTGCCCTCCCTATCCCTTGTTCATGGAATGGGTATAAGCGTGCCTGGGTCCAAAGCATGGCCAAAAAGCAATCTGTGAAAAAATATCAGACTCCCCATACAACACTCTTAATGACTAGGCTGACAACGTAGGCACTTAGTGAGGAAGGAGATGATTGATGAAAAGGTTGAATGGCAAAGGGGATAGACGGGCACAGTAGAAATAGATGGAGTAGAAAGGTCAATGAAAAGCTTGAGGCTCTTTTAACCAAAATAAAAAAGAGGAGCTATTATAGATGATAAAGACGAGGACAGAGAGGTAAGGACCATAGTATACTGAGTATGCAAGTGAGGATGATAACCAGAGTCCCTAACCAAATGTAGTCAAACCAAATCTACAATTAAGAGTCCCGTCAAATTAATGGTTGAATGAGCCTCCATATCTTTAGCATTATGATTTTTCATTTTTGTGCCTTCAATGTTAATACTGCCACATGGTAGCATACGATGCATTTCCTCCACTATGACCAAATAGCTAACTGCTGGTATTTTGTCTTCTGTGAAATTTACCAAGGCATTGTCAACCAAGTAGTATGTTTCTGAGTTCTATTTGTTCGAAGAACTTGCTGCTCAGTATGGCTTGACTTTGCTTCGATTGTACAACTCGGAGAACATGTTGCCTTGTAAATCTTCGAGTTGAATTGTCCCATTGTCCACTAGTCTATAGGGTACATTCGATCCCAACTTAAAATTTATTTTGATAGGCCCCAACTTAGATTGTACTGTAACATGAGCATACCATTCTTCAAATGCTTAGGACCAATTATTGCCTATCATGCCAAGATTTTTTCTTGCACTTTATCACCACCCAAGCTGTTTGGAGGTGTAACTCATCTAGGTTGCTTAGCTGATGCAACCAACCCTTGATTGCTACTGACTCACCTAAGTAATTCTTGATGGCAATGCAGAGACTCAGATCAATAAATTCTAAGGAAACAATGGCTTCCAAGCTTAAGGCCGTACAAAAGAGTGTAATATTGGTAGTCACTTTGTAAGTAGTTCTATAGGCCCACAAGGCAAAATGCAATTTTGTGTCCTATTCACCCTTAGCTAATTGTACTATCTTAGTCAAGGTCAGCTTAAGTGTCTTGTTAGTTGACTTGGCTTCACCATTCCATGAGGATAGTAGGTAGTGAAGACCCTATGCATGATTTTGAATTTCTTCTTAAGAGATTACATCACATCATTAAGGAAATGTGTCCCTTGGTCACTGACAAGCTTCAAAGGGCATCCATATTTACATATGATATTCTAAAAAATGAATTTAGCAATACTCCGAGCTGAGTTGTCTTGGAGTGCGTTAGCTTCTACCCACTTAGTAGCATAGTCAATGGCAATAATGATGTAGTTATTCTGAGTGAACCTGCTGGTGTGAAGGGACTAAAAAACCCAATCACATAAAAGCTTCCCATGGTTGAGTGGGTTGCAAGGTCATAGATTGTTAGTCAATAGGCGCCCAATGCATTGATAGACATCATAGTGCATGCACTTAGTCTCACCATTCTTGAACAATGTTTCCCACCATAAACCTACTTGTAAGACTTTTTTGGCAATTAACTTCCCTTGAAAATGTCCACTTGATAGACCTAAGTGAGATTCTTGCAAGACAATGGCTCGCTCATGTGGCAAAACCCATTTGCGAGATGATGAAGAACTCCATCAACACATTGTTGGTATAGTTGTCCACCAATCAAGGTGTTTTTTCAAGACTTCAAGGCTAGTTGACATGTTTATCCTGAGGCATTGCATCAGGAAATGTGCCCTTAGATAAATAATTCATGAACTTGGCATACTCATTCTCACAATAACCCACTGCAAAAAGTTCAGCATCTGGCAGTTCCATATTAACTCTTGTGTATTCTCGGGTGCTAGTAACCTAGATAAATAGTCAACTCCCACATGGCACTTGTTGGGTTTATGAATGATTTTAAAGTTGAACTCTTGAAGCAAAAACTCCAACAAACAATGCGTCCTTGGATGGCAGCCTTGTTGATAAGGTAGAGTAGGGCTTGATGATCCTTATAGAACACAAAAGGATTACCAAGTATATAATTCCTTAGTTTTGGCACACTGAATACCATACCAAAGATTCTCACTTGGTAGTACTATAATTGAACTCGGTAGGTGTTAAGAACCCACTGGCATAATATACTAGATAGTCTAGCCGACCATCTAGTTGAGCTAGAATGATTCCTAAGGCATATCCAAAAGCATCTACATGCACATGGAAGATGACATCCCACATTGGTTGCCTTAGAATAGGATTAGCAATGGATCGGCTTTTTAACTCATGGCAAACTACAGCTAACTCAGCATTCCACTCAAACTTAGTATATTTCTTTGTTAACTCGTATAAAGGCACTAAAACTTTTTAAAAGCTAGTAAACCCCGCAAAAGAATGCAACTGAGTTAAATTTTGAGGCTCAGGCATCCATTGTATAGCTTTAATTTTACCTAGCTTGGTTCCTATGCCATCTTTGGAGATGACATGGTCGAGTAATATCTTGACTCAAACATAGAATACACTCTTAGGTAGGTTCAATCAATACCCAAGAAAGCTAAAAGCACTCTCAAAGTAGTTCATCATGGATCCAATCAGTCAAAAATAAGTTTATCATAGCATGAACCACAAAGCATTCTCAGAGCAGTCTAAAATAGTCTCAAAGTTTTTTATCATGCCTCCATCCACAAAGCATTCTCAAATAAGCTTATCATGGCTCCATCCACAAAACATTCTCAAAGAAGCTTATCATGGCTCTAGCCACAAAGCACTCTGAGATGATCTATATCTGAAGAATAGAAATAGAAGTCATCTAGATAAATTCCAATGAACTTGGTGATGTAATCTCTCGGGGAGGTCTTTTGCGCGTTTGTATGTCATACCAGAAAATGTAAGGATACTATGAGAGTTCAAAATGCGGGGTATTTTTATTCTTAAGACTTACATAAATATATTTATAGCAGAGGTAATTTTATACACTATTTTAAAATTAAAAGGTAGGGTTCATTTATTCTCAGATCTAGATCTAAAGTTAATTTTTAAATATTGTCACATCTAGGATGAGTTGTAAGAGCACTCACAATTTGTTGATGGGTAGCTAAACGTGCTAAATAGCCCTGAATCACTTCACTACACACCCTCTATGAGTCTCTACTTAACCATTTGATATAACATGGAATAGGAAGAAATCAGAGGTGTGTGTGTGTGTGTGTGTGTGCGTGTACGAGAGAGAGAGAGAGAGAGATTACAATATTCTTTGTGCGATATTTGTCCATGACATTTTCAAAGAAAAAGACAAGGGGTAACACATTGTTCTCAGTGTCACTTATTCCTCTATTTTTATTCAATCCATGCTCTTAGATGTTCTTCGTGTTTGTTGCATTACTTGTTTATCTCATTCTCTTTGCATGATGTAGAGAATTCCCATGATTTTTTTGTCTCACTTGTCAAATCGGAGACAATATCATGTAGTGGGAGTAGTGTGTGTGTGTGTGCATGTGTGTAGGTGTTGCATTGCTTTTTTTTTCATAGGTCTTGAAGGCTCTAGCTTATAGATTAGTATACAATCTCATTGGTACTGTCTTGACCAATAGTTTAAGCCTTGGATCATTGACATGCTTAGAAGTTTATTGTACAGTGCTTTCAGAGTTACGGCATGATAGGTAAGAGCCGATCATGGGTCTCCTATATTTCTACTTTGTAACATGTTTTCTTTCCACTTCTCTCTCTTTCTCTCTCTCAATCTCTCTCTCTCTCTCTTTCTCTCTCTATCTATCTATCTATCTCTCTCCGTCTCTCTATAGAATACAAAATTTAGACACTGTTAACAAAATAAAGAGATTGGGAAACTCTACAATACAAGGATGGAAACCTACCATGATATCATAAGAGCAAGTAGGTCTAGGAGAAGGTACCGACGAGATAGAAGAAACCATAGAATTTAATGAGAGAAGGGAAGCCAAACTATGACCACATAAAA
This sequence comes from Dipteris shenzhenensis, assembly GCF_047967505.1. Taxonomy (NCBI): domain Eukaryota; kingdom Viridiplantae; phylum Streptophyta; class Polypodiopsida; order Gleicheniales; family Dipteridaceae; genus Dipteris; species Dipteris shenzhenensis. The sequence continues at coordinate 26,910,813 of NC_141616.1, forward strand.
TGGATGATGAGAGGAAAATATGGGTATTATACATGAAAAGGAGAACATCAAAAGGGCCAAGACATGAAACCTTTTTCTAAGTGTATAAAAGGGATGATGAGAGGAAAATACAGTCATTATACATGAGAAGTACATCACAAGGGCCAATAGCAATAGCTGGGAATCCTTAAGATTTGAAGCTTACTTGCATCATTGAGAAATAAGGACTTTATGCTTCCTAAGCTTGGACAATGGATTGGATTGATACCTTACAATGTTGGTCATATATCATTGTTAGGTGGCCCTGCTCCCTCCCAAAACCCATAGCTTCCTGTTTCAGAGGGTTTAGGTTGCTAAAAGTCATGTTGCAATTGCAACTTTATAGAAAGTTAGCAAAGGACTTAGTCGTTCGAGTAGTGGATACATCGCTTTAGGAATTCAATGCTATAAGTAGTCATGTTGCCATATGTTAAGGATGGAGATGGAGTTTCTAGTTTTAATGTTTCTATGTCAGCTAGAAGCCTATACGCATATCATTCATATTCTAATAATTAATTAGTGTTACCACCCTGTCCCCCTCATTCATGCACAATTAACCTATGCCTAAATGCATCAAATTAATTCCTCTCTCATCGTCGCCCCTCCACCTCCTCTCCTTGTGTCGCCTCCCCTCCACTCGCATCTCTCCTTGCCCTAGCCTCTTCCCACACTCACACTCTCTTCCCTCTCTCACCCTCCTTTTTGTAGCTTCCCCCCTTGACATCTCCACTCCCTTCAATGTCCGCCTCAGCCAGCTTTCAGCTCCTCATCAAGGATGAACTCGTACCGAGTAGTGTGGCTGGCAGGCCATACTCCTTGTCCATAGCCAGCAGCTCCTTGTGGGGTCCTTGCCATAGACAGCAGTGGAGAGGATGATGGCATCAACGAGCTAAGAGGGATGCTGGTTGCTCTTGATGATTTTACCGAGAGAGCCATGATGGCTTGTAGCTTTGCGTTCGACAAAAGAACTAATCCGTAGCTGAGCTGTGTTCTTCCTCATTCTTCAACTCCTCTGATAACTTGTCTCGATTGCTACATGAAATTCAACTGTGCAAGCTATCGCCCTCCCCGTTGCAAATGGTAAGGCACTTTCAAATTTCATATTTGAACATATCTGCATAAGGTTTGGGACACCCATGGAAATAGTCTTTGACCATGGGAGTCCATTCTTAAATGAAGCAATGGAGTTACTCATGGATCGCATGGGTATTGATCATCGCACTTCTAGCATCTATTATCCAACATCCATGGGTCAAACGGAGCGGACCAATGGCCTCCTTTGTAAAACCATGGGAAAAATGGCCGCAGGGAATAGGAGCCAGTGGGATCAGAATGTCACTGAAGCCGTGTGGGCTTACAACATCACTCATAAAATGTCTACAGGTCACACTCCTTTTGAGTTGGTGTATGGTACTGAGGCAGTTTTACCACTAGAGATAGAGATTCCCACCTTGAGATTGGCACAAGAACAGAGGATGACAGAAGATGAACATGTAGAGGCTAGATTGGTGCAACTTGAGAAGCTAGATGAAACCCGACGCCTTGCACTACACCAAATAGAGATCCAAAAGAATCGACAAAAGGCCCACTTGGATGCTAAGATTAGCAAGGGATGGGAAAGACGCTTTGCTGAGGGGGATGTTGTGCTATGCTTTGATAACAGATTGGACCACCAAATGGATAAGAAGTTTCTGCCACTGTGGACCGGTCCATACAAAGTCATCAAGGAATGTAGCAATGGGTTTGTACAAGTTTAGGAGCTGCATGAGCCATATGGCAAGAAGTTGATCAACAAGCATTACCTGAAGCCCTTCTTTGTGCGTGATGGACCTAGGCATGGAAATGCTGTGCATTCCCTGCCTGGGGGGGGAACTATTATGGATAAATTTGTCTAAGGAAAAAAGGCATTAATATGTGTGTGTGTTTGTATGTGTGGCAATAGTTTAATAAAATATGGTGTGCATAGGGCGAGGGTTGAGGTGGCAGGGCATGACCATGTGCCACCCTTCCACGTAACAGGACCCATAAGGTGTGATGTACATAATCCATGGTAGTAATATTATAAAATGTAAGGTGGCATGGCTCCTCCATGTGCCACCCCTCCACCTAGGCTGCATTTAGTGAGATATGGCCCAAAGTCCATGGGAGAAGTAATATAAAATAGGTGGAGATAGATATTATATTGGGTTATTCCCTCCATATAGGATAGGCCCATGTGGGGGAGGTATAGAAGGTCCAAGACCCAAATTTGGCACTTGAGAGGATTGAGAGAAATCCTATAGAGGCAAAACCTCTCAAAAACCAATTTTAGATATTTGAGGTGGTCATCTCGTATGCACAGGTCATCCAAAAAAACCTCTAGGAAGTCCCCCAAATACTTCTAGAATAATCATCAACCATTGGAATGTAGTGGGAGCATTGATGGGCCCAAAGAGCATCACCCTAGAAGTGTATACTCCCAATTCTTGGCATATGCTGTCTTATGTTGATTTGCTGGTGCTATGTATACTTGTTGAATGATGTCTTATGTCAATCAAGGAAGCTATAAGCCTCCTTTTTTGTAGCTCTCTCTAGCACATTCTCTGTAAAAGGTAGCAGATAATGGTCCTTACATATGGCAACATTGACCTTTAAATAATGGGGAAAGTAGGATGAGGTGGCAAGATTCTTTGTGCCAACCCTCCACTTGTCCTCCTAGAGGTTTGAACGTATTATAAAATTGGGAAGAGACCAATGGAGTATCATAGACTTGATATATGGGGCTTGATTTATGTGGAAAAATGAGGCAAAGGGTTGTCGCACACAGTTGAGAGTGCGTAACTGCCTAGCCCACATGGGAGACTTTTCCACACACACCATGCATGTGGGAGGATGCATTTATTGGGAGAGACCCCCTCTCTTGGCTATAAAAGGAGGGGGCTATTCCTTGATGAGATACGCTCATTCTTGTAAAGCCACCTAGCTAGTATTTTGATTTCCCCTTCCCTTCCTTTCAAATAAAGCATGGTCCTCTTTTCTTGATGTCTCCATCTTTACATTCCTCCTCCAATCATGTACATGCTTCCCTTCCCCCTCTCCCTTTCCCCTTGTGCCATAGTCTCCCTCTTCATTCCCTCCCCTTCTAATCCCTTTTCCCCTCCCATGATAACGTTTCGCCCTCATGTTCTCCTTTCCTCTATGGCCCTTGAGCGTCGCCATGCTTAGTGTCTAGCCACTTGTCCTGATTTCTTTTTCGGCTAATAGTACATTACCCCAAGGATGGCATAAGGCTATGGCCATCTTTAATGCATTGTAACCCCACAACTTGAAGAGATGGATTGCAGCATGGTGGACATAAGAACAGTGCAATCATACAAGGAAAAGACTGCAAAGGATGTGGGCATGGCCATGAAGTTTACATTTGGCTCCAAATGGGTAAGGTTGTCTTGGTTTATGCCTCTGCACATTTTTGCTTCTTGTTTTTAGAATATCCAGATGCACAGAACAAAAACCATGTGGTCATACAAGTGCCTACATCAAAATTCCCTTGAGGAATTGCTTGGGGTGAATTAGGAAAGCAAGTCAGGTGTGGATTTTGACATTTTCCAATTCAAAGTGGTGCAATTAATTTTGATGTTTTGAATGGTTTTGTTTCATGTCAATTTCAAGTTTTGCCCCAAAAACATATAATTCATTTTATTATTTATATTTAGAACATTTGGGTATATATAGGTTATAAAGTTACTTTAGTTTCAAAGTTTCACTATCATAGCCAACACTTATTTCATTAATTTTGGACTTGTCAATGTACAAATTCATTTTTACATATACTTTTGGACTAGTTTTCAGATAAAATTTAAGAAAAACCCAATCTTCAAAGCACATATAAAAACATAAAAACAAGCATTTTTTTATATATTTTTTAAGGACATGAAACTAAAATTATAAAATTTAACGCAATCTAGATAAGTTACATGAAAAAATAAGATTAGGTTGTTGTAAACTCTCTTAATATTTAATGGTGTTAATAAACACCTTCAAAAGTTAAGCCTGAGATAAGTTACACAAAAAAGAGTGGTCCATTAATTGTAAACTCACTTTATATTTATAATAGTGTTTAGGAAACACTTTCAAAAGTTACAAGTGGAAGTAGCAAACTCTCACAATATTTATAATTTAGGTGTTGAAAAACACCAAAAGTTACAATAAGACTCTCATTGGAAGGCAAATTACACCAAAAGTTACAATAAGACTCTCACTGGAAGGCAAATTTATTTTCAAGACTACAGCCATTCAATTTGATGAATTTTCTATTTTCAAGTCCTTAGCCTAAATTCAACCCATTCAAGAGCTGAGCTCATCTCATCCTCATCGATGTAGTTAAAATTATAGAAGAGAAGTAAGGATTGATGAATTTTCTCTTGCATAACACTTTGTTTATTCCGAATGGCTTGCGCTTCCTCGGGGGAAAATCTTCCATAACGAGCCACACGCGAAGATATCTCACTTTGAAAGTCTATCAACTCTCTCCTATATGACTGCAATTTATCTATTTCAGTAGTAGCTATACTTATTTTTCTTTCCTCTTCCTTCTCTAAGCCCTTCTGACAAGCAAAGTCATCCTTCTCGTACTGGGTTAATGGAGCTGGATTTTGCTTTCTCTCCTCTCTCTTTCCTTGGTTCTCGGCAATCCATTCTTTGAGGCTGCTAATGGCTTGCTCGACAGAATCGATTACCTTAAAAAGATCCATAATGGCTGCAAGATGAAAGGAGTATGCTTGAGAAGAGGAGGTAAGATGGAAGGAGCGAGCAAGCTTGAGGAGAGGAGTAAGGTAAGAAGAGTAAAGTGGAAGAAGTGTGGAGAGGAGTAAGGTAAGAACAGTAAAGTGGAAGAAGTTTTTGCTGCGGGTGAGATATAGAAGATGAACGAGGTGAGGAAGGTAACGAGAGTGAGGAAAGATATAGAAGACTAACGAGGTGAGGAAGGTAACGAGAGTGAGGAAGAGAGTGAGGAAAGATATAGAAGACGAACGAGGTGAGGAAGGTAACGAGAGTGAGGAAGGTAACTAGAGGAGATAAGGCAAGATGAAAGGAGTATGCTTGAGAAGAGGAGGCAAGGCTGCGGGCAAGATGGAAGGAGCAAGCTTGAGGAGAGGAAGGAGCAAGCTTGAGGAGAGGAGTAAGGTAAGAAGAGCAAAGTGGAAGAAGTGTCTGCTGCGGGTGAGATATAGAAGATGAACGACTACTAGGGAATTTATAGAACTACAGATGCAAGACCGTAATGCGAGATGACTAGATGCAAGATCGTAATGCGAGACATTATAAAATAAAATGATGGGATGCAAGACCGTAATGGGAGACATTTGAGACATATAAGATAGTGATAGTACATTGAAATCTATAAAGTAATATGATGGAACACAGGAATGATATAATTAATAGAAAATCTATAAAGTAATATGATGGAACACAGGAATGATATAATTAATAGAATCTCATCATGAAGAGCAAAGTGCAAGAAGTGTCTGCTGCGGGTGAGATGCGGGTGAGATATAGAAGATGAACGACTACTAGGGAATTTATAGAACTACACTAGATGCAAGATTGTAATGCGAGACATTATAAAATAAAATGATGGGATGCAAGACCGTAATGGGAGTCATTTGAGACATATAAGATAGTGATAGTACATTGAAATCTATAAAGTAAAATGATGGAACACAAGAATGATATAATTAATAGAATCTCATCATGAGATACTTGCTGTACATAATAAATGATAGATTTTGAGTACATTGAAATCTATAAAATAAAGTGATGGAACATAAGAATGAATTAGACTTTCAAAAATGTAAAACCTAATGTATTGTACATAATAAATTAGACTTTCAAAAAAGTAAAACCTAATGTATTGTAATGAAAAAATATCATAAAATATCCTAATGTATTGCAATATTTAACATAAGTTTTAAAAACACTGTCATTAATCGATACAAACAAGATAAAAATCTTCAAGGACTCATGTTTCTTTCTACATGTTTTACAACTGAATAGAGTCTGATGAGTTCTCTTGAGGCTGTGATTCTCTAAGAGTACATTGAGTCTCTACTTGTGTGGATGGTGTACATTGAGATTCTACTTCTGGTGCAATCGGGATAGACTTAATCTCTTCCTCCTTTACAAGATGTGATGTTGTAGATGCACATTGAGTCTCCACTTCTTGTGTAGGAAGAATGCATTGAGTCTCTAATTCAAGTGGTTCTTCATTGAGTCCATCATGTTGTTTCCCAATGATAGCAGTTAGATAGTGAGCAGTCTTAGCCACAAAATCTTGTAGCTCGAGCTTGTTATATGCTTTTATGGAGACATGTTCAAAAATTTCATTGAGATACAACATGAAGTTGTACGCAATTCTCCACCCACTACTAAACATGTCCTTTTGGTCCACTGCGAGGCGTGTCTGGAAATTTGGTTGGTCTTGATGCTCCCTGATTTTCATAATCGCAGAAACTAACTTGTTTGCAGACCTGTCCATCATGACATATGACAAAGTGAATTTGTGTAGTAAATAGTAACTTGATGCATGTTCATAATGATATGATAAAAGAACACTTACTTGAACACCCCGTGAAAGCCTGTAATTGAGTTGACAAACCAACAATGGTTGTCATCAAGGTCCCATACTATAAGGCTCCAATGTGAACTACATCACCAATAAAGAGCAATAAGATTTATCACAATATTAAGTATTAATTGACACAATATTATAAATAAGAGAGTAAAAGAAAGATTGAGACCATACTTACTTCTCATAGTATGGCATAAAGACAAGTAGTATGCCATCCAAGTCTAAAGGTTGTAGAATTGAACAAACATCATCTACTGTCTTCTTGGTATCACTAAGTACAGCTGAAAGAAGAGAATCGAGCATACAGACGCGATTCTGTACTGATCTAGGAAAATGAGATATAACCGTACTGCAGCAATAAATAAACAAATGTTAGAAGCAGATTGAATCAAATGATTGAAGTATCAAGTCAAGAGATGTTCATATCAAACCTGAGGATGGCCATCATGACTTTGTCATTAGCCTCTTTCAAAGGGTCGGAGAGGATTGTAACTTCCTCGCTACCAAAAGTCAAAACACGAGGTTGCTTGCTAATGATGACCTTAACCTCAGAAGAGCTCCCCATTTCGTCCAATACAGCGGTTACATCAGGACAACTTATGGGCGTAGCAACCAATGTTTCCTCTGGATGCTCCACCACGTTATCAAGAAATGCCTTAATGATAGATGACATAAATGCTTGCAGATGCAAGTCTGTATATGTGGACAATGAGGTTTCACCGCCTCTCAAATCAAAAATTTGAGCAAGGAGCAAGAAGCAGTTATATCCAACTCTCCACCCACAACTGTGGTCATCATTCTGCTTCGCTGCAGGGCATGTTACATACTCTATTTGATCTTCCAAGTCACCCTCCATTTGCATAAGTGCATCTATAGCACTTACCAACTTTCGAGCAGATCTACACATCAAAATAGAAAACATAAATGAATGTGTGCATTGCATAGGATGCATCTCATTGACATAATTATGACACAAGTAGGTTATACTTACTCTGACACACTGCCATGGATAGATGCTATTGAATTGACAAAGAAGCATTGCTTGGCTAAGATGTCCACAATTACCAAGCTCCAATGCAAGCTGCATTATCAATTAAGAATAATTATTATTTGATATAATCCTCCACAATGTAAGAGATAAGCTAGGTAGGGATTGATACTCACTCTTCGTGATATGCAGTAAAGATAACTCGCGCCGCAGTCAAATCAATAGGTTGCAACCACTTAAAAATGTCATCTATGGTCTTCTCCTTATTGCTAAGTACACTAGAAACAAGAGGATCGACCATATATGCACATCTTTGTATATATAGCGGAAGCTGTTGTAAAACCATACTGCAATAAAAAGAAAAGAATATTAGTTCATTTGATCCAATGGAAATACAAAAGCATAAAGTCAGTAAAAAGTTTGTGTCAAACCTGAGGATGGCTATTATAACCTTGTCATTGACCTCTTTCTTGAAGTTTATGAGGATTGAAATATCCTCTTCATCGAATATAAAAGTAAGAGGTTGTTCTCGAACTTGAAACCTAACTTGAAATGACTTCTCCATTTGCTGCAATGTATGATTATTTTCTAGAGTCATCCGATGGATAGCCAGAGCAGCTTTGCTTTCTTGAGATGAGCTTTCATGATTCTCTGCTCCAACTATGTCCTCCTCATCCTCCTCCTCTCCCTTCTCCTATAAAAGGATAAAATAATTATGAGATTTTAAATTTTAAAATTATAAATTTAAAAAGACCTTTAAATGAATAAAGAAAATTAAACATAAGTCTTCATACCTCTACATATCTTCGTGGTCTTTTTATGTAACCTTCAGAGGCAAGGTCAGTGTCATATCCATCTTCCTCTGCTTCCTTGCTATTGCTGGTATCCTCACTATTATATCCAGAGCTTTGATCATTTTCATCATCTTTCTTGCTCTCATCATACATGATCTGCTCTATGTCATCCTCTTCATGTGAGATCGGACCTTTCTTATCAAACTTTATTGTGAGAGAAGCCACGGTATCAAGGTATTCCAAGCAAGCAGGGCTCTCAATAATATTTACATTGTGTCCTTTTCTGATAAGAGCTTCGAACAGATGTCCCATTCGGCACAATGTGACTTCCCATCCAGACGGTAGCAAAAATTCCATCATACTAATTAAAAGATCAGCACTTTTTGCTGGCCTTTCATAGTGATTTGCATTGCGATGGAGGGGACTTGGAGCTTCATGCTCTTCCAGCAGTAGTTGCAATCTCTTTGCATTCCCTCTTATGTTGTTTTGTAAGGAGTGATCATTATAAGGGCTCTTCATGCACAAGAAAAAGGTTTCCAGACTCTGTATCTTGAGACCGCATTCTCTCTTGTCCCTTTTTCTTGAGTATATCCCATTGTAAATCTTGAGCTCATTGCCATATTGTTTTTCTAGGGTAGCAGACATTTGTTCCTTGTCATCTTTATCAGCAAATATGACTATATTACATTGTCCCACTCTACCAATGGTGGTACGTAATATTCTGTCAAGGAGTGGACGGATGTCATCCGCTGATATTTCATAGACAAAGAAAAGCTGAGGTCTCTCCCAAGCAGTGTCGTCGGACAAAAAATCACTCAATGAAACTCCCTTGCACTCAACACTCTTTCCAGACTCTGAAATGATTTCATGTATGAAATAAAAGCCCTTGTTCAAAGTCTTTTCTTTTCTGAGAGTGTGGTTATTGATGACTTTTTGTGCATATGCATACACATTTTCCGGAATGTCACTTCTCATAGAGGGAGTAATTTCAGATCCATCATCTTCTACCTTCACCCATTTATGCGCCCAAGCCTTCTGTTTAGCTGACGGTAAAGCTGATGCCATCTGCCTCACAATGTTATGATCAGTTTTACATTGGCTGATTGGAATATTTTTTTCTCCCAATAAATATTCAATTGCACTCTTTACTGCATCACGCTTCACCTGTTGGATGATGTTATCTTCCATGCAATGATCTTTATCCTTTTTGCCAAAAAACCATTCTTTTGACATTAATTTCTCTGCAGCAAGACTTGCGTATTTATCTGGTAGGTTTCTTAAAGGCCTCCACATCCGAGCTGTCATCTCTTTTTTCTCAATCTTCTTTGCCTTCTCTTTAATCAATGATGGAGCCTCATATGTAACATCTCCTTTCTCACATGCAAGACACACGTCTTTGATCTGATGAAAAACTTCATCACTACGGAAAAGTATGCTTGTGTAGTCTTGATACCTATCCCTTACTGTCTTGAAGCTTGTAATCACCTCAGCTCTTTCCTGCTTTCCCCTTGGTACAATGGCACTCAAGCATGTGTAGAAGTCAACAAGATTATCCGCTTCCACTTTAGTTGCAGTTCTTTTGAGAGTGGTCAAAGGAGAATTAAAAGTTTTCCATATGGTCCTAGCTTTGAGCAACATCTCTGAAGTGGAGGTGATTTTTCGTAGTGCATAAATGTCATGATTAAGTCTTTCCGACTCAATCAAATATTTCTTCTCGTTCTTGAAGATACAAATGCATGCAGAATAGTAGTGAAATTGAGGCACACTCACGAAAGTTTGATAAGTAATTTCTCCTTTCTTGTATGCATCTCTAGAGCGCTCATTACAAGCATAGGCATAGTGCTGACCATCTATTGCCTCAAATGTACAATGAGCTAAGAAATTTCTCTTGGCATCCCTTATATGTCGTTCTGGATCATTCACTGAACTCTGTCCTTCTTGAAGTGAGGGAACTTGTTTTCCGAGGAACTTAGTGAATTGCATCTCAAAATCTATAGGCTGAGAGAAATTGATGGATTGACTATAATCTCCCATGACTGGCCAAAATGTTCTTGGACGGAGTACCAAATTAGAAACAACTGGTTTTTTTCCATCAATCAAAGCCTGAAAAATCTTTTCAGCATAGGCTGTATCTAAGGTCCTGCTGTTGGTGAAGACACTTGCTTTGACCACTGTTGAAGCATGTATAACTTGAGTCTTCTGGCCCCATATATATCCTGGATCCTCATCTGTCACAGCCTCATTCAAGCGAAGATTTAGGTTCTTCATTGATAACATTTCTGCTTCTAGATCTGACTCCATTTCAAGACCCTCCGCATCCTCTTCATGTTCTTCCTCTTCTCTTCTTTGCCCTTTCTTTGTATATGAACGACCTCTTTTTCCAGTTATAGGACTTGGAACTGTAGCTCGTGAAGTACTTGCCTTTTGCATTTGACGTCGAGGTTTATTTTTTAGGGGCTCAATGTGAACTGCTTTAGATCGCCCTACTTCTTCTTCTATTGCCTCAACTTCAGGTATACTTAAGGGCTTCACTTGTTCTGTTATTCCATCAACTTCATGAGTTACACCATTTCTGTCTGAGATGCATGTGCATGTCCGGTCTCCACCAATTCAATTCCTGTCTCAGATGTAGATCCCTTGTAAGCATCCACGTGTACAAGACCCTCATCCATTGCTACAATGTGTTCTGTCTCATCCACTCCACTTCCTCTCTCATTTGTATTACCATGAACCAAATCTACATGGCGTGTCTCATCACTTCCTTTCTCATGTGTGGATTCTTGCACCTTAGGTCCCTCCAATGAAGTTGAACCTTGTTGGATGACACCCTGAAAGTATTCAAGGATAATCTTTGACTGCATTTTTCTTGCTTCCTCAATGGGAAATTCCTCCCACACATGTTGAAGGATCTCCAATGCAGGAACCAATTCAGGAAATCTAGGTGCTTTTGGCGACGGCATCACAAAGTGCATTGCATCTTTCTTAGAAAGAAGAAACGATCTGTTGCTCATTCTTGACTTTGTGTAAATCATCATTGTAGTGCTGTCTTTTTTAATTTTTATTCCTACTAAGGTGCCCCCTTGAATCAAATTGCTCTTGGAGAAAGATACATTTGATGCGCACTCATCTTTCTCCAACTCTCTCTTTGTCATCACTAGAATGAGATTTCCTTTACTTAAGACCAAGAACCATGCTTTCTTTGTTGTGTCAACAACTGTCCAGTTTGTGAAGTCCTTTGGGGCATAAATTCTTCCATTGTATTTCAGTGTCATACCATTGACAAATGCTGTAGCCTCAAGATCCATCCTGTATTCAAGCACAACACAAATTTTAAGTACTTTGACAAAGTACAATTACTTTGAAAAATCAAAAGTACAATGAGTCCCATTAATACACCTCCAGTTTGTATTCTTCCCAATCATATAAGTATCAATTTCATGCTTTGGGAATAGCCTAAAAGGCTTTACAAGGCTTAGAGCATAAATGCTTTGGGAATAGCCTAAAAGGCTTTACAAGGCTTAGAGCATAAATGTGAAAAAAAATAAGGATTTACAATGATCTCTGAATACAAATTTGAAGTCTGTCATATATAAGTACAAAATGCTCTGTCAACTCCCGCAACTGATATAAGTGTAAAATGCTCTGTCAACTTCCACAACTGTAATCTGTCATGTCCACTGATACAACTTTCAATCATCTTGAAAGTTTAAAAACCTTAATCGTTGCTTAAATGGTAGGGTTGTTGTGACTGTGAAACCGAATGTGAATGTGAACGAATGGACTGACTCCGATTAGGAACTAGTCGGGAAATTTTGAGCATGGCTTTGATTGGTTTTTTTGGAGTTCTCTCCTCTAAGGACAAACTAATCTATGCTAATCTAGACTACACCAACCGTCGAAGCGAAGAAAAGCAAGAAATAATTTCTTTTCCATTGTTCTTCTTAATATCCTTAGGTTGCGAATTAAAAGCAAAAAATAATCTTTCCATTATTCTTTTTAATACACTAAGGTTGTGAGTTTAAAAAAGATAAAATTTATATTTTATCTTTTTTAAACTCACACCCCTTTCTCTCTCTCTCTCCCCCCCTTCTCTCCCCCCCTTCTCTCTCGCTGCCGCCCTCATCCTCCCACCCCACCTTCCCCATTCTCACTCCCACGTCCACGTCCATTCTTTCACCTTCCCCATTCCCACTCCCTCTCCAACTCCCATCCTCCCACCCCTTTCTCTCTCTCGCTGCCGCGGCAACGACCCCCCCTTCTCTCTCTCTCTCTTCTCCTTCTCATTTTAAAAAAGATAAAATTTATATTTTCAAAAACTAATTTACTTACAACTCATAAGAATTGAACATTCACATTAAAAAGAAGTTAAAATCTTAATAAATTTGAATTTATATAATAAAAACTATAAAGTAGTTTAACTTAAAGTTTATGAAAAAATAACGTAAAATAAAGAAAACAAGACTTAAAATTAAAAATTTAATATTTACCTAGAAGAATATATTAATTCTCCCTAAAAAGAAATAAATTAAAGTAATAATAACGAATATTCTCCCTAAAAAGAAATAAATTAAAGTAATAATAACGAATGTAAGTTAAACTACTTTTAAAATTTTAATTTAAAATGTAATAAAATTAAAATTATACTCTTTATATTCCAAAACAAAATGCATTATAGTCTAAATTAAACTAGTAAATTAAAAATGAAAGTGAAACTCATTTTAAATTCAAAAACAAAGAAAAATTTAAAATTGAAGTTTCTACAAGTTTTGCTTTTAGCATACATAAATGTCTTTTCACATCCAGGGGTTTGTCTTTTGAAACACAAGGTTGTCTTTTATCACAATTTTCACATCCATGCGTTTGTCTTTTGAAACACAAGGTTGTCTTTTATCACGCGTTTGTCTTTTGAAACACAAGGTTGTCTTTTATCACAATTTTCAAGTTTTCACACGTTTGTCTTTTCAAACACAAGGATTCATAGTTTAAAAAAAGGCGAGAAATTTTGAAATTCTAGTGAGAAATTTTGAAATTCTAGTTTCCACACGTTTCTCTTTTCAAACACCAAGGTTTGTCTTTTCAAACACAAGGATTCATAGTTTAAAAAAAGGCGGGAAATTTTGAAATTCTAGTTTCCACACGTTTCTTTTTCAAACACCAAGGTTTATAGTTTTGTTTGTTTAAGTTTCGACTAAATCACACACCAATCTTCTCTAATATGCCTCATTGATCGTAGCTCCCAAATTCTTCCATCAAAACATCTCTCCTTTATCTCTTCTTGATCGTCGCCCACTCATTTTTTCTCCTCATTGGTAAGATTTTTTATCTCGATCGTACTTTCTCTTGTGCCCTTCCTCTCTAAATTTTCATCAAACACCAAGGTTTATAGTTTTGTTTGTTTAAGTTTAGACTAAATCACATACCAATCTCCTCTCATATGCCTCATTGATCGTAGCTTCTTCATCTTGTCTCGATCGTCGCCCACTCATTTCTCCTCTTCATTGGTAAGATTTTCTATCTCGATCTCTTCATCTTGTCTCGATCGTCGCCCACTCATTTCTCCTCTTCATTGGTAAGATTTTCTATCTCGATCGTACTTTCTCGTGTCCTCCCTCTCTAAATTTTCATCTCTCTCACTCTTCTCTCTCTCTCTTTCCTCTCCGCTCTAGTCTACGTTTCCTCTCATCTTAGTCTACTCTCTCCCCTCCTCTTCATTTCCCCTCTCTCTCTCTCTCTTCCTTTCTCCTCACCTTTTTCCTCTCTCTCACTTGCGCTCCCCAATCTCCTCTCCACTCTCTCTCTCACTTGCCGCGATCTCCCCCCCATCCCCTCTCTCTCTCTCCTCCCCCTCTCTCTCTCTCTCTCCACCCCTCCCTCTCTTTCGCTGCCGCGGCAGCGGCCCCTCCCCTCCTCTCTCTCTCTCCCTCCCCCTCTCTCTCGCTCTCGCATCTCCCCCCTACTCTCTCTCCCCCCCCTCCTCTCTCGCTGCCGCGGCAGTGGCTCCCCCTCTCTCTTCCCTCTCCCCACCCCTTCCCTCTCCCCCTCTCCCCCTCTCTCTCTCCCTCCCCTCTCTCTCGCTACCCCCCCTTCTCTCTCTCCCCCCTCCTCCCTCTCTCGCTGCCGCGGCAGCGACAACGGCCCCCCCCCTTCTCTCTCTCTCCCCCTCCCCTTTCTCGCTCCCTCCGCCCCCTCCCCCCTTCCCTCTCCCCCCCCTCCTCTCTCGCTGCCGCGGCAGCGGCTCCCCCTCTCTCTTCCCTCTCCCCACCCCTTCCCTCTCCCCCTCTCCCCCTCTCTCTCTCCCTCCCCTCTCTCTCGCTACCCCCCCTTCCCTCTCCCCCCCCTCCCCCTATCTCGCTGCCGCGACAGCGGCCGCGGCCCCCCCCCCTTCTCTCTCTCTCCCCCTTCCCTCTCTCTCGCTGCCCCCGGCCCCTCCCCCCTTCCCTCTCCCCCCCCTCCCCCTCTCTCGCTGCCGCGGCAGCGGCCGCGGCCCCCCCCCCTTCCCTTTCCCCTCTCTCTCGCTCCCCCCTTCCCTCTCCCCCCCCTCCCCCTCTCTCGCTGCCGCGGCAGCGGCCGCGGCGCCCCCCCCCCTTCCCTCTCCCCCCTCTCTCGCTCCCCCCTTCCCCCTCTCTCGCTGCCGCGGCAGCGGCCGCGGCCCCCCCTTCTTTCTCTCTCTCCTCGCCTCCCTTTCCCCCCCCCTTCTCTCTCCCCTCCCCTCCCTCTCTCGCTGCCGCTGCCGCGGCAGTGGCCCCCCCCTCTCTCTCTCTTCCCCCCCCTTCCCTCTCTCCTCCCCTCCCTTTCCCCCCCCCCTTCTCTCTCCCCTCCCCTCCCTCTCTCGCTGCCGCGGCATGCCCCCCCCTCCTCTCTCTCTCTTCCCCCCCCTTCCCTCTCGCTGCCCCCTCTCTCCCCCCTTCCCTCTCCCCCCCCCTCCCCCTCTCTCGCTGCCGCTGCCGCGGCAGCGGCCCCCTCCCTCCCCTCTCCCCCCTCTTCCTCTCTCGCTGCCGCTGCCGCGGCAGCGGCCCCCTCCCCTCCCTCTCCCTCCTCCCTCTCACCGCCCCCCCTTCTCTCTCCCCCCCCTTGCCCCCCCCGCCCTCCCTCTCCCTCTCCCCCCCCTCCCCCTCTCTCGCTGCCGCTACTGCGGCAGCGGCCCCCTCCCCTCCCCCCCCCTCCCCCCCTCTCGCTGCCGCGGGCGGCTCCCTCCCCTCCCTCTCACCGCCCCCCCTCCCTCTCTCGCCGGGCCCCCATCCCTCCCTCTCCCCTCTCCCTCTCACCGCCCCCCCTTCCCTCTACCCCCCCTCCCCCTCTCTCGCTGCCGCGGCAGCGGCAGCGTCCCCCTCCCCTCCCTTCCCTCTCCCCCCTCGCCTCCCCTCCCTCTTCCCCCTCTCTATCCCCGCCCCCCCTCCCTCTCTCGCCGCCTCCCCTCCCTCTCCCCTCCCCTCTCCCTCCCCTCCCTCCCCCCCTCTGCGTTGCCGCGGCAGCGGCCTCCCCCTCCCCTCTCTCTCTCCCCCCCCTCGCTGCTTCTCCCCTCTCTCCCCTCTCTTTCCCCCTTCCCCCTTCTCTCCCCCCTCCCTTTCTCTCCCCTCTCTTTCCCCCCCCTTCTCTCGTCTCTCTCCCTCTCTCTTTCTTTCTCTCTTTTGCTGCCGAGGCAGCAAGACTCTCTCTCTTCTTTTCTCTCTCTAAAAATCTTTCCTTCACTTTTCTCTCTTAATAATAAAATTTCAAAGAATACAAATTTTAAAAACAATACCTGGAAAAAAGTTGAAATCGATGCTTGTGCTTGCTTGTGCTTGCTTTTGCTCTTCCTCCTCTTTTTGCTTCTCCTCTTGCTCTTCCTTGTTGAAATGAGAGAAACAATGAGAGAAGGAGAGTATATATAAGAAAAACTAGGGTTTTGAGTGCTTCTCTCTCATTGGTCCTTCTATAACATTATCTCCTCTCCCATTGGCCTCTCTATTAGATTATCTTCTCTCTCTCTCCCACCCACTCCCATCCTCCCACCCCACTCCCACTCCCATCCTCCCACCCCCACTCCCACTCCCATCCTCCCACCCCACCTCCCCCATTCTCACTCCCACGCCCACGCCCATTCTTTCACCTTCCCCATTTCCACTCCCTCTCCCACTCCCATCCTCCCACCCCACCCCTCCCACTCCCACCCTCACTCCACCCCCACCTCCCCCATTCCCACTCCCACTCCCACTCCCACTCCCATTCTCCCACCCACTCACATCCTCCCACCTACACGTCTCACTCCCACTCCCATCCTCCCACCCCCACCCCTCCCCCCCCATTCCCACTCCCACTCCCATTCTCCCACCCTTATCCTCCCACCTCACCCCTCCCACTCCCATCCTCCCACTCCCATTTTCCCACCCCCCCACCTCCCCCATTCCCACTCCCACTCCCATTTTCCCACCCCCCCCACCTCCCCCACTCCCACTCCCTCCCCCATCCTCCCATCCCACCCCTCCCACTTCCACCTCCACCTCCCCCATTCCCACTCCCATCCTCCCACCTCACCCCTCCCACTTCCACCCCCACCTCCCCCATTCCCACTCCCTCTCCCACTCCCATCCTCCCACTCCCACTCCCCACCCCACCCCTCCCACTCCCACTCCCATCCTCCCATCCTCACCCCACCCCCACCTCCCCCATTCCCACTCCCTCTCCCACTCCCACTCCCATTCTCCCACCCCCACCTCCCCCATTCCCACTCCCTCTCCCACTCCCACTCCCATCCTCCCACCCCCACCCCCACCGCCCCCATTCCCACTCCCTCTCCCACTCTCCCTTTCTCCCACTACCACCCTCCCACACTCCCTTTCTCCACTTTCCCACTCTCCCTTTCTCCCACTACCACCCTCCCAACTATCAATTCCACTATTACTTATAAATTCTAATTAAAACTATTACTTAAATAAATGATATTACTTGAAAACACTCATAGGATTTGAGTTTTAGGATTTCGTGGTTTGGGTTTAGGATTTGGGGTTTGGTGAGTTAGGGTTTAGGGTTTAGGGTTTAGGGTTCAAGGTTTGAGGGTTAGGGTTTGGGGGTTAGGGTTTAGAGTTTGGTGGTTTAGGGTTTAGGGTTTAGGGGTTAGGGTTTAGGATTTAGGGTTTGGGGTTTAGGGTTTGGGGGTTAGGGTTTAGGGTTTGGGGTTTAGGGTTTAGGGTTTGGGGTTTAGGGTTTGGGAGTTAGGGTTTAGGGTTTGGGAGTTAGGGTTTAGGGTTTAGGGTTCAGGGTTTGGGGTTTAAGGTTTGGGGTTTGGGAGTTAGGGTTTAGGGTTTAGGGTTTAGGGTTTGGGATTTAGGGTTTAGGGTTTAGGGTTTGGGAGTTAGGGTTTAGGGTTTAGGAGTTAGGGTTTAGGGTTTGGGGGTTAGGGTTTGGGGGTTAGGGTTAAGGGCTTAGGGTTTAGGATCTAGGGTTTAGGAGTTAGGGTTTAGAGTTTAGGGTTTGGGGGTTAGGGTTAAGGGTTTAGGGTTTAGGGTTTCGGGTTTCGGGTTTCGGGTTTGGGGTTTGGGGTTTGGGAGTTAAGGTTTAGGGTTTAGGGTTTAGGGTTTAGGGTTTGGGAGTTAGGGTTTAGGGTTTAGGGTTTAGGAGTTAGGGTTTAGGGTTTGGGGTTTAGGGTTTAGGGTTTGGGAGTTAGGGTTTGGGGTTTGGGGGTTAGGGTTTAGGGTTTGGGGTTTGGGGTTTAGGGTTTAGGGTTTAGGGTTTAGGGTTGTTATTGGTTAGGATTTAGGGTTGTTTTGGTTTACGGTTTAGGGTTGTTATTGGTTAGTGTCTAATTAAATTTTCAAACACGTTCTGGATTTTTAAATCATTAATAAAGTAGATTATTGAGAAGAGACTAATGTTCTTTATAATGGTTGTTACAGCTTGTTTGCAGAGGAAACTCACAAAGGAGATGGCTACAAAATTTATTCTGGGGATGGAGGTGATTTTATGTTGCAAAAGAGAAGTAGTTGCATTTGCTACAATCCATGAAAGTGATCCAAATTCTATTTGTCACTTTAGAAGACTTGGCGAAGATAAGGTAGCGGTTATCGTATCAAGGATTCTTAGTGCACATGTGGAGCTAAAGCATAAGTGTGGGGATATGGAAATCCTTGGAGATGTTATGCCCTATAATACTTCCAACAAAGCATTTATTGCATGGGACAGAGATGAGACTTATCCAACACATGTCATCAGGAATACAAAGTGCATATCTTTGGATTTTAGAGTGGGAGATATTTTACAAATGTTATCATTTACAAATAAGTATGTAGCAGAAGGTCAAGTCTTGGGATTTGAACAAGTTGAACACTGGACATTTGCGCAGATGAGAATTCAAAAAGTTACTGATGATGGTATGGATGATAACTCAATGTCATTGGATGGTCCCTACTATGAGGTAGGTAAGGATTTGAGATGGAGCATGCAATTTTTAAAGATTGGAAAGACTCGGCATGTGGTTTTTAATGATAAACATAATGTATACTACAACATCAAAGAATTGAAAGAATATGCCAATGTACCAAGCTCTATTCCTTCAGAGATGGATGATTCCAATGCACTCAACTATAGCACTGACGTCTTATCAGAAGTCGATGAGTTCATTGGTACCGAGAAAGAAAAATATTTCACAAGTGATGCCTTATCCGGGGTGGATGAGTTCATGCACATTGAGAACTTGGGCAAAGATGTGAAAAGTGTTATATCTTCAAGCATGGATGGCTTCATGGATACTGATAAAGTTCTTGGAGTCAAAGCAGGTAACTATGGAATTATGGAAATCATGCACGATAGTATAATGAGTGATGTTCTCTCTGGAGTAGAGGAGTTTCAAGACTATGGAGTTATGAAATCCATAGAAAGTGCATCAATGAGCGATGTTCTCTCAGGAATAGATGAGTTTGAAGATCATTCTGGACAGTCTATCACCACTGACTATGGAGTTATGAAATCCATAGAAAGTGCATCAATGAGTGATGTTCTCTCAGGAATAGATGAGTTTGAAGATCATTCGGGACACTCTAATGCCATTGTGACAAGTGGTTCTACGATTGTATCAAAAGTAGGGATGAGATCAACAAAGGACTATTCGGTGTTTGACTTTGATTGTGAACTTGTAAATGTTACAAATGGTTTGACGAATGTATCAAAAGCAAGGATGACATCAACAAAGGAATATTCAGTATTTGACTGTCAGAGTGATAAGATCAAGGATGCAACATCTCATGAAAACAACGTGACAAATAAATCTTACAAGGAGAACTACACAAATCCAAATAAGAATGAACAGAAGGTCCCAAAACGGACATACAGATGCATGAAAAGACAACGAGTGCAGGCAGATCCAGAAAAGCAACCAAAGAGAATAAGAGTAATGAATGAAGATGTTATGCTAAAAGCAATGCGATCTACATGCTGTAAGCATACATGTATGCGATCCATTAACTTACATGACATCAAGGGTTGTAGAGAACATGTCTGGCAAAGGAAAGGAAGCAGAAGAAATGAATACCTACTCACGAGATTGTCTTGCTTTCTTGTAAATGATAAGAGAAGGCGAAGTTCAGGACATCAAATAAGGCCTCTTATAAATGGAAAAAGTATATGCAATAATGCATATCGCATTATTACAGGATTATCACATGGCACATATTGGAATTTGGCTAATAAAGCAAAGTATGGAGTTAAATTTAACATTCATGGAAACATAGGAAGGCCCAAAACAAGAGCCTCAACGGTTGCGGCAACAGCAATTTTGAAAGATTACATTTATGAAAATGCTTTACCGCAACCCCACCTATCAGAAATGCATCTTCCGATAGGTTTGACCAAAAAAGAAGTATTTAACTCTATTGGAGAAACACAGAGGCAAAGAGGGCATGCACCGGCATCTTTTCATACTTTGTATACTCTTTGGAAAAAAAGCTTTGGACATGTTAAAATCCCAAAGAGGCAAAAAATGTCAAAGTGCAACGACTGTGATGATCTAAAGCGAGCACTTGAGAGTGCAACATCTCCAGAACAAAAAGAAGCTTACAAAAGAAAGAGAGAATTTCATCATGGACTTGTTCGACATTCTAGAATAAAATATGCATTTTGGAAGGAGCAAGCTATTTCTCACCCAAATGAGTACATGTGCATTATTGTAGATGGTATGGATCAAAATACAACAACATTACCTCGATTCGTTAACACTCCACCTAAGCTACAAGGCAAATACTTTTTAAAGACACATCTATGTGGAGTGTTAGTGCACGGATTTAAGTTTTTTGCAGACATATGGATTGATTCCTTGCATCTACACGATAGCAATCAAGTTGTAACATCCGTTATGAAGGCAATTCACAATGTACATGCAGAAAAAGGTCGCCTACCAGCAACTTTGAGAATACAAGCAGACAATTGCGGACGAGAGAATAAGAATGTACTCTTCTTTGCATTTTGCTCAATGCTAATCGCTCATAGAATCTTCAATGAGATTGAAGTTGGGTTTTTGTTGGTTGGGCACACACATGAGGATATCGATCAGGTATTTAGCACAGTTTCAAGAGAACTAAAACACAAGGACATGGAGACAATGGATGACTTGATAAGAAAATGCGGGAGGCAAGTTGGTGGCCGTAAGGAAGGAACAATATGCTCAATGGTTGAGAGGATGTATGATTGGAAGAGCTTTATTCTACCT
The DNA here is from genome assembly GCF_047967505.1 of Dipteris shenzhenensis. NCBI lineage: Eukaryota > Viridiplantae > Streptophyta > Polypodiopsida > Gleicheniales > Dipteridaceae > Dipteris > Dipteris shenzhenensis. The sequence continues at coordinate 26,931,896 of NC_141616.1, forward strand.
TTCATACAAAAAGGTGGTGATGCCCTGATTGGTCATAGCGCTCCACACTATTTTCGATTTTTCTTAAAGGATGAAAAACCAGTGATGCAATGGCAACACTATTCTCTTGATACAAAATGGGAACCTGAAGAACCTTACTCTCTCTTAACTTCAATCCCGAGCAAAGAAATGCATCCAACATGGGCTCCTATAAAAGAATTTAGCGAGAAATCCAAAGGTGAAATAGAAGGCTTAAAAGCTTTTATTGCATACAAAGAGGAAATGCTCCGAAGATTTCCTGATTGGAAGCCCTCTTGGAAGGAACACACTACTGTTGTAATTAGCAAGACCTACCAATTGATAAAGGACCTTGCAAAAATGCGAGAAGATGATATTAAGGCAGAACGGCCTTTATTTTGGCCAAATGTTGGTAATGACTTGCGTCCAGCATGTGGTCTCTTTGAAAATGAGTTTGAATCGTTGCTCCCACGTCCATATTGTGGACCCAAGAAGAGAGAGTTTATGCCACAAATAGACATAGATGTCCATTGTTTTGTTGCAGTTCGACCATCGGATGATGAACATGAGAACGTGAAGTTTTGGGTTGCAAAAGTAGTTGACGTGAGCATGGATGACCGGGGGAGAGCTACAACATTTACAGCGGTATGGTATGAGCCAAGGGGCAGGAAGGAGAACCAAGATAACAGTACATTGTATAGTAGTTGTTTGAAAAAGGAATGGGTCCCAAACCATGAAGCAATTTCAAGACTTTCCACAGAGACAGTCATAGTATCCTGGAAATCAAGGTCAAAGAAAACAAAGAAGCACATGGGGTATGATGTAGAAGACAAAATAAAATTACCGCAACCAATTATTACGCACATTACAGAGTTCACAAAGATGCTCGCCCGGGAGGAAGTAGAAGGAGATAGCGCAAATGAAGAATGCCCATGATAACACCATTCAAATATCTAGAAAGTTGAAGGTGGTGGTGGTTGTCAGATGAGAGTGAATGAAGATGGCACCCAAGCGACAAGTGACGACAGAAAGGACATTCTGAACAAGCAAATGTTTGGATCGCTCATTTCTGTGATCATGATAGAAAAGGACATTCAAACAAGCAAATGTTTGGATCGCCCATTTGTACTAAACTCATTGTAAAGGAAAAATTAAATTATTGAAAAGGCCACAGGAGATCCTTTGTACAAAGACTCATCCAGAGCAATATTTGTTGTAAAACTTATGACATGATAATGTAAAATTGCAAGCATAGCTATTGCTACTTTTTGGAGTACAAAAGAGGCTTCCATCATGTCTCATGTGTATATAAACCTTTTAATTTCTTGAATATTCAAGAGTGTTATAGTTTTCTGCATTGAAAGTAAAAAGAGTCTTACAGGTCTCTTATGTATACATTTTTAAAATGTTGTGAATCCTCAATAGCATGGTTTTTCATGGATTTAAACTAATAACTCGGATTTTTTATTTTAAGAATATGATTCTTATAAACAAGAAATAGAAATTTAGGATTTAATAGTAGTTTTTGCATTATTTGTACAACATTGTAGAGAGATATTTTGAAATGTCTTATGTGAAAATGATAGTGCCAGAAAGCAAACTTTTGATTCTCGAATGACAGTTTCATAAAGTAAACTTTTCAGTTGGGAAGGATTTTAAGGAATAGTCCAAAAGTAGACATATGAGTCCAAAATTAATGAAATAAGTGTTAGCCATAGTTCTCCTAGCTACCAAACTACCATCGATTCCGCTAGGTCTTCCTTCCACGATTTCATCTCCCATACTCCATTCATTGATAGAGAGGAAAAGTTATTTTCAATATTTGATAAGAGCATAGATGTCCTAGGCACCTACTTGGGAGCGCGAGATGATTTTGAAGACCTCATCAAGTATATGCAAGACCACATCACAAGTTTTGCATATCAACTTGATAAGTCTACAAAAAGATGGGTCCCAATTGATTATTTGAAGTACTTGTTCAATCAAGAACCCAGGTTTGTGAAGCATTTAGATCACTTTTGAGCCCATCTCACACCCCTAAGGTTTAGGGACGTGGACACTTATGACCTCCTAGCATGTGGAGTCATTGAAAACACAGGAAATAGGTTCCTATCCTGGGAAATGACCTTCATTTTCCTTCTCCAGGAGGAACAAATGGAAGAGGAGGCCTCAACCTCAAGCCCTGACCATGCCCTTGCCCTTTCCGATCCTCTTTTTTCTATAGATGAGCCCAACATCTACAAATGAAGAGCCCATTGATAAAGAAGCTAAGGAGCAGGAAGATGTATTGGCCCTGGAAGTGCTCTAGAGACCTTCTAAAACCCATTCTACTTCTCTAATTCCATCTGCCTCGGACACCACCTCAGATATTGAACCTGCAATAGTGACATGGTTTCTTTCTCCCCTTCTTGTCGATGGAGAACAATACCTCTTTCTCTATGACATCGAGGTTATGTTTGGTGGTCTCTAGGAGGACAAAACTCTTAGTGTCCTGTGTGGATACAAGGTGGACACGACTATGCAAGGACCCGGGTTTTTGGGAGCAGATGATTCATTAGAAAAGGTTCTTGCTTTCGCACTGGCCAAAATAAAAGATGCTGACAAATCGATCTACTCTAACCTACTTGATGTGCCAGAAGAAGCCTCCACATCTCACTCCGAATAGCAGGAGGCCTCTGGATCCATCCTCATTGACAAAGAGGAAGGGATCAAGCATGACAACTCCACAGTGGTAAGAAACTACAAGCTTTGAATTTCTTCTCTCTTGATATAATTTTTCTTTATCGGCATTCTAATGTTGGATTGTTGCAAGAGGCATTTGAGGTCGACCTCATCTCATCTCGGCAATGCCTTGTTCGTAGTAGCTTTGACCGAGATCACTCACTGGCACATTACCTTGGCCAAGCAAAAAGGTGCTTTATGGTTATCCACAAAAAAAATTTGCCACAAGGCACTGAGGACCTTCTGAAATGCAAGGCCTTGTCATGAGTGATTGGTCATGCTGACATCAATTGGAATGCTGACAAGGTCATTTTGGTGAATTGCATGGATTCCCTCAATGCTTTTGGAACCAATTTTCAAGGTATGGCATTGACGGCAGCACCCATGTCCCTGGCTAGCAATGACAATAGCGTTAACGCTCTATCGACTAGGTTTAGAGCTAGGAATCTATTTGGGAATTCAAAGCCCAATATTCTCAATGTTTTAGAGAAGAGAGAAAGGTTGTGAAGCCTTATTGTATAGAACTGTTATTTTATATGAATACAAATATACTTTTTCTACAACATCCCATTTTGTTTTCTTTTACAAATTTTATTTTATACTGTCATTGTATTATGTATCTTTAATTGTTGTTGGCACTAATATTTTCATTCACTATTCTATTCAAAAGCATGCTATCGGATAACTTTTTGCACTATAATGGTCATTCCTGAGCAATCCAACAAGAATCTCACCCTGGCGCAGAAGGAAAAAGTGTTCAGCATCGTGCGGGGAAGCCAAAAAGGTCAAAACTCAATATGGCACATATGGAGATTGTTTGACCAAGTCAAACAGGCTCTATACGTGCCATAGTAGGTTTTGACCTTTTGGGCTCCTCATGCGATGCTGAACACTTTTCCCTCTCAAATTCACACTAAACTTGCATAAAGTGATGGAAAGCATCACATAACATGTATAATAACATGGGAACAGTAATAAAACATAAAAATATCTTTTATTCATTCACCTCAAAGGGCAGAGATTTACAAAATGATTCAGATTACACCAAGTTAACCTAAACAACACTGCTAGGGCCTAAGGGAGGTATCAGAGCGTATGTGCTTGGCGAGTGCAAGGCCCTTGTCCATCACTGTTACTCTTTTGGCATAAATAGCGCATAAGTTTGCATCTTACAAAAGACCTATTGCCATTTGCTCCGTCGCCTCCTAAAATTGCTCCCATAGCGCCTAAAGTAAAATGCACATCATCCTTGTAATATTGTGCTTTTTAACGTACAACACGTTGGAAGGGTGCACAGGAAATGAGATTGTCCACAATGGTATGGAACTTGCAAATCTCTTGAAGTGCCTTCACGCCTGATTTCTTGTGCCTCTTAATCTTTGGGGGACCCTACACCGGCCTCTGGACATGGCTCCATGGCTGCTTGTCCGCTTTGAACTTCTTTCGCCTCTCCTCCCTTGCAACCTCCTTTTTAGACTCCTCTTCTTGTGTCTGGTGGGTCTGTCGAGGTGGCCTCTCACACCTAGGGGTCTACTTTGTCCTTGTTTCCTTTCCCTTTTGTTGAGGCTGCGAGTCAGGCTGAGGCTCTTGCTCAACTCATATTAGAGGCTCCTCATATGTGACAATTTTGAGGCACAAATGGTTGATGGTGCTCTTCCGTGCAGTCTACTTGATTGGAGGATTGGGACCAAGGTTCATGATATCTGTGAGCCCGCCAAATACTTCCTCTTGTTGTGGCCCCTTTCATCTCTCCATCTCCTCACTTTTCCTTTCTTGCTCCCCTTGTTGGTCTAGATGCTCCATGCCAGGACCCCACGAAGGAGGGAGGGGCATGACAATGGTTTGTAGTTGATCACGATTGATGGAACTATTTTGTCCCTCTTGGGAGACCTCTCTACTTCCACAGTTAGTTGTGTGCAAGGACTGAGAGGACCCCTCATCATGCTGGGATCCCTCATCGTGCTGAGATCTGTGGGATCCCCTATGAGAGTTGGATGGTGGGGAGTCACGTTGTTGGGACTCCTGATGATGAGAACCACCTTCAAATTTTTGCTGATTATTGCCCTATTGGCCACTAGGGCTCGCAGTGTGTTCGGAGGCCATGGAGTTATGAGGAGGAGAGCGGGTAGCATCTAAACAGCATCCAGCAGGTCTAGCAGTTTGTTTAACTCATGCCATAGAAATGAGGGATTTTAGGGTTTTGAAGTGCTTTATATAGTCTTTTTTAAAGCACTTTAGGATTTTTATTTATAGGCCTTTTAAATTAGGGTTTTTTGAGTGCATTCCCTGCCAATTCGGTAATGCTAGATCTTCACCACCCTCCCTCCCAATGCACCCACCCCTCCGCCCTGCCATGTTGCACATGCACATGCACATGCAACTCTGCAATTTCCAAACAAATTTGTGAATTTTGGAATCTATAATTGACTCAAAATAGTGTTAACTTTATTCATCAAACATTTTACATTTGGGGTTCTCTTAGGACACAATGCCTCCCTTGACTCCCTATTGAGGACTTCCAAGTAGCACATCTCCTTGTCTTCTTGACATGTTGAGTTGCTTTTGCAAGACTTGAGATCTCTACCTGGTCGCGCTTGAGAGTCTTGGCCTCTGGACATCTATAAAACTAGTCGAACATTTTGTGTAGGTGCATTTCTTCACGCGATACCACCCCCATGCCTTGTATTCTTGAAGTAGGTTGCCTTTGCTCTGTAGTGCAATTTCTCCATTCCTTGAGTATTCCAAATGGACAAAGGCCCCCATTGCTCCACAAACCATGGCACATATGAATAAAGAATTTGTTGTAAAGAAAAACTTCGTATTAGAAACATAAACTGACTCAAGTTTAAAGTACAAAATTTCAACCTAAGGAGGATTACCATGTAATGTGTAATATGTGACTCCCCCATGCTTCTACCATCAATGATATGAATTCTTCCAATGCTGTCCCGAATCTCTCATATTAAAGCTCATCTATTTGACCTTGTCTAAGAAACTTTATAAATGGATCAAGCTTTTTGTCCACAGTTTTGCTCTCAAAGTAGCAATTTGTGGATGTGAAGCTTGATTCATACTACACTCACACAAAGCTTTTTAGTACTCCCAACCTAGGGTGCTTTGAGCCAATGTATGTTTTTATTTATTAGCATTGCGGTTGGACAAGAACCTTCTTGCCTTTCCTCCACCCATTGACACTTTAGCAGGAAGATTTCGTGTCTTTCCTAATTGTTTCTTATCCTTCTTAAGCTTCAAATTTCCTCCATGAAGTCCCATTAGTGAGAGTAGTTCTTCATCTTTTGCAATGCATTGTGCATAAACTTGCTATGGCCTCAAATTCCAAGCATAAACTAGATGGGGATAGAGTAACTTACCAAGTATACTTAGTTCAGCATGCAAAGTACACACGTGTACCCGCTCCAACAGAATTGGTAGAGTGGGGTCCCACTTAGGATCCTTTTTATGATGATCAAGGGCTGCACTTTGGTTGCAAGAAAGGATGCCATTTTCCCACTGTAGGCTTCCCTTTTGCATCTTCTGAGAGTGGGTGCAATACAAGCATGTCCATTTTGCATCTGCACCTATATCACAACCATACAAGCACTTGATGGTCTTCAAATCACTAGCTAGATGCCATTCAACTTGAAATGTTTCATGCCCATCCACTATCAATGTTTTCCCTGCCTCTTGTCTTTGAATAATTGACAGGATGCCGGTTCTCTCCAAAACTCACTTCAATGTCTTGTGGCACTCCTTTGGGGTCTCAAAGGCTGGAAGCCACCATATGTCCTTCTCAGATTGGATTGAGAAACCCTACTCAACTTCCTCATCCCCTTGAGCAAAACGCAAGGCATCGTTCATAATACAAATGCTCACCCTCTCTAGCTTGTGCTCTTTTACCAAACAACTGAGCTTCATCCATTTTTATAACAAATACTAGCTTTCCATCTGTACAATGAAGGAGAAATATATCAAGGATATAGAAATGAGAAGAAGTAAAGTTGAATGCAAAGAGGGAATTCCTCTTACCTTCTTCTCTCATCCCATAGAATTTGACCAGGCTCTCTGCTGTAAATTCTCTACATCCACTTAAACATTATTGAAAGCATTCATCTCAAACATTTGGATGCCAAATTTCTTTTTACTCTTCCAAGTCATTGTTCCACTTACACAATGGTATCCTCCAAGATTTTCTCTAGCACATTGGTTTGTTTCTTAACGTGCAATCCTTACAGACCATGGTATTGGCAATGGCATTGTTTCTTGACATGCAAGCCTTACCGACCATAGTGTTGGCAATGGCATTGTAGATATCTTATACTTTTCTTCCATAGCAGACTTGAAATTTTTTAAAACAAAGTTGTAAGCTTCATGGCTTACACCAGCAACATCACAAGCTCCAAGCACCTCCTTTGCTTGCATGAGGCCCTTGAAGTCCTTCATTACCTCTCTAGCAACGTCTTCACATAGCCATTTTTGTCTAGGGTCCTTCAACACTTCAATGACATCACTTGGCTTTATTAAACTTCTTAGAATATATGAAGGATCACTATCATCCATTTTCATTGTTCCCATCACATCCTCCATGAAATTCCTAAAGTAGAGTACAAATGAGTCTAAGCAGAAACAATGCAACACCACGAATATTTTGGAGTAAGAAATTTCATTTAAAATTTGGGGAACTAACCTTGCAGCCCGTACTCTCCTCTTTCGGGAACCACTATAATTGGTTGACAATGCATCCATAGATTGCTGCAATTGTCTTTTCCTCTCCTTCAATCCCAAAGGTGTTCCCTTCAACTTTTGTACTCGTTCTATCAACTTCTCTCGTTCCTTCTCCACAGCATGTTGAACTTGGCCATAGGTAGACCTTTCCAAATCTTGTTTGCTTTCAGCGAGCTTATGGATTGATTCTTCCAATTCCTATCGCTCCAAGTCTAGTGCACATGCTTTCTCACTGAGTTTCTTGTTTTGCAATTGGAGATCCTACATACTACTATGCATTGCCACAATAGTAATATTTCCCAAATGTTCTAGTTCTTCTACTTGGGCTCTCTGTACCTCGCTTGCTTGCATAGCCAATGTCTGAGAATGGTTCAATCGATTGCAATAACCAAGCAATCTAGCATGTCCATTGCCAACAAACCGAACAACATCATGCACTGTATGAAAAGGAGGACTCTTTTGGGTGGTAGGGTCTAAAGGATACAAGGTTCCATCCACGCAAAGGTCAAGATGCTTCTTCCCTTGCAATCAAAGTCTGTCGAGCACACTTTCAAGAGTTTCACTAAATCCCAAACGACGTGTGCTTGCATATTCAACCTCCAGTTGTAAGTTCACATGGTACTTGTTGGATATGTCCTTGAATGGTGCCATGAGTACTCAAGGAGAGGTATCATTGATGCAGGCTGAAATGTAGGGGAGAGCTGGCAAAGATGGAGCATTGACAGGAAGAGAGTAGCAAGGAAGAGGGAGGAGGAGAAGCAGGTTAGGGCAAGAGGAAGAGGAGGAGGAGAGTAGGGCGACTGTTGTAGAAGGGAGGGAAGGAGCTGCTGTAGAAGGAAGGAGGAGGGGAGAGCTGCTACAAGAGGGAGGAGGAGGGAAGAGCTGTTGCAGGAGGGAGGAGCAGAGGAGAGGGAGTAGGGCAGCTAGAGAAGAAGGGGAGAGGAAGGAGGGAGGAGTAGGAGGAAGGGAGAGGGAGGAGGGAGGAGGAGGAGCAAGATGGAGGAGGGGAGAGGAGGGGGGAGGGAGGGGGAGGGAGGGAGAGGGAGAGGGAGTGGAGAGGGAGAGGGAGAGGGAGGAGGAGGGAGGGAGGGGGAGTGAGAGAAAGGGAGGGAGGGAGATTCAAAATTTGAAATTCAAATTTCAAAAAGTGGCCCCCTCCTCTCATTGATGGGGGGAGAGGTGGGCTCAATCGTGGGACCTAGGTTGGGCTGGTTAGGTCTCTTTGGGACCCTCCAAGCCCCTTGCATTATCCCACTAAGCATTCCCTAATCCATTCCTTATGAGGCCTTTTTGAGACCCCAGTTTGGTCCCCTAATGTAACCAATCACAACATGGGAGACAACTCTATGCATCTACCTTAAAAGGTTGTGGTCACTTTAGATCTTATGTCTCACTCCACACTTTATTTTATATACTTCCCATTCCTACTATATATGGGATTTCTCTACACTCATGCTTGTACCACATGCACTCTCATCTTGGTACTAATTTCTCAACGGAGTTTCACCCTGTGCACCAGCTTCTCCAACTCACCTCCTTTGAACCAAATCACAAATTGCAAGGCCTACCAATTACAAATTGCAAGACCTAGTCGCACATGTCTAGGTATTTGAAGACCCCTCGTTATCCTTAGCTCATGCACACTATCGATGATCAGTGTGCCACCTGTAAGGGAAACCTCTCCTTGAACCATGTTTTCCAAGCATTTATTATATTCCCATATAATCTTCCTTTCATTTCCCTTTAGCATATCTATCCAATAAAATCCACATATGTTCATGAACATGGAATGGAAATTCTACATTACAACTTTGACTATGAACTCTTTGTGTTGGATTTCCAACCCCTTCATGGACATGTACTATTTCCCAAGACCTTGTACGTGAAACAAATCTAGTAGCTCTCTCTTGAGGGACCGTTTTCTTGAGCGGATTGTGTTGAAGGTGTTAATACCAATTTGAGGAGTGATTAAGTATTGTTAAGAAACCAAACTATGAACATCATCACTCTGCAGCAAAGAAATGAAAGAGGACTCATCCATGCTAAAGGATCATCTATTCATAGATAGAAGAAAAACTAAGAAATGGCACAAGAAAGATCCTACTCATCATAGAGTGCAAAAAAGGAAGATATAGTGTAACTGTATCTTGTGGAACTCAATCCGATAGCATTACTCATGTTACTATAGAATCAAATTCTCTGATAAATTTTGAAAACATGTTAGTTAAGTTCTTCAACTAGATAAGTGAGATCAATGATGGCAGTAGATATAAAAAACATGTATGAAATAAGTTTTAGGATTGTTACCATAGGAACTCACGAGGATGCTTGTCTATGCTAATATTTGAATCTTATACTTACTTAGGGTGTTCATGTTTGGTGCAAATTTTTCTTCTTTTGGGATGCAAAATCCTGATGCAAAGTGCTATGTTCCCAAGACCCATGCTCTTCTAATTTATAGAGAGAAAGTGTGTCAACCCCCCCAACCAACAAATGAGTGGTTATACAAAGTGCTATGTGGTGAATTGGAAGTGCTATATATATATATATATATACATGCACGCTGGTTTTAGAGGATGAATTTGGACAGAGAGAGAGAGAGAGATGAATCCAGGAACATGCCCAAACTCATCCTCTAAAACCACACCATCGTGCATTTTCAATCTCATGATAGTCACTCATAAGGCTAAAACCATAAACTCCAACACACAAAGCTACTATCTGATTATCGAATACATGTGCTCTCAATTTCAACATTCAATTTTAAGCTCACTTTCTTGTCATTGCAACCTTTGTAATAGCTCTTCACAATTATTTTGTAGCTTGGTTGAATCGAGTGGTCGACAAGCCTTGTGACTTCTACTTTGCATTCCAACATGAAAAGATCAATTTCTGAAAAAGAGAGAAAACTCGTTTCTAAAAATAACTTTCTTTAAAAGAAAAGATGCTTCCATTGGAGATTCTCACATCTATACCTACTTCATACCATTTGCTTTCAACACAAAATATTATGATGGAAATCCTTTCAAAATTGTCGATCTAGTTAAGCTCGTTTAATATATACTAGATACTGTATGTTCTTTCTCGTGAAAACTGGTTGTAGAGGAATTGCAAATTTGGAAGGCTTGAGCATGTCTTGACGACGCTTAGGCCCCGCAAAAACCAATCTTGGGCTTGCCCCACCGAAGCCACTACTGTCTGTACAGCAACTTACTCCCAAACGTTCAACCATCGAAAGATCGCTGGCAGAGTGAGATAGATATTGATAGCTCAGTCCAGCGGAACCAACACTTGCAACATCAAGACCTGGAACATAGTTTGGCGAATCGACGGATCTTCCAGAGCTTCAGCTTGCCTCGATGCCGGCATACTGCTATCACCCACCAAAGTGGAGAAGAGAGTCGATGAACAGAGGAGACCATCGCCTTTAAGCGACTCGCTGTTGGAGACGTCATTGGCGGTGTGCAGGGTTGCGTCTGTGCTTGAGGAGGTAGGGTCAGAGGGGCGAAGCCAAAGCGTGGAGAGAGCTCTTAGAATGTTGGGGACGGCAACTGTGAGGCGATCCATGAGAAGGAGTAAGGGGAGGACTGTGATGCCAGAGCAGAGGGTGAGCCAACAAGAGGAGAAAGAGGCCGCGTATTGGAAAGGCAATACTGGGTTCGGTAGCGTTTTGAGAGACGGTTTTTCTTTTCCGGCTTCTTTCTCCCCTTATCCAAACTATGGGCAACGTTCTCAGAATTTTCTTGATCACAAGATTTAAGTGTAAAGTAAGAGTGGCTTTTGAACTTTTGAATTTTGTTGAGGAGACATGTGTTACAGACTATGTGCCCATTGTTTTAATTAAATAGCCTTCCTTTCAATCCACACCTTTGAAGATTCACACTTCATCTTTAAAAAAAATTGAGTGTCACATTTGGAGAAGGTGCTAGTGTTGGAGAAGCTAACTTTCTTGTAGATAGTATGAACCATAACGTGTAAAGGTAGACAAACTATAAGGAGGATTGCTTATATATAGAAGTGATGACCATTTGAGTGTCTCTTTATCCACACAATAATGTACTACTCTTTTGTGGCATCTTCTCCAAATAATTTTCCACAAATAGGTGGATGATTGCTTTTCCCATCTCTACGTGCCTCGTTGATTTTTGGGCCCAAAAATGGCAGTGGAAACTATAACTTAGCAAAACCTCCAAAACTGGCATTGCCGGGTCTGGAACCATTTTGGAACCTCCACCACCATTTTTGGGAACAAAACAAGATATTTAAAAGTAGGTATCCTTTTTTACGCAAAAACGGTGGTGGGGACATTGAAATTAGGCTCTCTCTCTCTCTCTCTCTCTCTCTCTCTCTCTCTCTCACACACACACACACACACACACACATGCATGCACGCACATGTGCGCGCATGTTCACACGCATGCACACACACGTGCATGCCACAAGTTTGCCACCTGTCACTAGGCACTGTACCCATGCAGATCATTACAATTCAAGGTTGGCTTGGAGAGACCACTGCACTAGTTCTTGGCATAATAATGAGACGCAATCTATCATTCTGAACACAGTCACAAAGTAGTGACCACCTGTCATCGCGCAGACTTTGCCGCAGCTTTGCCCATCCAAATCATAGGTTGGCTTGGAGAGACCACTGCGTTGGTTTTTGGCATAATAATGAGACGCAATCCATCATTCTGAGCATCGCCTCAGCGTAGTCTCTGGCCTGATGGCTTGTCATCATCGCCCAAAATTCAAGGTTGTCTTGGAGTGACCACCGCGCTCGTTCTTGGAGTTATAGCTCCGTTACCTATTTTTACTTATTACAAGAGGAGGTCTATAACAACCACTGCACTGGCAAATAGAAGGAGATCTATGATAGCCACCACGCTGGTGTTTGGAGTTATATATTTGTGTACCAAGAAAAACGTACTTCCTTATGCAACCAAGGAAAATGCAATTGACGATATGGCCCTTGAGGGGTCCCCTTTAGGAGCAAGGGCCATATCAACATGCGATATCTATCCAATGGCATCCTGAATATTGTATAATGCATGATGATATGGCCCTTGCCCCTAGAGGGGACCCCTCAAGGGCCATATCATCAATTGCATTTTCTAAAAGTTTAATTGTATTTTTCTAGATGGATCTCCAGGCAACCACAACGGTGGGTCATTGGAGCTATTTTAGTGCTATTTTGGTCATAAACCAAGGAAATTATCGTCCTTTACTGGTATTTTAGTCCTTGTTGCAGTAAATATAAATGAGGGCAAAAGTATTTCAAGCCACCATAGTGATTGGAGGCCACCAGTGGTGCCATCCAGATAATCAACTACAATTCATTGACTGAAAATTGAGCAAAAGAGATTACAATGTACATCTACATCCAATAACAGGTTATATAAAAATTAACAACTTATACTAAGAAAAAATTGAACAGAGGATCTTACATTTATAAAAACTCGGCAATTGCTGAGAGCCTTAAAGGCCATAAGATTACAACTAGTGACCATAACCATTCAAATATAAAAGTTAACAACAGTGCATACTGAGAGCCTGAAATTGAACAAAAAGAGATTACATAAATGTAATAAAAACTCAGCAATTGCTGAGAGCCTTAGAGACTAAAACATTACATCCAGTGAGCCAAAAGATTGTTGAGAGCCTTAGGGGCCAAAAGATTACATCCAGCCATTCCTGAGTGGTTATGAGCCTCGTCTAAGCAAGAGGGAATTTGTACAACTTAGTATTTCCGCCAGTCTATCTCGTTGCATTAAAATTTTTTAAAGAGCAAAAGGAGGAGACGATGGAGAGGCATGCACATTGCCAGGACTCAAATTGTGGCCCCTCCAACAAGTCGAGAGTACTCAACTGTGAAAATAATGAGACCTTCTACGACATCTAGGGGGAACCCATACAATACAGCCATAAAGAGGCCAGAGGTGAGCATGTCATCTAAGGTGGTGACATGCAGATATGGGGGGAACCGACCGCCGTGGGAACGAAGGGTCTCCACTAGTGTCAGCATTTCTACTCCAGGTGAGTGCAACGTAATCACCTTATATGCGAAGGCGGATAACATTGGGATCATAGTGCATTGAGCGGGGTGGTGGTAGTCATGGTGAAGATAAGTGGGTGAGTAGCAAATTAGTGACAAGAGTTGGAGGAGGGAGCATGGAGCAAAGTAGAGTAGGGGCGGAAAAGAGATGGAGAAGGGGCGTGGAGCAAAGTAGCAGAGCAAGGCAGATGAGAGAAACATAGTAAAATACCAAATGCCACGGATCTTATATATCATAAAGTTTGAGCCATCATGGTGGCTGGAGCCCACGGTTCCATCCATATAAATTGCAGGCCACCATAGTGGAATCTTAGGTGCCACCCCAGATGGGCTGGTAATCATGAAACAAACTCCCAATGGTGGGTGAGCAGGCCACTCTGGTGGATGGTAATTAACTGCCAGCCCAGTGGAATCTTAGCCACGATAGATGTGGCTAATGAGAGCCACCACCACCGGGAAGTAATTCCCACAAAAGTAAATCATGAAGCCTAATCACCTCTAATCACTCATTACCAGGCACTCTACTACTCTATACTGAGCATGCAAGCCAAGTGACTGGTAATTTTTACTGCACTCATAGTGATCATGCATGCTTAAGCCTGGTGGTGGTTGAGAAGGCCACTATGGTGTGGCTGGTAATTAACTGCCAGCCTGGTGGAATCGTAGCCACAAAATACGTGGCTGATGAGAGCCACCACCACTAGGCAGTAATTCCCACAAAAGTAAATCATGAAGCCTAATCACCTCTAATCACTCATTACGAAGCACTCTAGTTCTCTACTAAGCATGCAAGCTCGGTGACTGGTAATTTTTACTGCACTCATAGTGATCATGCATGCTTAAGCTCAGTGATGGGTGAGTAAGCCATTGCGGTGGCTGGTAATTAACTATTGCTATCCCGATGGAATCGTAGCCACGACAGACGTGGCTAATGAGAACCACCACCATCGAGAAGAAATTCCCACAAAAGTAAATCACAAAGCCTAATCACCTCTAATCACTCATTACCATGCACTCTAGTACTCTACTAAGCATGCAAGCCCGGTGCCTAGTAATTTTTATTGCACTCGTAGTGATCATGCATGCTTCAGCCGGTGGTGGGTGAGCAAGCCACTACAGTGGCTAGTAATTATCTACCACTCCGGTGGAATCGTAGCCATGATAGACGTGGCTAATGAGAGCCACCACCACCGGGTAGTAATTCCCACAAAAGTAAATCATGAAGCCTAATCATCTCTAATCACTCATTACCATGCACTCTAGTACCCTCCTAAGCATGCAAGCCCAGTAATCACGCATGCAAGCCCGGTGGTGGTAACTGGAAGGTGAGTAATTGTAGGCCACTGCACTGGGCTGGTATAACTGCTAGCTCAGTGGGTCCTAGCCGCCACCATAGACGTGGTTGGGAATATTAGATGCCACCACCTCTAATCACTCATTACCATGCAAGGTAGTATAGTATCCTTCTTGAATTAATCAAAATTTAGGCCAACGACTATGGCAGCTCTCACCTTGATAGTGTAGTTTGGCTACAAACTTAAGCCTCCTCTATTCCATTCCCTTAACTGTTTCATCTTCTATCCCTCTCGACCGTTTCTTTCTCCCTTGCACTTGAACTACAAACTCAAGCCTCCACTATTCCATTTGCTTCACTGTTTCATCTTCTATCCCTCTTGACCCTTTCTTTCTCCCTTGCACTCTTCCTGCAACTTCCATCCCCTCTCATAATGGACCCTGCACAATCCGAGAGCTCCTCACACAATCTTTCCTCCCCCTTTGCCGCATAATGCGAGAGCCTCTCCTACCCTGATCTTGAAATCGTGACATATGGGAGCTCCTCTCTCGCTCTTCAAAAGCCCAATTTTGATGCTCTCAAAGAATTCACCAGGTTGGTACAAGAGGTGAACGTGAAGGAGGGGCAACTAGTCTGTTAAGGTCAAAAGATTACCATCATTGAAAGTGTGATTGAAAATGCGCTAGGCGTTCCTAGAGGCAATTTGCAAGCACACTTCTTCGAGAAGCAGTGGAAGAGACATGCTATTCTAGATGTATGCCTCAACACTTAGATTAGTCAAGATGGTGGACTCAAGCTTTCTAGCTTGCCGACAGACCTCCAAGAGTGATGAAGAAGACCATTCGCTTCTTTCCTGATATCAGAGGAACCATGAAGTTCTGGCAGGTTCAAGCAGCAGTACAGCAACTGAAAGGGCATGATGTATCTTTTTCAAGGGCGATCTCCAAGAGCGTGATAACTAACCTGAAGAATTGTGTGGATGGCAAATCCCAATTGTTATCTCAGTTCGCTAGAGTTGCAATGCACCTGATGGCATCTACCCTCAAAGGGATTTTTGAGCAATATGATAAGATGTCTCAGAAGGTGACTTTTCTACAAGAGAAAGCCATCGATATAGCAAAGGCAGTGCAACTTGAGAAAATTCTCAGGGAAGGTGTAGAAGCCAAGGTGGAGAATGCACAAGAGAGGGTCTTGCAGAGGCACACGAGCAAGCTGAGGCTGCTGTGCAAAAATGGTCAACATGGAAAGGCATAGAAGAGAAGAAGCAGAGAAACGAATCAAGGAGCTCCGAGATAGGCTTAAGAAGTGAGAAGTGATGGGGGTATCGCAGACAAGGATCTAGCAATGATGGGAAAGGAGCTTGAATATCAAAGAGCCGAAAAGGGGGATCTTTACAAATGGCTCTGCAACATGCAGAACGTATTTTACAAACATTGAAAACGACCAGATGATGGAGGAGCTGAAAAGAGAGGATGTAGAAACTAGAAAGGTGATGTAGGAACTGGGAGAGAGATTCAAGGCCAAGAAGGATGGGGTAGGAGTAGCTGGGGTGGAGAAGACAACGAGGTAGCTCTCGAGGCCAAGAAGGATGCAAAGAGCCACAGTGGAGCAAGTTGCAATAGCCATAGTGAGGATCGTTTTTTCATAACATTGTTGAAATTTCGAAGAGTAAGCTGTGAGGAGGTAATCCGACATGGAGGTGGGTGTATTACTTGGAGTCAGCAAATACAGTGAATATTAATCTCCCTGGCTATTGTTTTTCCTGCTCTTTAAAGGTACTTGTTAAGCTCATGATGTAGGTTTCTTTTGGCAGGACATGATGGAGGCGTGAAGTTTTATAGAGCGCAAATACCAGGATGAAGAGGACCCCAAGAGAAACGAGGAGTTACTATGGGCATACAAGTCAACAAAGACAAGCAAGTAGTATGTGATCCGAGTGCATGAAGAGGTCTACGATAGTCCATTAGACTGGCCTAAAGTATTGGGAGATGCTTGCTATAGAGAGGTTGATAAGATAGTTGGGAGTTTGGAATTTCCATGAGCCGTAAAATGTCATCATATTTTGAAAAAAGTAAAAATCATGCAGGCATTTCTTGGACTTGTGGACTTTCTCGGCCTGCCATCATCCATGATCTATGGTGCTTGTAATACGTGATTTTATGTCGACCTACTTCCATGTTAGTGTTAGAGTTAGCTCAAATGTCCACCTCTCATGTAACCCACCAATATTCTGTGTACCCAATGTTGTAAGGCCCCCATATGAGGAGAAGCCATGATGGGTATCAGATATTGGGAGGGATCCCCAGTTTAGACACTGGAAGGGGTCTTAGAGTAGACCAGATGGTTATGAGACAGCTTAGGAGCCAAGAGTAGATACCCGTCTGCACAAAGGGGGGGTTCGGGGGGGCGATAGCCCCCCTGATAGCAGGGGGTCCGGGGGGCGCAGGCCCCCGGTGGGGGTCTGGGGGCAAAGCCCCCAGCGGCAGGGTCCGGGGGCATGTTTTCTGAAGGGTCGGTGGTCTTCCAGGCCGACTATCTATTAGGCCGACTACCTATTACAGGGCCGACCGTCAACCACTTACACTATATAAGTGGCCACCCCCTATCATCAGATCACCAGTTCTTCACGCTCATAGTCCTCCGTCCAGCATCTGTCTAGATCACCATCGAAGCTCTGTCTGTAGAGCGCACGGGTGGACAGCCAACCATCAGTTGTATCAGCAGTTTGGTATATCAGAATTTTTGTATTCTCTCCAGCTTTCCATCGTGTACTTGCGTTTTGTTGTTATCTTCCGCTGCGTACTATTTTCTTACAGTTAGTACTTAAATGTTTTAAGTAGCCCAGTGGTTGAAATCTGACAGTTAAAGATAACCAGTCTAAAGGGGACTTTTTTAGTATAGCACTGTGCAACACATTTTAGGATAGCACGGCGGTAGCACAAGGATAGCACGGTAGTAATGTAGGATAAGTGATCGCCAACGTGGTGGTTTGCTTCTATTATTACAAGATGAATGGATTTGTGGATGTGTCAATTTGTTATGGGATTTAATAAAACCAGCACGATGGTGGTTGGGATATACGAAAAACAAGCATGGGATTTACCGATTGGGATTTTGTTAACATCCATAGAGTACAGTTGCCAAATGCAAGGTAATCAGTGATGAGAGGTGATTAGGCTTCATGATTTACGTTCAACGGTTGTAGCCATAGAAGGAGTACAATAAAAGATCAGGGAGTTTGAGCCCCAAATACCCCAAGGCCAAATATTGCAAGCAACGTGCACAAGTTGCAAGTTCCAACTTATAAATTGTAGGTTCCAGCTGTGCAAGCTTTGGTTAAGTGTCTCGCGGGAGTTAAGCCCTCGAGGGGTCCACTAGGGTTTATTGTATGGTACCACGTGAGTGTAAGGGAGGGGTGTTATATAAGGGAAGGAAGGTACATTTTATAAGATAAGTTCTTGTAAATAGGGGGTAAATAAGGGAAATTTTCATATATTTATTGCACGCAGGTGACGTCTCCTTATTACTACTAGTGAATCCCCCGTGGTTAAGCCTTGCCACTCCAGGTTTTGAGCCTCCTACATGGGGTTTGAACCACAAATAACTTAAGGCTTGGAGGCGCAAGGCTAACACAAGCACTATTTGGGAGCCGGTTAGGAATACCTCCTAATGCCAGGCTTGTCCCAAGCACTCTTATATGGTTAACACAAGTGCTATTTCCACTAGTAGGGAGAGATGGAAAGAATAGCAATATGCCTTGGCACCCTACAAGCCCAAGAGACTTTTTATGTAAAGAGAGGGAGAGTGCTAAAAGGAAAAGGGTTGGCCCTACCTTCAAAAGGTGACATGTATAAAAGGCCAAAGGGTTGACTTTGGTTTTCATTGTTGTTTGCATAAGTTTGAATACAAGCTCCCTCTTCTCTTCAAAGAGTGTTTTGGGTGCTCCCTTATTTCCATCGTAGTGCCCTTGTGTTTGCCACTCCATCCCCCTTCACTCTCCTCTTCCCTTCTCCTTCTCCCTCCCTTCTCCCCTCTCTTCTCCCCTCTCCCCCTTCCCTCTTTCTCTCGTGGAAACACATTGCAACAATCTGGAGGCTGCTTGAGTGACACATGCGGATAGCTTGTGCCTTGCATTTCTCTCACAAGGAGTAGCTTGGAGTGGAGGCTCCATTGGCATCTCTTCAACATCCCCACAACACGTGAGTCAGCATCAAGACCACATAGATTTCCAAAAACAATTTAATAATTCCAGCACGGTGGTTGTTTGGGATATACTAAAAAGCATGGGATTTATTGTTTGGGATTTACAAAAACAAGTGCAGTGGTTAGTTTGGGATTTACTAAAAGAAGCTTTTTCATTTTCTAGGATAAGTGGAATATTGTTTCCTTGCAATGAGACTACATTTTCTTAGTACTATCTCAATCGTCCTTGTCCACCACTCCAAAACACCCTAAGATGTGCTCATGCATGTCTAAATCGAATTTGAAGACACTCTTGCCCTTCTTATTGAGATCCTATTTTTGAGGCATGTATCTCATTGTTTTGGGCCCCGAGCCATCTCCACGATGATGCTGAACCTTGACTCCCAATCTAGAATCACTATGGGTTACATTTGTCTAAATGAAATTGTCTTGCATGTCATCGGTAAGTGCACTTTTTCAAACTATAGAATAGCAATTGCCGGCTCTAGAGGCGAATAGCAGCAAATGTGTCAAGAACATCAACCATCCCTCTACATGTTTTTTGACTTTGTTTTTGCCACGTCAGATGAGTGAGAGCTATTGTATAGTTTCAAAAGTAAATTCTGGGCAACACAAAGCTAGTGATCCAAGCATAGAGCATGAACCTACACGAATATTAAAAAAGGAAGGAAGAAGTACTTTGACAAGGGGGTCGACAGGGAATTGATAGAAATGGTACAGCTAGGGGAAGGAGTAATTTGCCAGCTTTTGGAAGAAACCAGTAGTCTCTGTGCACTGTATGAGCAAAATCCTCAAAGACATCAGGTTTAGCATGAACCTACACGAATATTAAAAAAGGAAGGAAGGAGAAGAACTTTGATAAGGGGATTGGCAGGGAATTGTTAGAAATGGTACAGCTAGGGGAAGGAGTAATTTGCCAGCTTTTGGAAGAAACTAGCAGTCTCTGTGCACTATATGAGCAAAATCCTCAAAGACATCAGGTTTAGGTGTCGAATCCTGGAGATGGTCGTGACCTTTGCACAGAATTCTTCTAACCCTAGCCTTCTTTGGAAAGGATCAAAGCTCAAAAGGCAATCCAATTCATGAGAGGCATTGGGAGGATACACCTTACAATTGGAAAATAAAAGTGCAAGCATGCACCAACTTGACCATTTTGCCCACAACTTGAGTCAAGTCCAAAAATAACTTGAATTCCCAATTTCCAAAAAATCAAACGAATAAGTGGCTTTTTACACAACTTTCCCAAAAATGCCCCAAACCTCTGTTCCTAAAGCTCTTGACTCTAATGAGCCAATGCTAGCAAAAAATACATCACCTCACATTGTACCTTGCCTTTGCATTTTCATTTTCACACTTCTTTCAAATTTGAGTAAGACAGGACAGAAGAAATTCAAGCTACATACAAAGAACAAACTCTCTCTCTCTCTCTCTCTCTCTCTCTCACATGCACATGTGCACGCGTGTGCGTGCCCCCCCCCCCACACACACATTACATTTAACACTCCCTTTTGCACAAACACACACACACACACACACACACACACATGTTCAAAGGATGCTTCACTCTCTCTCTCTCTCTCTCTCTCTCTCTCTCTCTCTCTCTCTCTCACACACACACACACACACACACACACGCACAGAAACACACATGCAAAACCACTGAACTATATACACACACAAAATTAGCCCACCAATGACCAATTACATAATCACTCACACATATTTGTACGTCATCTTTTACAAAATGATATCCCTTTTTGTCGATACATCCCACATGTGGATTGGCTCATGTATGGCCCATGATAATAAAATGCACCCTTCCTTTTATTACATATGATGGCTCTTAGTGGTTCGTATATAATTCCCCAACCCTAAATGCTTTATTCATTATACTCAATTAAAGTGATTAATCTTGATAGGTTAAGCTTTAATCTTGTAGAATGATTTTTGTTTTCCCACCACTCGCTCTTACCCTCTTGTACCCAATCCGTTGTGCATGTGTGTGAGCATTTGGCTATATGAACCTCCTAAGTATTCTCCTTTTGTAAGATAGAGATATTTCTATTTTAACCCCTCTTTATGTGAAATATAATAGGATGGTTACCTTGCCCTCAACAAAAAATTTTTAATGCCTTTAACCACCTATATATGCTTAAACTTATCCCCTTCTTTATATGTTTTGTGTAATCCCCTCTTTATACACTAACCACCTTTATATGTTTTATTTAATCCCCCTTTTTTAAATAAATATATATATATATATATCTTGAAATAATTTTGCTTTAGTTATGGGCTTTATCTTTAACTAATCTAAGTGTTTCTCCCCCCCCCCCCCTCAATTTTTTTAACACTTGCTATACTAGATCATTAGGCCCCCGTTCACTAGCACTTATTACCCTTTCCCTTCCTATTGTTTCACACTAAACTACTTCCACATAAAATTATCCCCCGAACTTATCATGATCTAACCTTATTCCCCCGTCTTACTAGTCACTACTATTGCCCACTGCCCCACTCTCCTCCACTATCCCTTATTATAACCATAGAGATTGAATAAATGGTAAGTCTATTTAGTTTAATATAAAATGGTAAGTCTGTTAAATAAAGTAAGCATGGTGGATGCATTGGGATTTAGATGATACAAACAAAGGTGCATGCAATTATTAACGTCCCCACATGTACATGCAAGTAAAACATATGTAAAAATACAAAGATTACCTCCTTGGAGTCCTCACTTAGGGAGCCAAAGGAGGATACGATGGAGAGGCCAAAGACCATGCACATTGCCAAGACTCAGACTATGGCCCCCCCAGCAAGTCGAGAGTACTCTACTCTGAAAATACTGAGGCCTTCGTCGACATCTAGGGGGAACCCATACAACACAACCATAAAGAGGCCCTCTATGAGCATGTCATCTAAGGTGATGACATTCAGATGTGTGGGGAATCAACTGTGGGAACGAAGGATCTCCACTAATACTAGCATTTCTACTCCAGGTGAGTGCAACACAATCACCTTATATGAGAAGGCAGATAACATTGGGATCAAGAGCATCAAGGGGGGGGCAGTAGTAGGCATGCTAAAGATGAGTGGGTGAGCAATAGATGAGTAGGGGAGAAGATGAGTGATGAGAGTTGGAGGAGGGAGCGTGGAGCAAAGTAGAGCAAAGGCAAAAAAGAGCTAGAGGAGGGGTGTGGAGCAAAGTAGCAGAGCATGTGGAGCAAAGTAGCAAAGCATGGGCGGATCAGAGCAACGTAGTAAAATGCCAAATGACACGAATCTTATATATATTATAAAGTTCGAGCCACTGTGGTGGCTGGAGCCCATGGTTCCATCCATATTAATTACAGGCCACCGCGGTGAAATCTTAAATGCCCCCCTAGACGGGTTGGTAATCGTGAAGAAGATGCCATGTGGTGCCACTCCGGTGGCTGGTAATTAACTACCAGCCCGGTGGAATCTCAGCCACGACAGACGTGGCTGATGAGAGCCACCACCACCGGGCAATAATTCCCACAAAGGTAAATCATGAAGCTCTAATCACTCATTACCATGCACTCTAGTTCTCTACTGAGCATGCAAGAATGGAGTGCGCGATGATCAAGGAGGGATTTTGGAAGAGAGAGGTTTTGATGGAGGGATGTGGGAGCTACGATCAATGAGGGATAGATATTAGAGGAGAGATATTGAAGGAGATTAGAGACAACGATGGATATAGGAGTAGAGGCGACGATCAAGGAAGGAGATTAGAGGCTACTAAAGAGAAGATAGGAATGACTAAATGTAAATGTGTGGAAACTTGAAAACAAAACTATGTACCTTGGTGTGTGATTTAGTGGAAACTTGAACAAACAAACCTATGAACCTTGTGTGAAAAGACAAACGTGTGGAAACTTGAAAACAAAACTATGTACCTTGGTGTATGAAAAAGCAAACTTGTGGATACTTGAATTTCAAATTTTTTGCCTTTTTAAAGATTTAAAATGAGTTTCACTTATATTTTCAATTTACTAGTTTAATTTCTCAATTGAAAATAAAAAGTACTTTGTGTTGGAATATAGAAAGTACAATTTTAAATTTCTCACCTTTTTGATAATTTTAAATTAGTTTAGCTTACATTTTCAATATATTAGTTTAATTTCTCTCCTTTTAGGGAGAATTAAAATTTTCTTCTACTTAAATTTTGCTTTTTTAATTTTAAGCCTTATTTTCTAAGTTTTACGTTTAAATTTTCACATTTTTCATAAAGTTAAATTTTAATTTATTTAAATTTTAAATTTTGTGATTCAAACTAATAAGAATTTCGAGTTTAGATTAATAAGACTTTACTTTATCAAAACTTAAACTTCTTATTAATGTGAATTTTAAATTCTTATTAGTTTTAAGTGAAATTAATTTGAATTTTAAAAGGGTTTAGGGTTTAGGGGTTAGGTTTTAGGGTTTAGGGGTTAGGGTTTAGGGTTTAGGGTTTGGGGGTTTGGGTTTAGGGTTTGGGGATTGGGGGTTTAGGAATTAGGTGTTAGGATTTAGGGTTTAGACATTAGGGTTTTGGGTTTTGGGTTTTAGGGTTAGGAATTAGGGTTTGGGGGTTTGGGTTTAGGGTTTAGGGCTTAGGTTTTTGGGTTTAGGGTTTAAAAGGCCAAGATTAGGGATTAGGGTTTGGGGTTAAGGTTTAGGGATTAGGGTTTGGGGGTTTTGGTTTAGGGTTTGGGGGTTAGGGTTTAGGGTTGGGGGTTAGGATTTGGGGTTTAGGGTTTCGAGGTTCGGGTTTTAGGGTTTGGGGGTTCGGGTTTAGCTAGAACACAAAGGGAGGAGACGATTGCCTATCTATGCCTTTCGCCCCTATTGTAGGACAGCAGGAAGGATGGACTCCCTGGTCTTGGAAGGGAATCAATCTGGAGAGAGGCCCAAATCCAAGGCCCTCCTGACCCTTTGTTTCATGTTGACCATTCCGTGTTGCTGTACTTAGTGAAACAGCAAAATATTACGAGTCAATTGGCACGTTGGGTGTTGTTGCTAGAGGAATATGATTTTGATATCATCCATCGGCCAGGATCCCAACATGCGGTGGTCGATTGCTTATCTCGATTGGAGTCTTGGGAGATGCCAATGGGAGTGGATGATGAGTTTAACATACTATTCAAAAATTTTGGACTTATGTAAAGTCCAATTTGAGAAATGGACTAAAAAACAGTCCAAAAATTTTGAATATACTAGTAATGTTGTTTTTTGAACTAGATTTGACAACTCAAAACAAAAAATTTGGTGATTACGTACTAAGAACATCAATGCATAACCAAATCTCTTACAAAGGTGGTCTACATAAACATCTTCATAACTTCTTATGAGTTGAGCTACTATCACCTAAGAACATCAATAGATGACCAATTCTCTTAAAAAGGTGGTGCTTTATGTATAAGTGGTGTACACACCTTTATGACCATTTCTTTTAGAAAGGTGGTGTAGATATACCCCTTAGAAAGGTAGTGTACATAAACCCCTTAGAAAGGTAGTGTACATATTAAATCCTTTTATGTGTAAGTGGTGTACATATACACCTCACTTGGTATTAAAAAGCACCCTTAACTATAAAAATACATTGACATAAAGTTTAAAATACACCATTAAGTATAAAATGGACCTCATAAACAATCTTTATACACAATAATGAGAGTAAAGAAATCAAAAAAGTAGTTAACTTTTTATTAGATATTCGCATTACATAGTTCAAAACTTGCAAAGTTCAAAACTTGTGATTACAAAGCCGTCAGCCATCATGTTCCTCAATACCAATGTCCTCAATGCCAGGCCCTTGACTACCAGGGTCCTGACTAATAGGCTGCTCTAAGACAGTACCAATGTCCTCAATGCGCCCTTGACTACCAAGGTCCTGACTAATAGGCTGCTCTAAGACTGGAGTCTCAGTAGCAAGGTCCTCAGTAGTTTGCTCTTCAGTTTCAAGCACCTGACTAGTAGGCTGCTATGGAGTCTGTAAGGTCATGGTTGAAGAACCATCTATGCCTCCTGGTAACTCCTCCTGGTCATGCTTTGCCTCGTCCATACCTTCTTTGGGTAAGGCTTCCTTACTTGATCCACTTGCATGTCCTTCACCCAAGATCAAGGGTGCCTTCCTCACTTTTAATTTCAAGGGAAGTGCTTCTACCTCTTTAGCCTTACCTTTTCCTATGACGTGCTGTACTACTACTTCTTGTTGCTGTGGGCCTTCTCGTATGATGAGTGGAACCTCCTTGACTCTATTTGACAATTGATCACCCTTATTCTTTGTGCGGATTTCTTCTTGGCGTAAGTCATTGGATTCAGAGCTTTTATCCTCATCATCACCTGAGCTAGAATCATCACCCTCAGACTCACTACCCTCGTCTTCGACATTTTCCTCACTACCCTCTTCTTTGACATTTTTCTCTTCAAAGAAGGTAGTGCAACTGTAATATGTGTCAAAGAACTCAATCTGATGGGGGGTATCAATGACATTTACATTTCTACCTTGGCGTAGCAATTTCTCAGTAGCAAAACCCATTCGATACAATGCTACTTCCCACCCATCATTCTGTAAATTCTTTGTCATCTCTAGTATCACATCAGGATGCATCGGCTTTCTGTAAGCCACCATTGCTACATCAAGCTTAACCTTATTGTCCTCGAAGTAATGAAGATCGAGAGTCCTTAAAGGAATTTGGATTAGATTGCCACCACCCCTGGATAAGAAGCACATCAAGAAAGGCTGCAAGACTTGAATGGCAGTGCCTTCCAAGACAGCCATATGATTGCGTATAGGACTATACCATGGTATACTTTTGAAAGTAAATACCCAAATGCAGATGTCAAACTTGCATACAAGGCATCCCTTTGTGATTCTATCACGAACAGGACCAACGTTGATCTTTTCTTATCTGCCATAAGACCTTCTATGATAAATCGCACAAGTTCAACTATCCGTGACACTGCAAGGTCTTGCAATTCATCTATGAAAAATACACATGGCTTCTCCCAAGCATGACCACTCATTGTTATGAAATGCTCTATATCAATGCCATTGATGTGTGCAAAATTTGTATCATTCTCTGATAGCAAGATATCATAGGAGAAGCTGAATGAAGAACCATCATGTAAACCACCAATTGCTCTACCTTGGGCACTGGACTGCAAGGCCTTTTTCTTGATGTCCATGTATTCTGTCTCAACAACCTTTGGCATTTTAGCTCTTAGATCCTTCGTTGGTGTGGCATCTGCATCCATTGAAGCCAACCACTTTCTAGCCCATGTCTTATCAAGGAGTTGACCTAGGCTAAGTGCTTTCTTCTTATCCACATCAATTAACTTGCCCGCTAACTCATCATCAGATTTCAATAAAAACAATAGTGCCGAGAGAGCAGCCTCACTTTGAATCATTCGGGTGACCACTTCATCCAAGTTGCTATGCTTGCTCTTCTTTCCAAAGAAGCAGCCACCGCTTAGGATCTTCTTGCATACTTCTTCTGTTATTGCATCTGGAACAAACCTTAATGCTCTCCACCAGACAATAGACATTGGTTTCATTATTTCTTTCCTCTGAGTTGCAGTGTGCTCTGATGCCTCAAAGGATATCTTTCCTGTTTCATATGCTTGGCAAACATCCACGATGCTCTGAAACACAGAGTGCTCACAGAAGACAATGCAAGTAACATCCATGTATCTTGCAACGGCGGTGTTCAGATCCTTTGCCTTAACCTTATTGCTTGGTATGCCTTGCGTATTGCTTACAACACCTTTCAAGCATCTATAGAACCGAGTCCTCTTTGCCATGTACTCAGATGTAGGTCTCTTGCCCTTCACTGTTTGTGGCTTTCCACAGCCCACCCATAACTCCCTTGCCTTTATCAGGATCTCAGAAAGACAAGAGCTTTTTTTCAACCTAAATGGAGCAGAATTCAACCTTTCTGATTCTAGAATGTACTTCGAGTCATCGTTAAATATGCATACATGACAAATGACCCATTGAAACTTTTCCATCCACTCAATCTATGGCAAGCTTCCTTTTCTTCCCTCATCAAGGGCGATCCTGCAAGCTTCACAAAAGTGTTGCCCATCAATGGGCTCAAACCTGCATCTTTCCAAGAATCTATTCTTTGCCAGCATGTATCTCTTCTCGATGTCAGTCCCATATCGGCTTTGGTACAAAGCCGCTTCACGAACAAAGTCACTCCTTCTAAAGTTCTCAAAAGCATCAAGAAAGTCCACACGCTTTTGAAATGTGACATCAGGCAATGTAGGATCATCTTCTTGAAGTCTCTTGAAGGCCATAGGATGAAGAGTGATATTAGTGGCAACTGGAGTTCTTGTTTTCCTCGTATCTTCATACAATTTGTGTGCAAATGTCTTATCTAGCTTTCTTTGATTTGTGAACAACGAAGCTCGATCAATAAGCATTGTGGCCACGCTGAATTGTGAAAATCCCCAAATGTACCTCTCATCCTCTGGAGGATGTAAGTCTGCCACACTTATAGAAAAGTATGCGAGACTTGTATCTTCTTCTTGCGGATCCTCCAGATCATCACTATCCAATTTTTCACCTAGATTTAAATAACCTGCACTTGAACAATCTGCACGTGGAGTAGGAGTTATTTTGGCTCTCTTTCTGGGAATAGATGTGGAACTTGAATCTACTCCACGATCACTCCTTCTTGTTCACGTAGTTGCAGCAGTCGATGGTGTAGGTATAGTTGAAGATACCGTAGTTACTGCTGCAGATATTATAGTTACTCTTACCGGAGATACATTAGTTATCGCGACAGATATTGGCGGTACAACTTGAGGGCTACATGTTACAGATGGCATACTTGCTGCTACTGAAGGTAAAACACCACCACTTGGAAATGCATCCCACATTTTCTTCAATGCTTCCAAGGCACTAAGTAATTCTTGGGATCCCTCAATTGAATCTGGTAAGGGCTTCAAGAAGTGCTTGTGCGTAACTCGCAACTTGTAGACCACATCGTCATTCTTCCCTTTGCACACAACTTCTATCAAATTGTTTTCTTTAATGTTGATGGTTGAGACCATGCCACCATTTCTTACTACCTCTGGAGAATATTTCACGCTTGACACATTCTCAGCAATGATCACAAAAAATACTTTGATTTGTGCTTCATAAAATACCAAGCATGTTCAAGATATTTGAAAGACACCTTGGAACCAAAACTCGAAGCCATAGTTTTTTGCAAAGCAATCAAAAACAAAAAATGAGGGTTACAATGATTTTCAAACTCAAAATATTAAAAAAATTTTGCTAATTAAATATTTAAAAATTAAAAATTAAAAATTAATTGAAAATTCAAAAGCTCAAATATATTTTTAAAAATATATTTTATTGAAATTTCAAAAGTTCAAATATATTTTTAAAAATATATCTTTATATTTTTAGATACTATTTTTTAATCTAATATTTTCTTGCATAAATAATTTAATTCAAAATATTTTATAAACATACATTAAAAAATATAATTTAAATTTTCTAAAAATTTATTTGATTTTTTAAATCTTTTATTTTATTTATTTATATATCTATATATTTAAAATTTAATTTAACCTTTTTTTTAAATTTTAGTTATTTATTTAATTTTTATTTTTTAATTTTTTATTTAAATTTAATATAATTTATTTTATTAATTTAATTTAATTTATTTTATTAATTTAAATTATTTTATTTTATTTTTTTAAAATTTTATTTTATTTATTTAAATTAATTACTTTATTTAAAATTTAATTTTTTTTTTTATTTTTTTTTTAATTTTAATTTTTTTATTTATTTATTTTTAATTTTTTATTTAAATTTAATATAATTTAGTTTATTTTTTAAATTTATTTAATTTAAAATTTTATTTTATTTTATTTTTTTAAATTTATTTTATTTTATTTAAATTTTAAATTTTTTTTCATGTGTGTGTGTGTGTGTGTGTTTTTTTTGGGTGGAGGCCCAAAGGGACCCCCTTAAGGGAGGGGTTAATCCCTCCCCTAAGGCCCTTGTGGGCCTTCTGTTGCGCGTGCAACAGGGGCCCAAGGGGCCTTAGGGGAGGGGATTAACCCTCCCCCTAACCTGTTGCGTGTGCAGTAGGTCAGCCCGTGAGGGCTGCCTGTTGCGCGCGCAATAGGTTAGGGGGGGTAATCCCCCCTCCTCCCTCCCGTCTCCCTGCCTCCCCCCTCCTTCGCCTCCCCCGTCCCCCCTCCTGCCTTCGCCTCCCCCGTCCCGCCTCCCACCTTCGCATCCCCCCTCGCTTCCCCCTTCCCACCTTCGCCTCCCCCCTCGTGGCTCCTCCTTTGCCTCCCCCCTCGCGCCTTCGCCTCCCCCTCTTGCCTCCCGCCTCCCACCTTCGCTTCCCCCTCCCGCCTCCCACCTTCGCCTCTACCTCTCCTCCCCAAAACCCGTCCCTACCTCCCCGTTCCCAAAAAAAAAAAACTTCTATCTCTCCACTCCCAGCCTCCCCGCTCCTTAAAAAAAGACAAAAAAAAAAGATCGAAGGGGAAGGGGAGGAAGGGAGAGGATGTAGGAGAAGAGGGGAGGGGGAAGCGGGAGGAGAGGGGAGGGGGAAGCGGGAGGGGAGGGGAAGGGAGGAGAGGGGAGGGGAAAGCGGGAGGAGACGGGAAGGGAGGGGAGGGGAGGGGAAAGCGGGAGGAGAGGGAAGAGAGGGGAGGGGAAGGGAGGAGAGGGGAGGGCGAAGCAGGAGGAGAGGGAAGGGGAGCGGGAGGAGAGGAGAGGGGAAGGGAGGGGAGTGAGAGGAGAGGGGATGGGGAGTGGGAGGAGAGGGGAAGGGAGAGGGAGAGGGAGTACCTGAGTGGGGAGGTGGTGGAGGAGCTCCAGGAAAGTTGTGAGAGAGAATGAGGAGAAGTAGAGTTTTATAGGAAATGGGTAGCTTTTCAGGCAAGTCAGCTTTTTTAGGTCAAGTCAGCTTTTTTTAGTTTTTTAGGTTTTTTTAGTTCTTTTAGGTTCACTATAAGTAGAACGTTCTTCACTCTCTCTTTCATTCAAAGTTCATTCTTTCACACTCCACGCTTCTCTCCTCTCATCAACCTGTTGCAGGATTCTCAAAATTTTCAAAATGTTGCAAGAGGTGAGTTCATTTCCAATGTATCGCATATGCAAGAACTTCTAAGAATCAACTTTTTATAAATTTAAATTTTTTTTTCAAATCCGATTCTTTTCTCAAAAACTTGTTGCGTACGCAACAACTTCAAAAAACCTTTTTTTTCATTAAATCTTTTTTTCCACAAATTTTCCTCTTTACCTCAAACTCTCACAACCTATTGTCACAAATTTCTCTCAAACTCAAACTCTCCCAGCTTATTGGCCACGCAATAATTTTTCAAAAAAAAAACAAAACAAAACAAAACAATCTATTACAAATTTCTCTCTCAACCTTAAAACCACTCAAACCTCCCTACCTATTGTGTATGCAACAACTTCAAAACAAATTTTAACCATAAATCTCTCCAAAAACTCTTCTCACGACACTTTATTAATATGAGAAATACATTTATAATATTTTTACTCCATAATATAATAAATTTTTATTAACTAATGTTAAAATATAACTTTGCTAAAAATATATATTATTAATCTATAAATTAATATAAATATTATATAATTATTATACAAATACATTAATTAAAAAAATATAACAATGAAAGTGAATTTACTTTTTCGGCCCAATGCCAAGTCGGTGAAGATGTCTCTCCAGCAAGTCTCTTCCAAGAGCCTTCATGAAGATCTCCGCAGCATTCTCTGTAGTCAGACAGTATACCAAGTCAACCTCTCCATCCATGATGAGCTCGCGTACCAAGTGATATTGAATCTCAATGTGTTTTGTGCGAGCGCGGAACACCAGGTTCTTTGCAATCGCCATGCAACTCTGATTGTCACATGATAACTGCATAGGCTTGTTCTGCACTGCATCCATGTCCCCCAAAATCCTCCTCAACCATACTCCCTCGCAAGAAGCAAAGCATGCTGATTTGTACTCAGCCTCGGTAGAAGAAAGAGCAACTGTGGGTTGCTTCTTGCTGACCCATGACACAGCTCCAGATCCAAGTGAGAAACAGTAACCTATCACTGATCTCCTGCTGTCCACGTCTCCTGCCCAATCCGAGTCACAGAATCTGATCAAGATGTTGCCCTTGGTATAGGTGATGCCATAATCAAGTGTGCCTTTAATGTATTTCAGTACCCGCATCCCTGCCCTCCAATGGTTCTCCCGGAGCTTATTGGAAAACATGCTTAGTACACCAGTCGCAAAGCTGATGTCCGGCCATGTGTTGCACAAGTAAATCAAACTGCCCACAAGTCTTCTGTGCTTCGCTTCGTCAACCTCCATAGGGGTACCAACTGTCTTGCACTCAGCCATGCCAAATGCCTTCAGTATCTCTCCAGCATACTTCAGCTGTGAAATGAAGATCTATTTCAGCTCTTGCCAAACTTCAATCCCCAAACAAAAATGCATCAGTCCGAGGTCTGTCATTTCAAACTCTCTTCCTAGCAAATGCTTTGTCTGCAAGATCTTCTCTTCATGGTTCCCTGTTATGACAAGGTCATCCACATAAAGGACCATGATCATACACCTACCTCCTTCTCTGAAGATATACAAATTTGCATCAGATGGGCTCCTCCTAAACCCGTTTTGCAGAAAGTAGGCATCAATCCGCTGGTACCATGCTCCTGGGGCCTGTTTTAGCTCGTAAAGTGCCTTCTTCAGTTTACAGACTTTACCTTTTGAACCGGGGATCTCAAAACCTGGTGGTTGTTCCACGTATACCTCCTCCTTGAGATCTCGATTCAGAAAGGCGAATTTTACATCCATCTGAAACACGGGCCAACTTCCCTCGGCAGATAAAGCCAAAACACTGCGAATTGTGGTTAGTCGAGCTGTGGGAGCAAAAGTATCCTGATAATCAAAACCATGTACCTGTGCGAATCCTTTTGCCACGAGCCGAGCCTTGTACTTATCCAACGTGCCATCAGACTTGTACTTGGTCTTGTACACCCACTTGGTGCCGATTACCTTGCGTTTTGGTGGACGATCCACAAGGTCCCAAGTGTTGTTCTTCATTATGGAGTCATACTCCGACTGCATAGCCTCCATCCACCTATCATCACCCTGTGCCTCTTCAAGACACTTGGGTTCATCAGCACGGATCACTTCTGTCATCAAAGCATAGACCAAGTGTTCCTACGCCCTTCTTTGCTCCTCTAATCTCTTGGACCGGTGGTGTTCGAATGGTTCCTCCTCAATGGTTGGAGGTTCTCTGCCATCCAAAAGCTGCTTTACCCACTTCAGGAATGGCCATTGCCATTGTGGTTCTACAGGCTCTTCTTCATCTTCTTTATCTTGAATCCTCCCAAGCACCGTTGGGGGAGTTCGGTCTACTATTGGTGGTGGTACTGGATGGATATCCTGGTCCTGGTTGTCTGGGAAGGAAGCATCCTCCTCCAATTGATGCGGATGTTCTGAGAAGACCACATCGCGACTTACAATTACCTTCTTGGTAACAAGGTTATAGAGACGGTAACCCTTCGCCTCTTCACTGTAGCCCAAGAAAATACACTTTTGGCTCTTTGGTTCCCATTTGGTCCTGTTAGCATCAGGGACATGCACAAAACAGTCACATCCAAAAACTCTGAAATGTGCAGTTGAAGGTTTCTTACCAGAAAAGGCTTGCAGCGGAGTCATCCCATTCACAGCCTTCGTGTAGCTACGATTCAGAATGTAAACTGCTGTGTTACATGCTTCAGCCCAAAAAATCTTTGGCAATTCTTTCCCTTTCATCATACTCTGGCCCATTTCGCAGATGACGCGCATCTTGCCTTCTGCTACTCCATTTTGTTGTGATGTATATGGCGGGGGTTTCTGCCTCTTGATCCCGTGACTTTTGCAGTAACTTTCGAATTTAGTTGATGTGAACTCTCCACCTCTGTCTGATCTCAATTTCTTCACCTTCCTCCCCGATTCTCTCTCGACCATTACATGCCATTCCTTGAACTTAGGATTTGGGTTTAGCAAATTGCTAATTACTAAATCTTAAATCCTTTATTGAAAACCCAAATTTCTAAATAAGTCCTGCCATATTTTCTAAACAAGATATAGATTTCTAAATCATTAATAAAGTAGATTATTGAGAAGAGACTAATGTTCTTTATAATGTTTGTTACAGCTTGTTTGCAAAGGAAACTCACAAAGGAGATGGCTACAAATATTATTCCAGGAATGGAGGTGATTCTATGTTGCAAAAGAGAAGTAGTTGCATTTGCTACAATCCATGAAAGTGATCTAAATTCTATTTGTCACTTTAGAAGACTTGGCAAAGATAAAGTGGCGGTTATCGTATCAAGGATTCTTAGTGCACATATTGAGCTAAAGCATAAGTGTGGGGATATGGAAATCCTTCGAGATGTTATGCCCTATAATACTTCCAACAAAGCATTTATTGCATGGGATAGAGATGAGACTTATTTAACACATGTCATCAGGAATACAAAGTGCATATCTTTGGACTTTAGAGTGGGAGATATTTTATAAATGTTATCATTTGCAAATAAGAACGTAGCATAAGGTCAAGTCTTGGGATTTGAACAAGTGGAACATTGGACATTTACGCAAATGAGAATTCAAAAAGTTACTAATGATGGTATGGATGATAACTCAATCTCATTGGATGGTCCCTACTATGAGGTAGGTAAGGATTTGAGATGGAGCATGCAATTTTTAAAGATTGGAAACACTCGGCATGTGGTTTTTAATGATAAACATAATGTATACTACAACATCAAAGAATTGAAAGAATATGCCAATGTACCAAGGTCTATTCCTTCAGAGATGGATGATTCCAATGCACTCAACTATAGCACTGACATCTTATCATGAGTCAATGAGTTCATTGGTATCGAGAAAGAAAAAGATTTCACAAGTGATGCCTTATCCGGAGTGGATGAGTTCATGCACATTGAGAACTTGGACAAAGATGTCAAAAGTGATATCTTATCAAGCATGGATGGCCTCATGGATACTGATAAAGTTCTTGGAGTCAAACTATGAATTATGGAAATCATGTATGATGATATAATGAGTGATGTTCTCTCAGAGGTAGAGGAGTTTCAAGACTATGGAGTTATGAAATTCATAGAAAGTGCATTAATGAGTGATGTTCTCTCAAGAAAAGATGAGTTTGAAGACCATTCTGGACACTCTATCGCCACTGTGACAAGTGGTTCTATGATTGTATCAAAAGTAGGGATGAGATTAACAAAGGACTATTTGGTATTTGACTTTGACTATGAAATAGTTAATGTTACAAATGGTTCTACGAATGTATCAAAAGCAGGGATGAGTTCAACAAAGGACTATTCAGTATTTGACTGTGAGAGTGATAAGATCAAAGATGCAACACTCTTCTTATTTCTCTCTTATACTTCCCTCTTTCTCTCTTAAATTTCTTTTCTACTTCCCTTCTTTCTTCCTACTTTTCTTCTTCCTTCCTTCTTTCTTCTCCTACCTCTACTTTTCTTACTCTACTTATACTCTTCTCTCTTCTACTCCTTCCTCTACTCTTCTCTTTCCATTTCTCTCTTTCTCTTTTCTCTTCTCTCCTTTCCATTTCTCCTTTCATTCATTATTTTTTATTTCTACTCTCTTGCTTTCAATATTCTATTCTACTTCTTCTCTTCTCTTCTCCCTCAATCTCGTCTTTTCCTTTCTCCTTTATTCCTCTCTTTCTCTCTATTGTCCCTAGCCCTTCCTCTTTTTCTCTCTTTCTCTATTCCCCTTCTTTCTCTCTTTCTCTCTTGCTCTCTTTCTCTCTTCCCCTTCTTTCTCTCTTTCTCTCTTCCTCTCTTATATCTCTTCCTCTTTCTGTCTTTCTCTCTTCTTCTTTATTTATCTTTTAATTCTCTATTAATTTCAAAATGTTGATGGGATGAATTACTAGCATCATCTTAGGTGATTCTTATGCCTAGTTACATTAGTATCTTATGAACCATTTTTTATGTGTTTGGATACTTCTTTTCAACATATAGTTAGATTATTGCACTTAGAGTATGGATCCTATTGTAGAGGGGATGCATGTGCAAAAAAGAACACAATTAGTCATGATCTTGTTGTATTTGATGGCATTAATCTTGAAGACAGATGTTAGAATCATATGGAATGGACTTAAGTTAGTAGTGAAGAAGATTTGTTATTCTCCATCATATATATGATGAATGTGAAATTGGAGACAAATGTTAGAACCAAAGTTGACTTCAAAAAAAAATTTGGATTGTTTGAGAAGCTAATTGGATATGAGACTTTAGGCACTCAGTGGAGGATGTGCAAGAAAACATCACACACTTTGTATGTTCCATTATATGCATGTGTGGACTTGTGGATGTGTTTACTGGAGGATTTTAGTGAGAAGAAGATAGCTGTCTTTGTAAGTCATTCATTTGACACAAAATAACTTATTCCTTTATGATGGCTTAATTCTTGTAACGAAAGCTTACCTAATGTAAATTCCTTTTGCAAGATCTTTGGCAAGAAGATGGGAAATGCGAGTGAAATTCTTCCTTGGGTCAATATTTAGCCATTATCTAATTAATATTTTTTAAGGGATATCATAAAAACCTCAAAAAATATGGATCTATCCAATATGCAAGAAGGTTATGCTAACCTTGATGACGTTGAAATACTGGAACTATGATTGATGATGAGGGGCATGCTAAAGTGGATGGTAAAGACATTGTGGAAAATCAAGTTGTGGAAAGGACATAGTGCATTAGGAAAGGTAGCAAAATCATTGTACACAATGATGGGAAAAATGACTGGAGCACTTTTCAAATGGATGAAAAATGTTTGAACATTTTTGTGCTACACCAACAATCATTTTCTTGAATTGTTCTGAGTTGTGTGTGTGTGTGTGTATCAAAATTTTTTTTTGAGGGAAACATATAAGAAAAAAATGTTTAAGACATCTAAGTTGAAAAATGCAATAACCAAAGTTTGCAAAAAAAATCACCAAAATTAAGAATTTTTAATAATGTTGAGTTTGACAAACACGATATTGAAAAAAGTTGTCGAATCCTAAAGCATTCCACGTTCCGAGGTTAGGGTCCACTTACCTACCACCATCCAAACAAACTAGATGTTAGAACATCATAGTTACGATTGGGTAGACAGGTAATGCCTGTTTTCCCCAACTTATTATCACTTTACCTAGGAATATAGACAACCATATGGATTCTTAGATTATATATATATATATATATAAAGTTTAAGTCACAAGTGGACTAAGGAGAGAATGAGTGCATGGGTTGAGAAGGGATTAGTGAAGGTATGGGAGGATTAGTGTGCTTGGTGCGTGGGTTGATTAAAAAATTGTGTAAAGGAGAGATTTCACAGGGGGTTACTTAAAATAATAATTCATAGTTGGGGAAGCATACGTGTGTGTGTGTGTGTGTGAAGAAATAAGTGTTTCTGTGAGATACATTTACTAATTAAAATTTGTATGTGTGTGTGCATGTGCGTGTATGTATGCATGCACAAGTGCATGCATGCATGTGTGTGTGTGCATGTGTGTGTGTGTGTGCGTGTGCGTGTACATGTACATGTACGTGCACGTGCATGCATCCATGTCTGCATGCGTGCATGTGCGCACGCGCACGCATGCGTGTGTGTGTGTGTGTGACCTATCAATAATCTAACCCACTATACTACTAGGTCAGTTTCCAATGTATAAGTAACTTAATGTAGCCATATGCTATTGCCCTTTACACATCTCAAGTGAGAGTAATCCATTAAAATTCATCCTCTTTTGACAAAGTGTCAAAAAGAAAATCAACTTAAATATTCACATTCATATTAGTAAACTATAAAATGCACACTAATAGTCATGACTAGTCTCCAACCATTAGTTCAAACCTATGTGTCATATAGTACTCGTCAAAGTTGCCAATGTTATATGTTCATTTTTTTAAAACACACCAACAATTTATCAATGAAAATCCAATGGAGAGGTATGCAGATTCACTTGGCACTATCACAACACAATGAAAGTTTGAACATTTGATTCATGTTAAGGAAGCCAGGCTTCAATGCTAGCACACACTGTTGTTATCCATATCACCCTATCTAGATTAGCATTAATCAAATCTTGGCATTTTCATATTCCAAATATCATTAATGGTTGGCATATGTAAACAATAAATGTTACTCTCAATTTCAAAAAATGTAGTACTTGCACTAAAACACTTGTTAGCATACTACCAAAATAGTAAGGGGGGTACTTAGGAAAATTTTTTAATGCCTCCAAAAAGTGGTAGATCCACTTTATGCCACAAATAGTACCGATTTGTTGGAGGGTGTGTGGTCCTAACCCCCTTCATGGTGGAACCTTGGTAATATGTGAGAATTAGAGGGGTATTGAGGCCCCCTTGATGCGCAGGTGACATGTGGATGCAAGGAATAAATCCCATATACAATGGGATCATGAAACTTGGGACTTGGTATAAAATAAAGAAAGAGTAAGAACCTCCTTCAGTCTAGCCTTTTGCTAGGGGCTGAAGGAGGCTGAGAGTGGCTAGGAGGTGGGGGAGTGGGACCCCCCATACTCGGCACTTCCAGTAGTAGGCTGCCATGTGGTAGCTACCCTACACAATCTACCTTCATGGGAATTATAAATTTCCATGCCACCTTGTGAAAAACTTGTCCCACTTAAGGGACACCAATTTCCATGGAAACTATAGAAACACAACACCTTATTCTATGGTAACTTATCTAATGGCAACTTCACACATATAATTATCCATAGCAACTTATCCTACTTAAGAAAAATCCATGGGAAACATGAATATCCATGGAAACCTATCCCACTTAAGAAGTGAAAGAATGATTTTTAAGATCAATGACTTTAACCTTAGTAAAAGGAGAGCTCTCCTAATAAAATTCTAAATAAAAACTCATAAGGCAAAGAAATTAATCATGAAAGGACCCATGTAATGAGATTCCCAAAAAAATATAAGGAAGCCCCAAACTTATCTAATATAAGTGTCAATCCCCAAGCATAGAAGAATATAATCAAATTACAATGGAGGTTTCCTTTCTAACTTAAAGTTGAAGGTGTTCTTGTGAAGTACATGGTCATAAAACCGGGTCCTACTAGCAAAAACTATTTACCACATATAGCATAACCATTAGCATACTAATTGTGGCATTACACAGAGATAAAATCAAGCTACAAACCATCCTAGAAAAGCGAGCAAACAATCTGCTAGTGTCCTGAGGAGCCTCACATTTGAAAAGAGTCGCAACATAGAGCTTGCACAAACATCCCATCAACAAAGCCAAGCATTCGATGACTATTGCACACGATGCAATGCCAGCGACCTTATCATCATGGACCTCTACGACTGCTCCACCTACAATGACCTGCAAGGCCTTCATTGCCCATAGCGCCAAAGCAGTTCCACTTCTCTGCTAGCCCGCAACTCCAAAGGGCAGTATGACCGACGGCAACTCCTGCAACAATTATGATGTCATGTCTACTCAAATGGTAGATTTGCAGCGCCATCACACGGGCTTCTAAGGCTCTCAACCAGCCCTAACACCTCTTGTAATCCCTTTGGATGCTCAGATGCTCCGTTAGCAACTCCTATCAACACCGAAGACCTACTTCAACAACTCCTCACCACAACAAAGCACTCTCTGAGCTGCCTCTCAAACGACACTGCATATCGACGGAATCAACGTCTCCATCAACGGAATCAAAATCTTTGTTAGTATCCCTTAAGATTCCGATGGTTGACCACACACGCGCCACTTGGCCTCCATCTTATCCTCAGTCTCACCACACAGAGGTGTGGTCAAGCACTTAACACGTGGCAGATTGGGTAAGACTACCATGTCAGCTTTGGCCCGTAGTGCCACATCAGCCCACGGGATTAGCTACCACATCATCAACACTATCCGCCTACCACGTCAGCATAGCTGACTGTACTACCATGTCATCATGACATGTGGTACATGCCACCTCAATAAGCCACATCATTGCCACGTGTGATACCACCTCAGCACATGCCACATAAGTAGTGTCATGTCAGCACCCTAGTGCCACCTCCACTGTGCCTGCTAAGCACTCTGACCCCCTGCTAGGCATACACAGTTTCTTCATGTGCACCCACTTGACACCTCACAGTGCTCCGTAAGGACAGTCTCTTCATAGGCACAACTTTTCACCTTGCATGTGACACACAACTACCACATCATCATCACTATGCATTTTCACCCTTTTTTGCCCCTCCACCTAGATCAAGTCGTATATCTTGATCCAGGAAGAATTTTAGGGAGTTCTAAAAAGGAAAATCACTCAATTTTTTGTGCTCTATGTGCTCGTCACATCATGCACACATTTTGGTGCAAGTATCACTCCTTTTTTAGCCTCGAACCAACAAATCCACTCCTTTCACGCACATCAGCCTGTACATCGATGCATCTGACCCAGCACATAAAAAGAACCAAAGAAAAAGAAATTATTTGATGTTCTTTTCATCGATCGATGGTTGGTATAGATTTAGATCAAAGTAGACTAGATCGCCATAGAGGAGACAATTTATATTTCTCCAAGTTGCCAATTTAAGCCATGCCCGAAATTCCCGACTAGTTCCTACTCGGAGTCAGTCCCTACACTCACATACGATTTCACATCATCACATTACCTGAAACTTGACATTCATCAGTTCAGTTTGAGTAGACTTCAAAGTGTTCAAAGGCATTGAATAATTGATTAGTGGTGGGCAGATAGCACATGATTTGATTTCACACACACATGCCATCATTGATTGATTGATCAGTGGGCAGAGTTTGATTTCACACACACATGCCGTCATTGTAAAGACTATTTGGCTATTTCATGGCATTGTGCACTTTATTCCAGCCTTGTAAAGCCTCTTGGCTATTCCCAACATCATTTTCCACAAACCTTATAATTTAGATTGGATTATATATTGCAGTTCTACCTTCACCAACAGTTCAGATTTCACTTGGCACAGTCAGTGTTTTGCATTTAAATTAGACAGTGATTTTCACGACACTTTGAGTACATTTCTTGCACCATGTTTACGACTAGCAACCTCAATCTAGAGGCATCTACTAAGCTAGACAACTCCAATTATGGCACATGGAAATACCGAATGGAGACCATTCTTGTACCTCATGACAAATGGGAGTATGTCGATGGATCTACACCTAGACCATTGGACAATCCAACCATCAGTAGCTCTACTCCACCTGTTGTCACAGCACTAGCAGTGGGATCTCTAGCTACACCAATAGTTTCCACACCTGTAGCAGATCTTGCCATTGTCCGAGCATAGGCAGAATGGGACAAGAAATACAAGTATGCATATCATCTAATCAAAAAGAATAAGCAAGATGTCATGCTAGGACAGCTCAACACCATCAAGACATCAAAAGAAGCATGGGATATGTTCACAGCTCTCTACAAGTCCAAGAACACTTCCAGGATTCTCACACTGAGAAATCAAATCATCCAGAGTTTCCGCAATAGCAGTGAAACCAATCATGCTTATGTACTCAGGATCAAAGACCACAACAATCAACTCGTAGTAGCAGCAGGAGAGACCATGAATCCAGCAGAAATGGTTCAAGTCATCTTGAATGGACTAGGAGAGGGATACGAGGATCTAGTCCAGAGTATTTCCATCCAATGGCAAATACTTGACACTAGAAGAACTTCAGTCAATTTTACTTGATGAAGAACTCAGGACTTAGGCCATACATGTACGCAAAGGTCATTCCAATGATCAAGCATTCACAGCTTTAGGTAGAGGCAAAGGCAAAGGTAGATCATTCCAGAGAAGTGGTCATCATCAGCAGCAAAGTCAAAATCAGCATCAGCATCATCCTCAACAAAATTAGAATCAACAAAGAGGAAATCGTTCCAATTGAGAAAGATTCCAAGGACGAGGGAATGCATCCACCAACATGTCAAACATCCAGTGCAACTACTGTCATAAGTTTGGACACTATGAAAGAGACAACCGCAAGAAGCAATACGACCAAGGCGGTCAATCTAGGGAATTTTCGTGGAAGAGGAAATCATCGTGGTGGACATTCTACTCATAGTCATTATGCAAATGAACATGGGAATATGTTTCTTGCAAACGAAGAAATGCAAAAGATTGATACATTGTATCTAAACACTGATTATAATTCAAAAAAGGATTTTAGCTATCAAGTCAACCAAGCAGATCAGGATCCTTGGTACATCAACAGCAGTGCATCATCTCATATGACAAATCATTAGGAATGGTTCACAGAGATGAAACCATTAGAAGGTTAGAAGAATGTCATCTACACGGTAGATAATCCACCAAATCTAGTTCAAGTGACAAGCATTATCCCTATGAACAATTTCACTGGCACGAAAGGATTGGTGAAAGATGTACTCTATGTTTCGAAGCTCACCACAAGAACCTCTTGTCTCAGTAGGTCAAATGACAGAACACAACTACTGAGTCATCTTTGATGGAGATGAATGCACTATCAAAGATAAATCCAGAGGATTTCAGCTAATAGGAAAAGCAGTCAAGGAAGGACGCTTGTTCAGAATGCTAGCTCCAGTACTAGATTCGCATGCCATGTCAGCTCAACCCCAACAGATGCCACTATCCGCAAAATGGCACAAGAGATATGGTCATGTCAATTTCAAGAGCTTGATAGATCTCAAGAATCAGAATATGGCAATTGGGATTCCTAAGCTACACTTTCTTGGAAAAGTTTGCAAAGCATCTGCTTCAGCAAACAAAAAAGCACCAACTTTGGCAGAAGCACCTCTCGAGCACGAGGTATTCTTGATTTGATACATACAGATGTATGGGGTTATGCCTAGACCCGCAGCATCAATGGTTCACTTTACTACTTGACTTTCATCAACAACTACAGCAGATATTGTTGGGTCTACTTTTTGAAAGACTAATCTGAAGTATTTTTCAGATTTCAAGAGTTCAAAGCCATGGTAGAAAACCAGACAGACAGAAAGATCAAAGTCATGAGATCAGATAGAGGAGGTGAGTACATGTCTTTTGCATTCATGAACTTTTGCAGAAGTCATGGCATTCAAAGACAATTCACTTGTGCAAATACTCCTCAATAGAATGCAAGAGCTGAAAGGAAGAATGGTACTTTAGCAGATAGTGCTAGAGCAATGCTTAGTGAGAAGCATCTTCCGAATCAGTATTGGACAAAAGCAATAGCCGCTGCAAACTACTTGCTTAATCGACTTCCAACGAAACCGATTCAAGGT
Organism: Dipteris shenzhenensis; assembly: GCF_047967505.1. Taxonomy (NCBI): domain Eukaryota; kingdom Viridiplantae; phylum Streptophyta; class Polypodiopsida; order Gleicheniales; family Dipteridaceae; genus Dipteris; species Dipteris shenzhenensis. The sequence goes on from NC_141616.1 coordinate 26,974,222, forward strand.
ATGACACCTTGTGAAGCATTCACTAGACACAAGCCACACATTGGGCATCTCCACATATTTGGTTGCATAGCATATGCCCACATACATGACGATCATCATAGGAAATTGGATGCAAAGTCACACAAATGCATCATGGTTGGTTATAGTGAAGAAAGCAAAGCATACAAGTTGTATGAACCCATCAACTGCAAGGTCATTATCTCCAAAGACGTAATCTTTGATGAGGAATCAAAATGGAAAACCTTAAATACATAGGAGATAGACGCACCGATTTCATAGTCATCTACAAAAAAGGTTGATGAAGAAGAGCAAGAATTGCCAGAAACACCTCAAGATGAACCACAACAACTCCAATGGTTTACTAGGGAAAGCAGACCTCCAACAAGATTGACATATGCTCAAAAAGGCAAAGCAATTCAGGTTGAAACCACCAACTATGCTCTTATGACTACCATCATGGCTACAGAAGAGCCAGTGTACTTCGAAGACACAGTAGACAAGCCAAAATGGCAAACTGCTATGAATGAAGAAAGGGATGCTTTATACAAGAACAATACTTGGGTATTATGCAACCTTCCACTAGGAAAGAAGGCCATAGCAAACAAATGGGTATACAAAGTTAAGTACAATCTAGATGGAAGCATTCAAAGATACAAAGCCATACTAGTTGCAAAAGGAGTTGCACCGCAATATGGTCAATACTATGATGAGACTTATGCTCCAATAGCAAAGAAAGATTCCATACAGTTCTTGATATCACTAGTGACACTCAACAGATGGAATGTGCACCAGCTCGATGTCAAGAATGCATTTCTCAATGGTTACCTAGACGAGTAAGTCTACATGCAACAACTAGTAGGTTATGTTGAACCAAGAAAAGAGAATCAGGTTTTCCATCTCAAGAAAAGTCTCTACGGCTTGACACAAGCACCCAGAAGTTGGTACAACAGAATCGACAAGTATTTTGTTGATCTGGGATACATGAAATCCAATGCAAATCATACTCTCTACTACAAAGTTCAAGGGGAAGACATTACTATTGCACTTTTGTACGTAGATGATTTGATTGTTACCAGAAGCAAGGATAGCTTCATCAAAAAGCTAAAACAAGACTTATCTGTAGAGTTCAACATGAAAGATTTTGGACTTATGCACTATTGTCTTGAAATTGAGTTCTGGAGAGATTCAGGCAGCGCCTTTATGAGTCAGTTGAAATATGTTGACAGTCTCCTGAAGAAGTTTCATATGGCAGATTGCAAGATTGTAGCCACTCCCATGGAATACAGTTTGAAACTTACAAAATATTCAAAAAAGCCTACAATCAATGAAAGGTACTACATGCAGCTCATCTAATCTCTTATATATCTGACTATCACACCACCAGATATTTGTTATGCAGTAAGCTCACTTGCACAGTTTATGGCAAATCCAAAACATTATCATTAGAATGCAGCCAAAAGAGTCTTAAGATACATCAGAGGTACAAGATAGTTTGGGATAGCATACAGAGGAAGTCGTCCAAGGTTGCATGGATACTGTGAGACAGTGACTATGCCGGAGATCATGAGACCATGAGATCCACATAGGGATATGCATTTTTAATTGGTCAAGGTGCTATATCATGGTTGTCAAACAAACAGCCAATGGTTTCTACATATATTGAGTTTTAGTCTTTTTGTCTTTGTGGACCTGATTCATATCATATCACTCCTGGACCAACAAGACCATGGTAGCTAGTCTTTTTATCTTTGTGGAACTTATTCATATCAGGTCATTCCAACAAGATCATGATAGCTAATCTAGCTCACAAGGAATCTAAGAAATCACAAGTGCAAGTCCCTATACAAAAGAAATTTTTCCGCTAGACATAGGATTTTAATGAGGATCATGGGCTCAGTGTGGTTGGAATAGTAGATCCAAGGGAGATACGAGCAAGTTTGAAAGACATCCACCTTCCAATATAGGAGTCTATATTTGCATGTACCAAACTATTCTCTGGGGAGAGGAAAATAAAGTCATATCATATACATGATGAATTTGTCGAGAATCTTGTGTGGCATCACTATGAAGTATATCAAGAGGGGCTACCAAATTACAAATTAGGCTATTTTTAGCAAAGGCTTTTCCCTTAGAGATCTACAAGTCAGTGCAAAGGGCAAAGGACATGTAGCCTTTCACCATTGCACGGGCTCCATTTGTGAAGAGTGCAGTGGACCATGCTGAGACCCAAGAGACCCAAGGTCATCCAGGCACAAAGTGCAAGAGGTGGGACAAAAATATGGGATCTTTGCTGATGGTGTTTTTTCTTCACCATCCAACGTGAAACCTCTCAGCTCCACAATACAATGAAAAATATGTCTCTTACATGAGCCCAGAATTCTAGAAAAAAAATGAAGATGGCATTGCTGGGATGACAAGGGCATCTGAGTTATGTTGGGATCTACAATTGATGATAAACACTAGCTTCATGAGGATACTAGAGCTAGGACTTATATAAAGAAGAGGGCGAGCACATAGAAATATTGGCTGGAAGATGAACTATGCACAGTCTTGGAGAGGATGTTGATCGAGAATGGTTGCTACAAATGTTCCAAAGATTGCATACCAAAGACGACGTATAAGAATTTCATAAAAGGGTTGATCATGCCAAGGCAAGTCTCTCAAATGATGTTATCTTATTTGTGATTTTCCTTAGCTGCACATAGTACATGTGTCACTTAGCTATCTGCCCTCTTCTGTACAACATGTTTATCTACTATATAACACATTTTATGCACCGTATTCAACATAGCATAGTGGATGTGCAATGTAGTGCTATTTGTGCCATATAGCACGTGATTTGAGCATATACTTGTGCTAATTAGCTTAATCTATGATAAATAGCACACAATTTATGCCATACAACATAGTTAATGCACTTAGAAGCATATTATGTGTTACATAGAGGCTACATAGCTCATAATATGCTAAGATTCTATGCTATGCTATGTAGCATTGTCTATGCTATATAGCACTTAATCCAAACTTTCAAGTAGTCTAAATGAGCTATATAGCTCATCTTATTTTCTATGTACAATATCTCATGTATGTTTCTTTCAAGCATACTTAATGAGCTATTTAAACCATACCATGTGCTATATAGTATTTCTATTATATCTTACTTTATCTAATATTTCAAGCATACATTATGAACTATTTAGCTCATACTATGTGCTATGTGCATTGTCTCTACTATATAGCACTCATTCTATTCTTTCAAGCCTATTGAATGAGATATATAGATCATGCTATGTGCTATGTACATTATCCCTGCTATATAGCACTCACTCTATTGTTTCAAGCAGATACTATATGAACTATAATTCATACTATATGCTATGTACATAATCTTTGCTATATAGCACTCAACCTATTCTTTCAAGCCTTTTGAATGAGATTTAGCTCATGCTATGTGCTACATATATTAGCCCTACTATAAAGCACTCAATCTATTCTTTTAAGAATATTGTATGAGCTATATAGTTCATACTGTGTTCTATGTATATTATCTCTGCTATATAGCACTCATTTTATTCTTTCAAGCATACTAAATGAGTTATATAGCTCATGCTATGTGTTTTCCATCATCTGTGCTTCAAGTACTTAATCTAAAATTTCAAGCATATTAAATGAGCTATATAGCTCATTCTGTGTGCTATATAGCACAGACTTGTGATATATAGTATGTTCTATATAAGCTACGCTGCATAATGTGTAATTTATATTTACTATATAGCATGTGCTATACAACACAATATATAGTACATAATGCATATCATGTGCTTTTTGTATGCTACACATCTCAGTATTTTTGCTATGAGACACTTAAGTATCATTGTACAAGGTTGGTTAAATACATAACTTGTAATAAAAAATTGATATCTTGTATATGTTAAGAGGTTTTGGAAATTTCTAATATTTTGTATATTTTTTATTGTAGTTGAACTCCAGAGCTGAGTCCAGGCCCATTGTGGTAATTCATCACGTCCACTAGTTGTTGAGGGTGTGAGTGGTATGCTTTTAAAGGCCCGTGACTACTACCGCTGCTTGATCTATGGGTTCCCTTTTGGTACTCAGTCATTTGAGGTGTTTGGATTACAATGATTCCATGTACCACTATCTCTGCTTGCTCATGTAGCAATGGAGATTGGTACATGTGTACATAGCACATGTAGGGAGTCCATATTTGAAAGGTCAAAATCAATTCTTGGAATCCCAACTTCTTCAAGATTTGGTACTTTACTTCATCCGATGACAAGCACGTGAGGCCTATTACTAGTTTACTAGTGTGTATTACTATGATATCCTCAAATTGTTCTTTTTTTCCATTGTTGGTACTTTCACTATCAATTTTGTAATGTAGGTGAAGGAGGATCTATGGGTGGATATGTAAGAACACTTAAGAGAGGGAGGGCTAGTGATTTGGACTCTACTTTTGTATGTAATAGTCGTGACCACTCTGCATTTGTGGAATCTAGCCACAGTCCGAGAGAGACCACATTATGTATGGTTGAAGGTATGAATCTTTAACATTCTTAATTTCATGCAGTGTTCATCCTATATGAGGATCATGGTATCAGTTGTATATGATCTCCAAATAGACTGGCAAATCTCAGAGAAATTAAAAAGAAGAAAGCCAGCATTACAATTCCTTGAAATCAAAGTGGAGATTGGAAGGGTAGTGACTAGAAGAATGAAGGAGAAGGAACCATTGAGGTGATGATGAGTTGGATGGCTCAGGAGGGTGGGCATTAGATGTCAAGGAGCTTGAGGTGACTCCTGTTATCAAATTGGATGTCACTGATGACTTACTGATGATGATATTCCATCCTTTATGGTTGAAGGTATGAATCTTTAACATTTGTAATGGCATAGTGTTCATCCTACTTTGAGTCCTCTTTGAGTATGACATACAAATGTACTTGCAAGCTCGAAGAAATAAAAAAGAAGAAAATAGGTGTTGCAAAACGTTGAAGCTAGGGTTTTAATTCTAATAAACAATGAAAGAAATCACAAGTGTTGTGCCTCTCACTTGTAATGAAATGAAGTGATCTTTGCCACCTTTTCAGTATCTAAGGATGTGGACTCTCCAATGAAGTAGATCCCAGTTATAGAGATCAATTGTGACTAGTAAAAGGAAGCCCAGTTCTTTGAAACCAGAATTAGAGGAGGCAGTAAGAAACATTGTCAAAATTGGTTCCTTATATTTTTCCAAGGGAGTTTCAGTTGAAGCTAAAAGCAAGAAGCCTAAAAATCTAGAAGGAAAGAAGAGGACAATTATAGAGTCTTAAGTAAGGGAAACTAAGGGGTCAAAGAAGAAGAAAAAGCCCTAGGGAGAGATTGGGTCATATCCAAGCTCTAAAGATGTGAAGGTTGATATTAAGTTTCCTGAAAACTTCAAGTATAATCAAAACTCAACAGAATGCCTTGAGGGAAGAGATTCCTTAGACAAAGTTAGTGGATGTCAAAACCTTTTTGCTTCAGGTGAAGAAGTCCACAAGCCTCCTGTGGATGCAAACACTGGACCCAGACACAAGAAGGATACCACTTGAGGCAAAGAGCTACATCATTTACATGAGGCCAATTTATGGTCAAGAATGAAAATCAATCGATTTGCTGATGTGTTTCCCTTCCTCGTTATGGTGGATCCTTCATTTTATCTATACGAGCAGTTTTGACTTTACAAAGACAAACTCATATAGTTATTTTATATTTGGTGATTGCCAAGAGGCAATTGTGCACAAATTATTATGACTCTGAGAATTTCAAAATAGCGATGTGCAAGATATATGCAAGCCTGACCAAAAAGGAAAACACTATTTTTTATGGGATCACACCAATGATAATGACTAATCCCAAGGTATGTCATTTATTCAAAGGATCCATTTCTTTCATAATGAGTACCTTGATATCATGAGGAAAAATGACAAGGTAAGTTTATAGTTTAGAATCTAATGCTGCAAAGAAATTGGATTGATTTTTTATGAATCAAAGTGCTCGGATGTCATGAGACAATATGATCAATCCTTTCAACCAGCATTCAGATCTAGCCCTATATATAGGATTTATAGGAAGAAAATTTTGGGATGTGGAATGAGGCAAAGTTAAGGGACATAAGCAATTGGAGACAAAGGATGAAACCAACATCCTCTTGAAAGGCAAGAGCAAAAGTTGTGATGTTTCTTTAAAGGCACTATTGAAAGAGATCAAGATCATAGTCTAGAGATCAATGCAAGGGATTAAAGAAATTAATTCTTTATGCATTGAATCGTGTTAAGGAACTAGAGTATAGCCTTGTAAAAATGTCTCAATTATTTGAAGAGTAAGTTCTTATAGTATATATATAAGTAATTTTGATATTATGTATGTTTTTATCATTCTATAAGATGTATATGAATAATTCTATGTTTCTCCTTTTGTATGCAATCACAAGACATATGCAAGAATAGATAATGGTTTGATTGAATGTACAATCATTGGAATAAAGAGTAGTAGATTATTCAATCTCTAGCTCATTTGAGTCTTTGAGGCCATTCGTATTGCTTTCTTTAAAAAATTGTAAGTATATAATCAAATATCTTTTTAAAAAATATTGTTTAATTGAATCTATGCATTGTCTAAAATTTATTTTATTTGTTTTGTAGAAAATAAGAGAAAAATACAATAGCTAGGAATTCCCTTGTCCAATGTAACTTTTTGACTCATATTGTAGGGCTAAGCTTGAGAACGAGAGGAGAAATGGTTTGCAACTTTTAGAAAAGGATGAAAATATGAAAAGATTCATTGTTCTCTCCGATCCTTTATGTATTAATTATCATAACCCGTATTGCTATGATATCAGAGATTTTACAACTAACATCTCCAACTTAATTGTGATCTTTATGCATGTCTCCATACAATGACATGTGCACCTCCTTGTCACAAAATCCTCCACACAAGAGCCAATTAGCCTTTTTTGGATAGGAGGACTACCCCACCTGAGCAGTCTCCTTCTTGTCAAGGGATGCAACCAGAAGAGGCTCACCCCTGCCATTCCTCTCAGGACCTTTAGAGATCCAGCTCGTTGAAAAGCACACCTCTAGCTCCAAGCCACCATCTTCGTCACTCACAATGGGGTCCCTTGGCCGTCACTATGAAAGCTAGAGTGGGGTCATGACAATCTCTTCCCACAACAAACTGAAGCATGCACTACCCTCCTACCTCACCTTTTTGTCCTTTCTTTCCTCAGTGTTTTTACTAACCTTTTATACAAATGCTTATGTACATTTTAGAGAAACTCCATAACCATATTCTAATTCTTTTAGCGACGCCTTTTGTTTTGGTAATCATTGGTTCTAAGCAATGTGTGAGTGTAAGGGGTATTTTGAGGGATGTGTCTGATGAGAGAGGGAAGGGGGATGTGAGAGGGGGAGAGAGAAAGGGGATTATAGAGAGAAAGGGAAAATGATGACAGGAACATGCGAATGGAATGTTATATTTATGATAATGTCACATTGAAGAACCATAGTAAGATGATTTATGTATGGTTGAGAGAGAGAGAGAGAGAGAGAGAGAGAGAGAGAGGAGTCCCACTCAAATTTTTTGTAAGACCATTTCAAAAAAATAAAATAACAAATTTATACATAAATGTATTAAAAAGGAGTTTGAATAGGTTTGCCAAACTTTGTGAAATTAAAATTCAAATCATTAATTGGAGCATGCCTCATAGGGGAAGAAGGCTTGTCTTGTAGATTTTAAAAAACTTTTAAAATGATGCATCGTTGCAATGCATTGAAAATATCTCATTTTTCAAAATAGCCTAGACTATGAGTATAAAAGAAGGACCTTGGATGATAAATTGCAATTTATCATTTTTTGCCCCAACTTTTGACTTCTTCTTCTGGTTGTAGGTGATCAATAATTTTATTAAATTATGTTATCTAGTATATCTCCAGAATGTGCCTGCCTACTATACAGCTGTCTAGTAAGAGTTACTTCCTAGTGGTAGGAATCAATATTGTCTCTCTTACCTCTGCCTCCACACTCACTTCACCATAAAGGGACACGAATGAGAGGGATTGGAAATGGATTTGAGAGAGAGAGAGAGAGAGAGAGAGAGAGAGGGAGGTAGGTAGGTTCAGGTCAATATGTAAAGAGTTGCACTTATGCTTTTCGTTGTAGTAGCACATAAGTCAATAAAAGAGTTCCACTAAAACCTTTCCTTGTTGCATCCATAGGCCAATGTAAGGCCTAATGCCCAAAATGTAAGAGCCATAAGTCAATGTAAGGCCCAATTTCAGAAAAAAAAAACAAATTGAACGATCTGGGATTCTTGTTTGGAGGGATGTAGATGCAAAATTTGAGGCACAGATTGTTGATGATGCTGATTGGTCATTTTTATCTCGAAAGGTGTTTTTTGTGTGGGAGGGGAATCACCGTACTATTGCATGGATGTCTCTAATTGAAGAGAAATTCAAGACATCAAAGGCATGGCATATTCGAGTTTTAGCAAGTTTTATTACTCTAGAGAAAGAAACAGAAATAAAGCTAATAGCTGCTCTTCAAAGGTTCAATCTGTAAGTGCGAGTTAGAAGAGGTTTCTTGCTTATATGTGTTACCTTTTTTCGAGCTTTTGGTTTTGTGAACAATTCTCAATATGTTTGAAGCTATATATTTTTTATTTTTCAGCCTCAATGAAACAGCAATTATGAAAATAAATCTCAAGGATTATGTGTACAACACGAAGACAATGTGTTCGTGTGATGAGAATGAGTACTTATCACTTTTTTCTAAGGAAGAAAAAAAGACACTTGAAAAGCATAGGGCAAATGAAGCCAGTAAAGGATCAAGTACTTGGTATCCTTTGACATCTTTGATGCTAGGGAGAATGGTATTTGCAGTAACTTTCATACCATTTGTCATGGATGTCTTTTGAATTAGAACTAACTAATTCATTGTACTCATTCATTTCTTTGGAATATATTTTAGCCACTATACAAGCAAGATTATGAGGCAAAGCTAAAGGAACTTCAGCCAAATTTGAGTGTTGCTAATATGGAGAAAGCACTTAAAAGTATTCGAAAGTATGTGAATCTCAAGTATGGTTGAAAAATGATCAAGTATGGTTTATTTAATGATTCTTAACATAAAGTTGATTTTTTAAAGTGTTCAAGTGTTATTTGAGATTGAGAAAGAACTCATAATATTAAAAAAGGATGTGAATATGATGTTTGTTTAGAAAATGATCAAGGTATGGGATATGCATGTATTGTATGATTAGAAAATATGGTTGAGTGTGACGATTGCATGTATTGTTTATATGTAGATTCTGTCTATTGTCAAACCAACAAATGGTGAAGATTGGTTTAATATCTTGTGGAGCCTCCCATTTCATGATAAATCATCCATTGTCACATTGGAAAAGTTGTATAATGTCTCCATTGCAAAAGTCTCAAAGGAGACACAACTAGCAACCCTCAGAATCTTAGGGTCAGATTCAAATTTGAGAACAAGTTATGGAATGCTAAAAGCTAATAGAGAATTCATAAAGTGGATGGTGAAAGAGGCATGGATGGATCAATTGCTTTGTGAATTTGAGAGGTCACTCTCTCAGGTCTTGGTTGCTAGTCAACAAGCTAGCTTTGTGCTTCCTCACAATACTACGTTGAGAGAGTATTTTGGGGAAATACAAGCAATGAACAGACATAAACTTTATCAAGATCTAAGGGATTCAATTACTGTTGCTACAACTGCAACAGGACAAATGGAGATGACGAGGGCATCTTGATGATTAGTGTTTAGGTAAGCAATACATGTTTTTTCCTTTTCAATTAAAAATCCATCCTTAAGTATTTCGCTTTTGTACTAAGACTCTTATTATATGTAGATTCTTGCAATCCTTAAAAGTTGTTGGTAAGATTGAAAAATTGTTGCCCATATGTCGAGTATGGACAAAAATTCAGGACATAAAATTCTCTATGTACTCTCCAAACATGATAGAAAAAGAAGGGAAGCAAGTGCTCTCTGAGTGGGAGAGAAAGAACTGCCCGTGGTGGCCCGATATGAAAAAAGGATGTTGCATCGAGGAGGAGGTAGAGCTGTACACACAGCATAAAAAGGGAGAGATGGGTTCATCAAGCTCAAATTTAGTCCACGAGGATGATGCAGTCATTGAGGTTCAAAAAACACTTGAGAAGATGACTAAAAAGGACAAGGATTCAAGTATGGAACTAAAGAAGGGTGGTAGCCACCAAAAGATCCTGGTACTAATAATGGTAAGTTCTCTTGATCTTTTTTCAAGCTGTTATTCCCTTAGGTGTGTTATCTGACCAAGTACTTATCGGATAGGTGTGCCTCTTTGAGAACATTCCAATACCGCATATGTGGTGTGGATACAGATGTGCAGGTACTGCAATCTACACCCATTTTGAAAGGATGTAAATGGAAAGATAGGTCTATCTGCTTTTTGTACATTCCATTGACCTCTCTAACTTTAAATCGGAGTGGTACATGTGATGCTTCACATTGCACGGTTTGGTGAGTTTGGGAAGCAATTGTCTGTCTCAAACCTCACACAAGCCTATATAGACATGAAGGAATACTTTGTGGGTCTTGGAGGTTAAAGAAAAACAAGAAACGGTAAGAGTGTTGCTTGGGCTACAAATTTTGTCATTTTTGATCTGCCTACACAGCTAGAAGCTCTTGGAGTAGAGGATTCCACATCTCCATCTTGGAATTTATTAGCAGAGGACCATGTATGCTACTCCTTGCTAGTAGCGGCCACAATTCTGGCTGGATCGTAGTTATGTGTGCTCCTCATGTTCTTCATTTGGCTGAGCGTTATGCTAGGATCAATAGATTGGAGTTTGCATATCGAATGTACATGCAATGCTTGGATGCATATTGCATAATCAAAGTTGGTGGTATTGATCATAAGGTGAGACAATTGTCTTACAATGACTTGTTGAAAGAATTTATGCTCTTGTATAATGAAATGGCTTGTACTAAGCATAAGTTTTATTCTTTTCTTGTCTTTAGGTGGATGTTGTGGTTTTATGCCTTCTTCATCGGGCTAGTATGTCTTGTGTTTGTAATCTTGGAAATGCTTCTATGGTTGGTACCAAATTGGGCATTGCTTTTGGAAGTAGTTTGTTTCATCATTATTTACCAACAAGTGAGCATACTATAAAGCATGGAGAGAGTATTCCATGGAGAGGTGCATTGGAGAAGGCTCCATGCATGATGTTGTACTTCTTGGAGTTGTTGTGTCCAATTTCTAGACATGTGGTGGACTTAGGTGCTGGGACTGATTCTATGCAAAAAGCATGCGTGCATTCTGGGAGAGCATGCATATCTATTGAGAATGATCCTGACATTTGCAATTCTATATTGCAACCATTTTTGGATGGACAGAAAGGAAAGGGAAATGTGTTAAGCAACTATGGGACTCTAAATGATTCCAAAGATGTGGAAATGGTTGTTAATCTTCCAGATGACTAGTAAGTATGCTACTCTCTTGTTTTATCTTTTTAAACCTATTTGTTGGAGAATATTATTATCAATGAGGCATTGATATTGATTGATCTATTTTATTTTGCCTTCTTATGCAGGTGCTATGGCTGAGATGATGTGTAATGACATTGCACTCAATGCCCCCATCAGAGAGAGGAGGCATCATTGCAATATCTATGTGGATGACATCAGTAAAGAAGATTGAGTCTAGTGATTTGACAGGAGTTTTTCCCTTCAAGCAATTCATTTTGCTTGTGATGCCCTAGTACTGAACATGCATAACTTTTGTGGTGTCTTGCACCTATTTCATTTGCTAGAGATGTAGTACTCATATTAAAGAACTATTTAGTACATCATGTGAGTACCCATGAATATTAATCTCAATATCACATATTCAAGCATGTTGGTTTTATAAAACTTTTTCTATTTGCTAGAGATGTGACAATCATGTAATATCTTAGTTAAGGTTTGCATGTCAAAACTATGAGTTGTGTACAAATGATCATCATGGTGAATTGAATCTTAAAGTATCTCCTTGATGTAACTAATAAATGTTTCGGCATAGATGCATGCAAATTCGCACCCTAAATCCTTCACCATGTGACTTGCAATCATTTCATCCGAAAAATCACTATCATGATAGTATGAATGATGGATGATGTAGGTGGAGGGTGTTGAAATGAAGTAGACATGAAAAGTAGTTTTGTGAATAAAGGGATCTTATAAGCCCATACTATTGGAAAGAAATGTAATTAAATGTATATAGCATCTTTGTGGAGTAGTTTTATGACTAAAGGGTGTGTGATGTTAGCGGCATCTTTGTGGGGTAGAAATGTATATAGTATCTTCTTGGGGTAGTTTTATGATAAATGGTGTGTGATGTTATGATAAAATTGTCTACGAAATCACAATATAGGCCATGCTCAGAAAAATGTGCTTAGACCAAGACGCGCAGAGAAAAGACGTACTCTGATTTAAGAGAGAGAGAGAGAGAGAGAGAGAGAGAGAAGAGTCCCACTTAATTTTTTTGTAAGACCATTTCAAAAAAATAAAATAACAAATTTATACATAAATGTATTAAAAAAGAGTTTGAATAGGTATGCCAAACTTTGTAAAATTAAAATTCAAATAATTAATTGGAGCATGCCTCATAGGGATTTGATAGAGAAGGGGAAGAAGGCTTGTCTTGTAGATTTTAAAAAACTTTTAAAATGATGCATAGTTGCAATGCATTGAAAATATGTCATTTTTCAAAATAGCCTAGACTATGAGTAGAAAAGAAGGACCTTGCATGATAAATTGCAATTTATCATTTTTGGCCCCAACTTTTGACTTCTTCTTTTGGTTGCAGGTGATCAATAATTTTATTAAATTATGTTATCTAGTATATCTGCAGAATGTGCCTGCCTGCTATACAGCTATCTTAGTAAGAGCTACTTCCTAGTGGTAGTAATCACTATCCCTCTTACCTCCGCCTCCACACTCGCTTCACCATCAAGGGACACGGATGAGAGAGATTGGAAATGGATTTGAGAGAGAGAGAGAGAGAGAGAGAGAGAGAGAGGGAGGTAGGTAGGTTAAGATCAATATGTAAAGATTTGCAGTTAAGCTTTTCGTTGTAGTAGCACATAAGTCAATAAAAGAGTTCCACTTAAACCTTTCCTTGTTGCATCCATTGGCCAATGTAAGGCCCAATGCCCAAAATGTAGGAGCCATAAGTCAATGTAAGGCCCAATTTCGGAAAAAAATAAAATAAATAAATAAAAAAATATATATAAATACATTTAAAAAAGTGAACTTTGAATGGGCACTCCAAACTTTACAAACATAAAACTCAAGTCATTAGTTGGAGCATGCCTCGTAGGAAATCCAATAGATACTTTTGATTAAAGATCTTTGATTTTTTAAATATCTCCCCCGCCCCCCCTCCTCTCTCAAATTTTCATATGATCTTGGAATGCATTAAAGGTATGTACTAGTCTCCTAAAATAGCATAGACTATGAGAAAAAAAGAGGGACCTTCCTTCTTAAATTAGGATGGTTCAAGATCTAATATGTTTTGCCTTAAATTGTGATGCATGTGATCAATAATTTTATTAAATTGTGTTATCACGTATGCATTTTCAATGGGAGGTTTCACTTTCATTGCCTCATGCTCCTACTTTCTGTGTAAGCATCTCCATAGCCATAGCCATAAGGAAAAAAATAGCCGAGCTTAGCAACAATCACCATGGCCAACATTACATGAGTATCCCCTATCCTCTTAAAGAGCATGCATTAAATGAATGGAAGCGTCCATGTTGGGCCAAGTTTTGTATAAAGGTTCTCTCTTCCAGGCTCCACTACTGGGCTGGGCTGGCCTGTGCTCAATCTTAGTCAACCACGAGCAGCAATCGCCATAGCCAACCTCAAGCTCTGGCTATGGCGCTCCAACCTCCTCCTTCTTCTTCGTCATCCCGCCCCCTCCTCTTCTCCGTCAATGGCTCCCCCTTCCTCCTCCCCTCCCCCGATCCCTCCCTCACCTTGCTCTCTTTCCTCCGCCTCCACACTCGCTTCTCCGGCACCAAACTCTCCTGCTCTGAAGGTAATTCCCCCCTCCCTCTCCTTTCCATCCAGCTCCAAATCTTTCTTTTGAGACATTCCTCTTTCCTTTACCCCTCACAGGTGGCTGCGCCGCTTGCCTCGTCCTCCTCTCCACCTACGACGTTTCCTCTCGCCGGGTTGAAGAGTTCACCGTCAATTCTTGCCTCACCTTGCTTTGCTCCCTCGATGGCTGCGCCGTCACCACCATCGAAGGGCTCGGCAGCACGCAGAAGGGATTCCATGCAGTGCAGGAGAGAATCGCCGGCTTCCATGGCTCTCAGTGCGGTTTCTGCACTCCTGGAATGTGCATGTCCATGTACGGCTGCTTGCGCCGTGCTCAATCGAAGAAATCCGATGGCCAACCTCACAAGGACCTGCGCACGCTGCCGAACCTTTCCGTGGCAGACGCACAGAAGGCAATTGTTGGAAACTTGTGCAGATGCACGGGCTACAGACCTATACTCGACGCTTGTAAGAGCTTCGCTGCAGACGTCGACGTAGAAGACCTGGGCATAAACACGTTCTGGACATCTGCTAAAGAGGCCGATGTTAATCTTCTGCCTGCGTACTCTCCGGGGAGAGATCCTGTCTTCCCGCAATTTCTGATCGACGAGCTGAATTCGAGAGCACAATCGGCTTCCTGCGACCGTGGACTGGCTGCTCTGAATATCAAGTATCTAGACGCAGCTCCAAACGGCGGCGAAGAGAGGCTCTGGATTGAGACTCCTACTTTAGAAGCCGTTTTCGAAGCTTTGCGACTGCATCAGGGGCTCGATCAGGGCAGAACTGGAGTGAAACTGGTCGTGGGAAACACGAGCTCCGGCTACTACAAGGATCAGAAGCCGAAGGTGTACATCGACATTAGCCATGTTCCCGAGTTGCTAACACTTGCAGAGACGAGCGATTCGATAGAGGTTGGATCTGCTGTGAGTATCACGAAGCTGATCGATGCACTGGAGGACAAGTCGCGGACTGCACAATCTGCCAATGCTTCGGTGTTTCGAGGGATCGCTTCCCACCTGGAAAGAGTGGCCAATCCTCATGTGCGCAATCGCGCCAGCATCGGCGGTAACTTGATCATGGCTCAACAGTTGTCGTTCGACTCGGATCTGGCGACTCTGTTCTTAGCTATAGGTGTGACTCTCAAGCTGAGAAGTGCCAATGGAAAGGTCTCCGTTTTGCGCATGGATGACTTCTTACAGAAGGGTTCGCTAGAGCCTGGTGTAATATTGGAGTCGATTTCTATACCTTTATCGCGTGATGAACGTGAAGAATTGGCAGAAGTTCTTGGTGACAGAAATCCTCACGATAATTCCTGCACGACGCGCTGTTTCAAGAGCTACAGGGCCGCCCCACGTCATCTGGGAAATTCTTTGGCACTTCTCAACGCTGCTTTCCTTGCAGACGTCTCGGCCTCATCCGAAACAAATCCATCCGGTGAAAAGCATACGATCATCGACGTAAAACTGGCGTTTGGTGCATTTGGACAGAAGCACGCGATTCGAGCACTTACAGTAGAAAGTTTCCTTATCGGCAAAACGATGAGTTCGGAGGTTCTCCTTGAAGCCATCGAGATGTTAAAGACTGAGATAGCAGCTCCTTTGAAAGGAACAAGGAAAGCCAGTTTCAGGTCTAGTATCGCCGTTGGCTTCTTATTTGATTTTTTCCGACCAATGTTGCCGGAAAAGCTGAGGCACCCTTTGGCCAATGGTTCACTCAATGTTTCCAACGGAGATGAAGTAAGGCTTTCCAACGGAAAGCAGAACGCCTCCATAGAGTCCAACCATTCAAAAACATGCACTGATGGGATTCACATATCTGGGAAACAAACTGTACCACCTTGTGAGGAGAACTATTCAGTTGGCAAACCGATACAAAAGTTCGAAGCTAAAATTCAAGCAGCAGGTAGATAGCGCCCTATGTTTTCTTTATTCTAGACTCTCCTCGGGCTTTGATGGCTTGTCTATTCCTTCAAACAAATAAGCGATTCGATTCCTTTTACTCCAACGTAGCCACCCTGGTATTTGGATCGCTTATCAGCATCTTTGACGCGGGACTTGTGAAGCAGATTATCCGGACACTATAATTTGTTTGCGCATTTGTTCAACGATAGGTCGTGGGATTGACGGTTCTTGTGGTTACAGGAGAGGCAGTCTACGTGGATGACATCCCTTCTCCAGATCATTGTCTCTTTGCAGCATTTGTTTCAAGTGAAAAAGCTTATGCCAAGATCAAAATTGTTGATCCAAAACTCGCACTTGCATCTCCTGGTGTAGTAGCATATATATCTGCTGATGACATTCCCAAATCTGGGGCAAACGTTGGAGCTACAAGTTTTGGTGCGCCAGAAAACCTTTTCGCAACAGATCTGGCAGAGTACGTCGGCCATCCCCTAGGTGTTGTGGTATACATTCAATCCATCTTCTGGGTTTTCAATACGTATGGTAGAATTTCACAGCGTCTAATGGAAGTATGAATATGCATTTTGAGCTTCTCTGCCCTATATAAAACTAGAACGAAAACAAATTCTGAAAGGAGTTGAAAGCACAGGCAAAAATACAAAGTCGGAGGAAAACATTTTCTGTGCTGTGAATTTTAAGAAGAAAGAACAATCTTGTTCGACCTAAGTTCTCTATATCCAAAGTAGAGAATTTCTGTGCATTTGGTTATCCAGATTGCAGATTCTCCACAACATGCAAAAGATGCTGCAGAAAGAGTGAAAGTGGAGTATGATTTGGATAGCTTGGGATCACCTGTGCTGTCTATTGAAGATGCAGTGGAAAATAATGCATTCTTTCCAGCTCCACCTTACTTTGACCCAAAACAAGTAGGAGACATTGATAAGGGATTTTCTGAAGCAGACCACAGAATCGAAGAGGCTGAGGTAATTGTTTTGTAATAAGTAACATTATGAATTTGCATTTCCTCAGAAGAAAGTGTCCACATTGATCTCTTTTGGAAATGCTCACCGCTCAGGAGGAAAGCGTTCATTGGTTGGGGCACATGCAACTAACACTTGATTTTTATAGGTGAGGACAGGGTCACAATATTTTTTCTACATGGAAACCCAAACAACTCTAGCCATTCCAGATGAAGATGACTGCATGCAGCTCTATAGCTCTTGTCAAAGCCCTGATTTTTTACAAGGATGTATCTCTGCTTGTCTTGGTCTTCCAGCTCATAACATCAGGGTAATAACAAGAAGAGTAGGGGGTGGTTTTGGAGGGAAAGGATTCAGGAACATTACGGTAATGATGTATTTTCATCTTTGTTAAATAAGCCATTCAATCTTAGTATTAATTTTCAAGACACACTCCAACAGTCTTCCCTCTTATTTGACTTTTGGAGTCTCAGGTGGCAGCAGCATGCGCGGTCGCAGCATATAAGCTCAGATGTCCTGTGCGAATGTATATGGACCGTAACGCTGACATGAGCATGATGGGTGGACGACATCCAACTAAGACAATTTATTCGGTTGGCTTCACATCTAGTGGCAAGGTGACTGGTCTTCAAGCAAAGGTTTTTATTGATGCCGGCTGGTCAGAAGACTTCAGTCCACTTATTCCCTTTTTGGTTCATGGGGGGCTAAAAAAATACAACTGGGGATCCCTGAATGTTGAGTACAAAGTATGCAAAACAAATCTATCTAGTAAATCATCCATGCGAGCACCAGGTCATGTTCAGGGATCATTCATTGCTGATACTGTGCTTGAGCACATTGCGGCCGCCTTGGGTTTAGATGTGCACACAGTGATTGAAAGGAACATGCACACGCTTGACAGTCTCAAAGTTTTCCACAGTGATTCTAATATTGATAGTTCTGAAGGATACACTCTACCTTCAATTTGGAGTACACTGTCAAAGCGTATGGAGGCAACAGAAAAAGCTGTTCGTAATTTCAATCTAACCAATAAGTGGTTAAAAAGGGGATTATCAATGATACCATGTATATACAATGTAGAGCAAATGTCCAGACCTGCAAGAGTTAGTATCTTTGCGGATGGTTCTGTGGTGGTTGAGGTTGGAGGAATCGAGATAGGGCAAGGCTTATGGACCAAAGTGAAGCAGGCAGCTATATATGGACTTTGTCAGCTGTTTCCAGCAGATAGAGCATTCTCAGAATCTTTGAAGGTACGCATTGTGCAGGCAGATAGCATTAGCCTGCCGCATGGTGGAATAACAGGAGGCAGCACTGCCTCTGAAGGAAGTTGCGAAGCTGTGAGTCGCGCATGTCAAATACTTGTCAGCAGGCTTATGCCACTGAAGTCAAAGAAAGAACAGGAGTCCTTGGGTGGGATTGCTTGGAACGCGCTGATAAAGGCGGTATGTTTGAAAGCTCTTGATAAACCTAGTAAACTTCTACACTATCAACCATCTTGTGTCATATTTCTGCAATACATGTTCTTGAAAGAAAACAGAGTGGTGGCCCAGATTGTGATGCCCTCCACGCACATACCAATCTGAATTACTGAAATGAAAAATGCCAACGCTGCCTACAATGAAAGTACCAAAACTGAAACGCAGCAACTAACTGCAAAATGAAACAATGAACCCAATACATAGCAAACCCTATTGAGGAAGTGAGGATGTGTGAGGGTGAAGCCACCCGGAGGCTTCTCCCCGAGGCTAGGGCCTCAGCCACTTCTCCCCGAGGCTAGGGCTTCAGCCCCCTCATATGTGAGTTTTTTCATTCAGAATGCACTAACAGGCATGCATAGATGCTGTGTGACACTTTGCAAAGCAATGAGCTAGATCATTGATTTAGTACCATGTGGCACCCATCCCCTCCATGTTGCGGGTACACCACATCATGTGGCCCCTTAAAACTCTAACCACCAGTCGATGACATCTCTAACCACCAGTCAATGACATAATATGGGTCACAAGGTCTAATGAGCAGTCTTTTGACCTTTAAATAATCCTAACCCAAAACCAGCCCAGTAGTGATTTAATGAATTATATCCAAGTCTGTCACAAGGTTTTCCAATACTCTCCCTTGATGAACAATGGATTCGGTTTTACACCGGTCATGTCCTTTGGTCATTTGGACATCCTGCCCTATCAGTATGAGTTAATCATGATAGTTTTAAATCATTGCTTCTTTTATGTTATATTAGAAAAGTCGGTCTTCCCTTGACATACCGAAGAATCTTGGCTGCCTTCCAATGGCATTTCTTTGGATCAGCTGTATATTGGGACACTGCAATAGCTAAAAAAGCTATGTCCAGTATGTTGGTGGTCGAATATATTAGGCTACCTAGGAGTTTCCTATATAAAGTTCTATCCACTCTAGGACTATCTGATTCTTCGATAACTTCTCACCAAGATTCATCAGTGTATGTATTGGCTTGTAAGCCTCCATGCTGAATCTTTTGAGGATTTCATTTGCATACTTTGTTTCGGATATGAATGTTTTATCCTTGACTCTTGAGACTTCTATTCCAAAAAATAATGCATATAGCTAAGGTGTTTCATGTTCAAAAGCTTTATTCAGGTCCTCTTTGGTAAGTTTCATCAGGTTCTTGTTATTGGTATTGATGACTATGTCATCAATGTATAACACCACAAGGATTATATTGCCTTTGCCATCAGCCTTTGTGTAGAGATTATAATAAAAGAATTTTATTGAATCCCTTTTCTTGAAAATGTTCATTTACAGTACGAAGGAGGAGGTGCTTATCTCAATCCATAAAAGAGATGACATGTATAACACCGCAAGGATTATATTGCCTTTGCCATCAGCCTATGTGTAGAGATTATAATAAAAAGAATATTATTGAATCCCTTTTCTTGAAAATGTTCATCTACAGTACGAAGGAGGAGGTCCTTATCTCAATCCATAAAAGATTTTGTAATTTGCCAACATCCTTCTCCTTATCTTTAACCTAGTTGGTCAAAGGATGGATTCAACCAGGATGGCTAGCCTATTTCTTGGCATGCTTCCAAAGAGCTATAATAGTCTCGTTACCACAATAACTGCAGGCCAGAGGATGGCACCAATAACGTTTTGAGGAGCTAGTTTCATTGCTTCTGCAGCAGCAGGAGGCTCAAGAGAAGAAGTATGTGAAGGTGCATGGTGGAGAGGGAGAGAGAGAGAGAGTAGGCTACGGAGAGAGATAATAATACTCAAAGAGAGACATAATGAAATGAAAATGAAATAGCAAGAGCGATGAACAAAATGAGAGTACTCATAGGTAGACCAAAGAGCTTGTAGGCTTGATACTTGATTGATTTGACACTAGACAAGTATAGCTCTTATATAGAGCACACACACACGTACGAACACCAATGCATATGGGATAACTCCCAATGGGACACGTGGCATCCATAGGACACACTAGACTAGAACTCACACTAGAACACACCAAACTGACTCATCTTGACTCCATTTCCTAACACCCCCCCATGGAGGGACGGTGTAGAACTAGACATGGATCCCATGCTAACTCAGATGCAGTGAGCATGGCTTAGAGGCTAGTGAGCATGGTATAGACTCAGAGGCTTAACTAACATGGCTTAGATGTTCATCATGCATGGATGCATGGCCAACTCAGACGTCTAGGAGACTAATGTACCAACATCTCCCTACCGATAGAACGGGAGAGTTCCCGTCTGTAGCTGCCTGCCACCACCCCGTTGCAATCAGCCAGCCCGTCTGGCCGTGCCCCCCCGGCCCTTCAGGTCGCCCCTTGCCCTTCAGGTCGCCCCTCTTCATGCCGCCATCCAGGCCGCCTTCAGGTCGCCAACCAGGCCGCCAGCCCGTCGCCGCCATTCAGGCTGTTGCTGCTGTCCGCCCCCTTTCCTTTTGCGCGCTTCAGGCTGGGCTGCATCAGGGCCCTCTCCGGGGCTGTTGCTGCTCGTGGTTCCAGGGCATTGGCGGAGTTTCTGCTTCAGCATTGAACGGACTGTTTTCAGGCTTGGGTTTGATCCTCATTTTGCTATCCCACGCAGGCTGAAGTTTGGGGCATTCAACCAAGTTCTTGGGGTTTGACTAGTGGTTGGTTGCGAGTTCTTGGTGGGTATTTTCTGCAGAGGTAGCTCCTCCCCTCAGGACAGCGCAAGCTGAGACAATGGAGGGCACTAATGCCACTCCCGTTGCCGAACTTGAGGAGATCGAAGTCACAGTTTCTTTTCCTCTTGACATGTGCAGATGATTGAGGCAGAAGAGGAGGGTTTTCGTTAGACGCATATCATTGGCTTTCTACCCGGTAGAGGCCAATAGTTACGTGATTGGGTGTACACCAACATGGCCTCATTGGGTGTCTCAGTTACGGTTTTCCGATTGCTTGGCAGAGGGTACTTTTCTTTTGGCCTTCAGTTTGCAGAGCAGGCCCAAAGAGTACTTATGAGCTCTCCGATTCAGTTTCAGATCAGAGTCATCCATTTGTGGCCTTGGCGGAAGCACTTCAGTACTACTTCCTCGAGACCGCGACAGGTCTCTTTTCGGATGCTTTTCCCTGGACTTCCTGATGAGGTCAGCTCTTGTCGCAGAGTTGTGGAGCATATGGCTAGTGTGGCAGGTACAATCATCCCATCAGGTGCTAGACTTTCCTATGCTCAGTCACTTGCTGGTACAGGTGTTACGAGAGTCAGACTCACTTCAGAGTTCCCCCCTCCTCGACCTTTGCCTACTTTGATTTCGTACTCCACGGGAGATGGGATCCAGATTCAGCAGAGGGTTTTGTACGAGGCTCTTCCTGATCAGTGTCTTTTCTGTCGGAAGAGAGGTCACTTTATTATGGATTGCCCCAGTCGTCGGCCTCGTTCAGGGACTCCGGATCCATCTCATCCTACGGGTGACCCAGAGCCTACAGTTCAGCCTTCAGGGGTCCCTGAGCCTGCTTCGACTCATTCTGCAGAGCGAGAGGAGACTCCTCTGGGAGAGTCTCCAGTGGACTCAGAGGACTTGGAGGTGCCCCGAGTGGTACAGCTTTCACGGAGAGCTCGGAGGAGACGGAGACAGAGGGAGAGCTAGCAGCACGAGCAGCCCTAGGTACGAGCTCAGAGATGGCAGAGAGTTGAGACACATGTGCAGGAGACCCTGGAAAGGGGAGATGTAGAGGACCATATGCAGGCAGGTCATGACATTGTGTAGGAGACGGTAGCCCAGGGAGTTGAGACACTTGTGTAGGAGATCCCGGAAAGGGGAGATGCGGAGGACCATCCGCAGGCAGGTCACGACATTGTGCAGGAGACTGTAGCTCAAGATTTGATGACACTCCGCGAGGGATTCGCTAGTTGTATATTCTCTCTACTTGGCTATTAGCCCTAATACTAGAGATCCCCTAGGCAGTGAGCTGGGTTTCTCTGGAATAGGCCGGTCTTTGTTTAAGCCTTTTATCGTTTTTTCCATGCTCAGCACCTTTGGGGCTGCTGTTTTGTATGAAGTCTTTCAAGCGTTAATCATGGTTGTAAGACACGTTAAGACACGACACGTTAGTCACTCAAGACTTAAAACTTATAGTTAAGACTCGCGACTCAAGAGCTCGCAAGTTTTGAGTACTTAAAGGTTTAAATGGACAATT